>NC_138779.1:202900113-203337613 GCF_965119305.1 Pelophylax lessonae | reverse complement strand
TTGCAAAGTGCACTTGCACTCTGCAAGAGCAGTTGCTCCAGAGCTTAGTAAATGAGGTGAAGATTCACTTTGCAAAGAATACCCAATCACATTGAAGGAAAATGTGTTTGGATGATGGTAGTCAGCAGAGCTTCACCTCATTTACTAACCTCTGGATCAACTGCTCTTGCAGAGTGCAAGTGCACTTTGCAAAGTGCACAGTCTGTTTGCCTTTAGTAGATCAACCCCCAAGTCTTGCAATGACAAACCACAATAAGACATATGATCCTATTCCAAAAAGGAAATGAGGAGCTGGGTGCAGTTCTGGCAGATCAACTGATATTTTTTCTGTATTTGCAGGGACTTTATATGGATAAAACATGTATCCACTTCTGCTCCAGGAAGGTTTTACCCCCTTTAGGACCAGGCCATTTTATTCTATTTAGTACTGTGCTACCTTAACTGGTAATTGCGCACTCATGTAACGCTATACACAAACGAAATTGATTAAAAAAAATTCACACAACTAGAGCTTTCTATTGGTGGTATACGCTCACTACTGTTTTTTTTGTTTTTTTTTAGATATAAATGAAAAAAGACCTAATGTTAAAAAAAAAATATATATATATATTATATATATATATATAATATATATATGTGTATATATATATATATATATATATATATATATATATATATATATATATATATATATATATATATATATATATATATATATATATATATATTACTTTCTGATAATAAACATATCCAATAAAAAAAAATTAAATTAAATTTTATTTTTTCCAAAACTTTTGCCAAAATGTATTCTGCTTTGTCTTTGATTTTAAAAATCCAAATATGTGTATATTGATTGTTTTGTCTGAAAGTTATAGCACTTACAAACTATGGTATATACGTTATACTGGAAATTGTATTTATTTATGTATTTATTTTGCTACTAATGGCGGCGATCAGCGAGTTATAATTGTACTGTACGGCGGAAAATCTGACACTTACTGAAGCATGGGGGGAACTGATTAACTGCCACTGGCATTGCCATTGACACTAATGCAGTGATCAGTGATAATAATATACACCGTCACTGTACTAATGACACTGGCTGGGAAGTGGTTAACATTAAGGGAGATCAAGGGGTAAATCTGTGTTCAACTATAGTATGTGTAATATGTGTAAAGCATGCTGCTTGTACAAATACATCTCTAAGTTTCTCCTTCCTACTTTGCAAACATGAGAAACAGAGAGATTTTTCCCTCTTTACAGAGCTCTGTGTTTATTGTCAACACAGAGTTCTGGCCTGTGATTGTACAGAGCTTTGATTATACAATCAAAAGTAAGCTGCAAAGGAGATACTTGGGCACTTACCCAGGGGTGTGTGAACAGGATGGTATATGGGCCAAAGCAGAGGGGTACCAGAAACATTTGCCTGCTTTGGGATAGTGGACGCCAATTGTGGTATGTATTTCCACTTTAAACCATTGGTGCATCCTAATAGGGATGACAGAACGGTTCGGGTCAACCATCGGTTCCACCCGAACATTGGGTGTTCGAAATTCGGCCAAATTCCAAACTTTTTGAGGTAAAAGTTCGGAATTCAGTCACCAGAACCGCCCAAAATGCAATGGGACAGGACCTGGGCTTTAAAAGCCTGTGATTGGCCCAGAAATGTCAGTAAAAGCCAATTGAGGGGGCAGGAGTCTGCTAGGAATGTGATTGGAGTGACTACGGGGTCCAGAGGCCAATCAGGAGTGAATACGCCCCCCATACGCCCCCCGTATATAACATAGCCCAGCCAAACCTCTAGCACTGTAATACAGAGGCTGTAGAAGAGAGTGGGAGCATTTGTGTTTCTCCTGCTGCTTGTAAAGCTCCAGTGTCATTTTGCAATTATCTTCTGCTGTATGGAGCTGTTCTTTTAGTGTGAGGAAAGGGATATGCAGTGTAGTTAGGGTACTATATACCACTATAGTTAGATTCAATAATCTAGTTTTTGTAGGGATAGTTTTAAGTGTCAAGGTGACCGTAGTGTAGTTTAGGGTGACCTGACTCTGCCATGTCAGGGTGACCATAGTGTAGTTTAGGTGACCTGACTCTGCCATGTCAGGGTGACCGTAGTGTAGTTTAGGGTGACCTGACTCTGCCATGCCAAGGTGACCGAACTCTGCCATGCCAGGGTGACTGAACTCTGCCATGTCAGGGTGACCCCACTATGTATATATATGTGTGTATATATATGTATATGTATACACACACACACACAAAAACTCCTGAAACAAAAACGCCTAGGTGTGAAAGGAGGGTAACACCATCCCTGCGCTACTGAAATTCTAAGAAAAATAATCTGTTTTTTTTTTTTTCTGGTTATGGACATGCTACAGAGCTGAAATTTCACAGGTACACTTTTTAGACCCCCCAGACACTAAATCTAAAGAAATCTCTTTTTTTTTCAATAATGTTTTCAATAATTGGCTCTATCAAAAACGACAATTTTTAAGAACTTTTTTTGCCTGATTCATAGTCCCTGGGGCATGACCCAGAACCCTAGATACTTTTTAGGGGCATTTATTGGGTTTTAGGGCTTCAAAATGGTGTTTTTTGATTCCAGAAGTTCGGGTCCCATTGATTTCAATGGAGTTCTGGAATCCGAACCAAACTTTCGGGAAATTTGGGTGTTCTGGTCGAACCGAACTTTTCAAAAGTTTGATTATCCCTACATCCTAATCGATGCTATCTGAAAATCTTTTCCATGCACTTTATGTATATATTACAGACATTCCCTGGTGGGTTTATTTTCAGTAATCTGTACCCCTCTACAACTGGAATTTTCTAAAAGGTTGAATACTTAATCAACAAGTTCCCTAGAATATATTTCTAGAGGGTTAAGTGTAGTATTAGAGCCCAATTTTATGGTTTTGTTTTTCCCTTTCTATGTGTATGTATATGTACATATACAGTATACACGTAGCTGTGGTCTCTGCCTGCTCCCACACTCGCCCGGGGGAGTGTTACTGGCGCCCCTCTGCTTTGGCCCATATACCATCCTGTTCACACACCCTGGGGTAAATGCCCAAGTGCCTCTTTTGCAGCTTACTTTTGATTGTATATTTCCTTGTGTTTGTTTTAAACTACATTGATGACTATACATTTCTTGGTATAGAAAAATGTCTTTTCTCACCCTTTAAACTCCTAAAGAAGCGGGCAACTGCAAAACATGTTGAGTATTGACCAGCTGTGCCTCCATTTGTATATATTACCACATTATACAAAACATATTAAGCACAGTTGAGCCACTGCAATGGGTGTAATGGTTTAACCACTTTACGACCGCCCGCCGCAGATATACTGTGGCAGGCAACCGCTCCCAGGCAAATCGCCGTACATGTACGGAGCTCACTCTCGGGAGGCTATGTCCTATTTCCATTGATTTTATTTTTTTTTATATATTAACTTAGTTTTTCAAGCCAGTGTAAATTTGTAGTACTTGTGCATTATTTACTAGTTTCCAGGGGGTGCACATGATTTTGTTGACTCTCTATTAGCTCTGTTCTTGCCCTATTGCACCTGTCCCTTGCACCAATGATTTAAGCTACCCATATAAGTGTCCATTCACCTCCAGTGGGTGGAGGTCTGACAAAGGAGCCGCGCATGCTCCGAAACATGTAACCACCCATCCACCCACTCCATAGGATACCGGCCACTCGCCTCCGTGCTCTGTCTCCAGGAGTCTCACGCCGCACACAGCTGAGAGGACGCATACATAGGAAGCGGAGCATTGTAGTACAGTGGCCCAGAAGATTCCGGATGGATCTCGGACCATTATGCTTTGTGTTGCTCATGTTTCATCTTACTCTATGTGAGTGATTTTAATCCTTTATTTTAATAAACTTTTTAAGCTTACTGCACTTAGAGGCACCTTGACTTTTTGTTTTTATTACTTCCAGAGCAGCTTCTCCTCTCAAGTGCTGCCCAGGTGCAGTGACTCATATACAGCCTGCCAAGATTCACACTAGTGCTAAATATCGCATGTGATTCGTACCGCATTGCTGTGCAGATTACATGTGATGTTTGTGCGTAGCAAATTCAGCCATACAAACTGTATGGCTGAATTTGCATCGCATTCAGACCAAACTCGTGCAGAACCCTTTTTTTGTCCGCACCGGAATCGGATTGCACTGCGTTTTGCAAACTGATTGCGAGGTGTTCTTAACTTATAATACACTCCGCAATCATCTCACATTAATAGGTTGCGATTTTGATGCAGTGCGGATTTGCAGCAAATTTGCTGTGAATTCACACCGCATCTAGTGTGAACTCGCCCTTAAAAAGCATAACATTTTGTTAACCACAAAATATTGAAAAAAATATAAAAGCCAAAAATAAGATATTTATTTGCAGTCCGCTATATTGGACCTCAACTATATTCTGTGTTAAAATTTAAACAGACCAGACCCTTTATTTTCATAATACGTTGCTTCTTCAGGAGTCCTTCAAAACTAGGGATATATATATATATATATATATATATATATATATAGAGTATATTGTCAAAAGTATAGGGACGCCCGCCTTTACACGCACATGAACTTTAATGGCATCCCAGTTTTAGTCAGTAGGGTACAATATTGAGTTGGCCCACCCTTTACAGCTATGACAGCTTCAACTCTTCTGGGAAGGCTGTCCACAAGGTTTAGGAGTGTGTCTATGGGAATGTTTTTTACCATTCTTCCAAAAGTGCATTTGTGAGGTCAGGCACTGATGTTTCGAGAGGAGGCCTGGCTAGCAGTCTTTGCTCTAATTCATTCCAAAGATGTTCTATCAGAGGACTCAGGACTCTGTGCAGACCAGTCAAGTTCCTCCACCCCAAACTCCCTCATCCATGTCTTTATGGACTTTGCTTCGTGCACTGATGTGCAGTCATGTTGGAACAAGAAGGGGCAATCCCCAAACTGTTCCCACAAAGTTGGGAGCATTAAATTGTCCAAAATGTCCTGTTTGGCTAATGCCTTAAGAGTTCTCTTCACTGGAACTAAGGGGCCAAGCCCAACCTCTGAAAAAACAACCCCACACCATAATCCCCCCTCCACCAAATGATTTGGACCAGTGCACAAAGCAAGTTCCATAAATACATAAAAGAGCGAGTTTGGGGTGGAGAAACTTGACTGGCCTGCACAGAGTCCTGACCTCAACCCGATAGGACACCTTTGGGATGAATTAAAGAGGAGACTGCGAGCCAGGCCTTCTCATCCAACATCAGTGCCTGACCTCACAAATGGGCTTCTGGAAGAATGGTCAAACATTCCCATAGACACACTCCTAAACCTTGTGGACGGCCTTCCCAGAAGAGTTGAAGCCATTATAGCTGCAAAGGGTGGGCCAACTCAGTATTGAACCCTACATATACTTACTAAATGCTTTAATTTTATTTTAATGTTTTGTATTTAAAAAATGTTATGATTTTTAACTTTATTTCTGAAAGTTTTGGCACCGTATTAATCCAATCCTCTTTCTTTTATGTCCATATTTATATTTAGCATGTGGTACATGTTGTGCCAGGTCGCATCTTTATGAAATTGTAAAGTTAACCACTTGCCGACCGCCGCAAGTACATATACTGCGGCGGTCAGCCCCGTGCAGGCAAAGTGATGTATATATACGTCACCCGCTCGTTCACTGTGGTCCCGGCACGTGTGACCGGCGGACCCGATGTCCGCCGGCCACTCGCGATCGTCCGTTACAGAGGGAGAAAGGCAGGCGGCTAATGTAAACAAAGCCGCCTGTCATTCTCCCTTGTGTAACAGCAGAGATCATACGGTCCTGCTATGTATGACCGTAGATCTCTGCTGTTACATGAAAAGCCACGCCCCTGCACAGTAAGAATCACGCCCCTAGGGACACACTTAACCCCTCCTTCTCTAATAAAGTTAACCCCTTCCCTGCCAGTGTCATTATTACAGTAACAGTGCATATTTATAGCACTGATTACTGTAGTAATGTCACTGGTACCCCCCAAAAGGGTCAAAAATGTCAGTCAAGGGTCCAATCTGTCCGCCGCAATGTCGCAGTCCCGCAAAAAAAACGCAGATCGCCACCATTACTCGTTACAAAAAAAACAATAAAAATGACAAAAATCTTTCCCTTAGTTAGTAAACGCAATAACTTTTGCGCAAACCATTTAAAATACGCTTATTGCGATTTTTTTTACCAAACATATGTAGCAGAAAACAAACTGGCCTAAAATGTTAAAAAATTGTGATTTTTACATTTTTTTTTTGGGGGGGGGGGGATTTCATATAAAAAAATGTGAAAAGTATTGTTATTTTTGCAAAACTGTTGCTTTTTGTTTGTTTATAGCGCATGATCAAAAAATCGCACAGGTGATCAAATACCACCAAAAGTAAGCTCTGTTTGTGGGGAAAAAAGGACGTCAAATTCATTTGGGTACAGAATCGCACGACCGCGCAATTGTCCGTTAAATTCACGCAGTGCCAAATCGCCAAATACCCCCTGGTCAGGAAGGGGGTAAAATCTTCCGGGGCTTAAGTGGTTAAAAGAAAAAATGAACAGCAGTTTTTTAAATTGATTATGGATCTTGCACTACTTTGGATTTTAACTTTCAAAATTTAAAAATGTATTAGGATCTAGACTCCTATGTTATTAATGCAGACATACCAGTAACAGTCACGTTTACAGGTGAATAGAAATATTTAATCTTGCTTGTCTCACTTTCTTCAAACCGGAAATGGTATTCCCCAGAATCTCCTTTCCTGGCATCAGTTATGGTCAGTGTACAATCTCCATTGTCTGGATTTCCCACTACGTGAAAGTTTGGTTTTTCCCCTTTTTTGGATTTATTACTATATGCAACAGGTTTGTCAGCAGAATTTCTCCATATGCCAGCAGAGTGTGTAAATGTTGTCCTGCTATCAGCTGTAAAGGTACATGGAATGGTGACACATAGCCCCTCCTGCACAGTGACACTGTTGTTCATTCTGATGGAATATACAGGGTGCTTCTCACCATAAATGACACCTGTGGAAAAAAGAAAGTTTTCTGAATACAGAATACAAGTTGTCTTGTTTAAAGAGCACAGATTATTTATTGTTTAAAAGATAATCTCATTTATAAACGTTTCTCTTATTTATTTCCTGCAGCAGACCCCCTCTTTGTCCCTCTGCTTTTACTATGGCACTGCCATACAGGTGACATTAAATCCTGAGAACGGGGGCTTATCCATGCAGTTCCCACTCACAGATATTATCACACATAGAGGATCTTTATCTTGTCTGATGTGTGCCAGCTTTAGATACCAGTAGATCCACATGTATAAGGAAATTATTGCTGTGCTTTTATTTTTAGCGGCCATGCAACAAAAACCAAGGAGGCCACAGTATTGCAATGATATAAATCTAGCAAGAATGAATTAAAATGACACTAAACTCTGATTAAACATCGTTCCACCTATGCCTCCCAGCCCTTTAAGGGCTTCTAAATGCTGAGAAGTGGAGCCCAGAATTCCGGTCATGTGACGGCTGTGATTGGCTGCCATGGCAGTCACATGCTCGGAAAGCTCCCGATTGCAAGTATTGCAGTGGATACATGATCAGCTGATCCTTCTTGCCCCCTAAGCCCCGGAAGATTTTACCCCCTTCCTAACCAGGCCCTATTTTGCGATTCGGCACTGCGTGACTTTAACGGACATTTGCGCGGACGTGCGACGCTGTACCTAAAACTAATTTGACGTCCTTTTTTCCCCACAAACAGAGCTTTCTTTTGGTGGTATTTGATCACCTGAGCGATTTTTCGATCATGCGCTATAAACAAAAAAAGAGCGACAATTTTGCAAAAATAACAACATTTTTCCCATTTTTTTATATGAAATTTTCAAAAAAAAATGTAAAAATCTAAATATTTTAACATTTTAGGCCAATTTGTTTTATGCTACATATGTTTGGTAAAAAAAATCGCAAAAAGCGTATTTTGATTGGTTTGCGCAAAAGTTATTGTGTTTACTAACTAAGGGAAAGATTTTTGTCATTTTTGTTGTTTTTTGTTTTAACGAGTAATGGCGGTGATCTGCGTTTTTTTTTTTTTTTGCGGGACTGCGACATTGCGGCAGACAGATCGGACCTTTGACTGACATTTTTGACACTATTGGGGGTACCAGTGACATTACTACAGTAATCAGTGCTATACATATGCACTGTTACTGTAAAAATGAGGGAAGGGGTTAACTTTATTGGAGAGTTAAGTGTGTCCCTAGGGGCGTGCTTCTAACTGTGATTGGCTGTGGCTTGAGGTGTAAGAACAGTGATCAACAGTCCTACATAGCAGAACCGTATGATCACCATTCTTACACAGGGAGAATGACAGGCGGCTGTGTTTACATTAGCCGCCTGCCTTTCTCCTGCTCTAACGGACGATCGCAAGTGCCCGGCGGACATCAGGTCCACCGGGCACACGCACGGGGGGGGGGGGTCCCCAGAGCCTCACAGGCTAGCCTGTGAGGGGCTGACTGCCGCAGTAAATATACTGACGGCAGTCGGCAAGTGGTTAAAGGGACACTGGAAATAAGAGGGAAGAGAATAAAAACAAAGAGGTCAGGTCCAGATTTTACTGCTTTGTTTTGTGTAAGCAGCTCAATCAAAATTATGTTGTCTTAACACAATGCATGTGTGAGCAGTAATGCAATGCACCACAATTGTGAGAGGGGGCTCTTAAAGTTAAAGAAAAAGAAAGGACTGAGGAAGGAGGTGGGTCCAAGCCTCTGAAATTAATTTCCTGACAGCCCTTGAGAGTGTGACTTCTTATGTGCTGGCAGTGTGAGCACATCATCTAGCAGAGTCTTCTGTGTCCCCCAGGGGTGGTTCTTTCCCTGTCTAGAGTGCCTGAACAATACACAAACCAATTAGGAAACCGTTACAGGTACATGGTACTGTAGATCAGGGCTATTCCATTTACCAGAGGTCCTGCAGCTTGCCAAAAAGAATCCGGAAAAATCACAGGAGCTCAAACAAAAAAAAGATAGCAGCGTGGGATCCTCATTAGTACTAGTAATATAATAACAATTTATTCAACAAGAAAAAATAGTACTCTTACATAATACATACTTAACCACTTAAGCCCCAGGCCTGTTTCGGTCACTTTTTGTTTACAAGTTAAAATCAGTATTTTTTTCCTAGAAAACTACTTAGAACCCCTAAACATTATATATATATATTTTTAAGCAAAGACTCTGGAGAATCAAATGTCGGTCATTGCAATATTTTTTTTCACGCGGTATTTGCGCAGCGGTCTTTAAAATGCCATTTTTGGGGAAAAATTTAAAAAAATCACATTTCACTGCATTTAAAAAATACTAAACAGTAAAGTTAGCCCATTTTTTTTGTATATTGTGAAATATGATGTCACTCCGAGTAGATACCCAACATGTTACGGTTTAAAATTGCGTACACCTGTGGAATGGCGACAAACTAGAAATCAATAGAAATCTCAATAGGCGACGCTTTAAAATTTTTTAACGGTTATAAGTTTAGAGTTAGAGTGTAGCTCTTTTTTTTTTAAACTATTACTCACGCTCTGGCGATCGCGGCCGTGATACCTCACATGTGTGGTTTGAACAGTGATTTCATTAGCGGCTCGACTTCCATATACGTTTACTTTCGTGCGCGAGCTAACGGTGACGGGGGCGGCTAAAATTTTTTTTTTCCTATTTATTTTATTTTTTACTTTATCACAGGTTTTTTTAAAAAAAAAAAATCTGATCACTTTTATTGCTGTCACAAGCAATGTAAACATCCCTTGTGAAAGCAATATGCAGTGACAGGTACTCTTTATGGAGGGATCGAGGGTCTAAAAGACCCTAGACCCCTCCACTACGTGCATAGAGTCTTTGCATACAGTCATTTATCAGCAAAGTAACCCGGACGTGACGTAAATGGACGCCGCCTCTGGGTTACGTCATCGGAGACCCGTTTGAAGCCGCTTCCGGCTTAGATCGGGACTCCATCCAGTGGGACGGGAGAACCGGGAAAAGCCGCGGAAGGCGGCTGGAGGGGGGGATGCATCGGTCGTTACCAATGGAAAGCCGACCGCTGGCTCTAAACCACGGTACCGGGATGGTGCCTCTAGCTAGAGGCATCATCCCAGTATAATACCGCAAAGTTAGCCGACGTAAATATACGGTAAGTGGTTAATAGTCAGCATTGAAACTGGATATAAACATTGCAGAGCTGTCTGCATGTATCAGCAGCACAGGGGCTTGTGGAATGCAAAGCAGTCAGTGTGGATCGACATTGGTGTGTATCTTTCCCCGCCAGCTCACAGAGCTTGGTTTGACAGCTGTCAAAAGTCCCGCCAATGTTCAGCGTCCTGCACTGGGATGCCCGCCTCATGGTGGATAGTCAGGGAAAAGTGCTGAAAGAGGGCGGTAACGTATTTCAGAGGAACCGTCCTCCTTTGTTTTGACTAAGGAGAAAAGTTCCTCTGAAATGCGTTACCACCTACTTTCAGCACATGCAGACAGCCCTGCAATGTTCCCAACTAGTTTCTATGATGACTATCTAGAATCTATTATGTAATTGTACTATTTTTTCTTGTTGAAAAAAAAATATTATCATTTTACTAATGAGGATCCCATGCTGCTCTCTGTTTGTCTATAATGCCTGGCTGCAGTGGCTCTGGTATAGCAGCCGTGGAGGGAGCTTCCCTCTCCACAGATGTCCAGACTACACACTGATTTAAAACACATGTTTTTATTTACTTTTGTTTGTGAGTGCAACTTTTATCTTTTTTTATCTCTACAATAAACTTGCTTTGTACACTATAGTCGGCTTGGCCTCCCTTCTCTTGTTTCTTGTTGGCTCCTAAAGTTAGCTATAGCTTTGGTAGCCAAGCCCCCTCCAGGGTTCTTAAGATGTTTTAATCATACAAAGTGTCACAATCTGGGGTCAGCTAAGAGTCCAGTTGGCTAAACAGAAGGCACTTTGCAGTTGTAACAGGAAAGGTTTGGTAAACAAGTAGCAAAAACAGTAAAAGATCAATCAAAAATGGGGTATCATGTTTTAAGTTGAATTGAAGAGTGGTAAATCTGTAGCCAATGATGTCCATATATGTAATGGTAGATAAGGATGAGTGTAGCAGTAGCAACAAAAGCAAGATATTGACATAAGCACAATCATTTTTGTTTAAATATGAAATTCAAGAGAGGAGCAAGGAGTTCAGAGTTCAGCATGAAATTGGATATCAGTGAACAATGACTAGGGGATCAAGCAAGGAGACATTCAAAGCTTCAGGTGACTTAGTAGGAAATGCCATTGTCAGACACAGCAGAGGTCCTGGATTTGGATATGCTTCCTGACACACAGAGAGAGACTGAAGGTAATCAGTCTCTGCTTTGTTCTATCACAGAAACCCACAGTGCTCTGTGAATCCTATGAGGCACCAGAAGTATCGAACAAGACACAGCAAGGCCACAAGCATTTTTAAACGGGGGTCAGCATCATGCTTCTCTCAGTAAATGTTTCCTTTAAAACGTTCACGTTAAATGCCCAGTGCTTCACTGATCTATTTAAAACCTCCCACATTTTTTTACATCGTCCGTACCTTTCCAGAGCAGGAACCAATGCACTGCCACCATCTGCACCCATATTAAGGATCTCTGATGCCTCATCCTATTAAGAACAGCACCAGCTCTAAAAAGGATCTGTAAAAAATTAAATGATGGAAAATGAAGAAACATACATTTTCTGTTTCCACACCATAGCCTAAGTCAGTCTCTTTGGCATTCGGTACTTCCAGGAATGTCAGATGTCTGTGTTCCCCTCTACAAGTTGTGGTTCCACCCTTCTGCCCCTAGTTCACTACTGAGTCTTGTAGTGACCTAAAATGTGAAAGGATGAAGCAGCACACACAGTTGGGGATCCCAGCATTCAACACTCCTGGAATATTATATGATACAGTATATTAATATCATATATAGTTCCTCAACACCAAATTCACTATATGGACCACTTATGTTTGTGTACATGATTATTGTATCCCCCCTTAACCGCCTCTTCTCAAGAGAAGAAAGCCTTTACAAAAGTTTGGTTGTTTGCCATTGCTTGGCACCCTTTAAGCAAATCATTCGTACTATATTCTGTATATGGGGCATTGTGACTTTTACCTTCCCTATTTGTTGACGTCTTAAAGTGTATGTATAACCAAAACCTTTCAAGGAAAATTTGGGATTCCCACAGTAGGTTGAATTCCCCTCTTTGACAGTTGTCCCGAAAACAGATGTCCCCACTGAAAGTTTTCCCCTTGCCCCTTGTTTTGGAGACAGCTCAAAAGTTTGGATTTTTTTTTTAAAAAACAATAGTTTTTACAGGAGCAGTGATTTTAATAATGCTTAAATTGAAACAATAAAAATGGAAAAATTCCTCTAAATATCGTGCCTGGGGGGGGCTTAATATGTCTGTAAAGTAGCGCATTTGTGCAATGTTTGTAGCCTGCTGCAGCAATACAATGTACCCGATATCCATTCACATATCCATTCACATGGGGGGTGGTATCTGGGGGCCTTCTTGTTAAAGGGGGCTTCCAGATTCCAATAAGCCTCCCCCCACAGATGCCCACAACCACAACTAACGGTTGTCAGGAAGAGACCCCTGTCCCCATCAACATGGGGGCAAGGTGCTTTGGGGTGCCCCAAAGCACCCACCCCCCATGTTGAGGGCACGTGGCCTGGTATGGTTCAGGAGGGAGGGCACTCGCTCGCCCCCATCCTGGCCAGCCAGGCTGTGTGCTCAGATAAGGGTCTGTTATGGGTTTTAGGGGGAACCCCACACCGTTTTTTTTTCTGGCCCTTATCATCTATACCAGATTCGAGGGGCCTGGTATGGACTTTTCAGCAATACTGACATAAACACATAAACGGATATAAACTGAAATGTATATATATATATATATATACTGCACTATCTGATCTCAACAAACTGTAAAAAGGAAAAAGCTCTCTCCCTGCCAGCAATGTATTATTAATTATAGAATCACCCACAAGCCAAGGGATTTAAACCCACAACCTCGCAATTGCAGGCCTGGTATTCTACCAGCTACGCCACCGTCAAGTACACTTAGGTTGAATACACTCTCCCTGGCTAACTAACTATCTCCTATCTCACCCTACATGTAGCAGGTTTTCCAGGCCTGTGGCCTGATGTGGGTCTGCCATTGGTACCGGTTACCTCTCCAGCCCATTTGAGCTACGACCCTGGGTGTGAGAACTGAGACATGGACGACTCCGGCATCTTGGTTTTGTGGTTTTTATTGTAGAAAAGGGGATGGGAGAAGAGAATGAGTGGGATACTCCTTCAAGGCTTAACTAATTACACTTGGGACGTAATCCTAGAAAAATGCCCGTTGGCGCTTCCTTGATGCCAGCCAACGCCAGCCAACGCTCACTGACACTGAGAACACACTGTAGCTTGATAAAAGTGCTGGATCCTCGACAATAAGTCCAGAAGACCCAAGACTGTAAATTGTAGAATCACTGACACTGCTGCACTGCAAAGTCACTGAGTACTCCCCTCCCGCCTTGCACTGGCTTGTGGTAGTATAATGTAGATTTCTGTAAATCTGCAACTCTTAACTGTCACACTCTGTCTAATTCAGGGCCCATATGCAGGTGCCCTTTTTAACCTTGAACTCTTCGGGGGGGGGGTTCACTCACTATTCCCCCCCCCCCTCTCTGTACTTCAGGGTCCTCAACCTAGGTACCCCCTTTCAGCTAGCTGGCACTGGATCCCAGAACTTCTCCCGGAGTGGTCCCCTCTGACTCCCCAGGGGCAATCCGCAATACTCATGACCTGTGTAGGCTTTCCTGGGACTGGACCCCTCTCTGTCGCTCCGCACGCTCTCGGCACACCGGATCCCCTCAGCTCAGCTCAACACTCTCTGGATTCTCAGGCAACACCCCGAGACATCCACTTCCTCAGACAGGAGGAAAGACAGCCGTACTCTCTCTCCTAAGACTCTGCTCCCTCCGAAGACATCCTGTCACGCACTTCCCCCAAACTTATACTCACTCCCAGAATCCTTTGCAGCATTATCTGCCTTCTGGGGTAGTTACAAGCCTGGATGTGTCCCCTGATTGGGCTTCCCACACTTCCCTATAAAAAGCCTCTCACGGGAGCCAGTGGGGATGCTTCTATACTCAGCAGGCACATCTGGAAGCCCTGACACCCTACTAAATAAATCACAGCCCTGCTGTTAGGCAGAAAAGGCCCATTATACATTTACCTAGCACCTACCTGTAGGGTGCTACATACACACAGTGGATGAGATAAAAGTTAGGGAGAGTGTGTTCCACTTAAGCAGGCCTAACGGTCTCATAGGTGGTAGAGTACCACACTTGCAATGAGAGAGGGCTGTGGGTTCAAATCCCCGGGCCATCAAGTGATTTTTTGGAATTCAGAGGTCAGAGTCGATGATAATGCGGGAACTCGAATTTCCCACGAAGAAGCCCATTTGTTCGTCATTTGACGAATGAACGACAGTCCAACTTACGTTCAACTCGAAGCTCATCCCTACTTTTGAGTTACTGACCTGGAACTCTGGGGGAATAAAGGATGGAGAAAGTTCTGGGGGTCTTAGTAGAAGACAGACTGAGCAATAGCTACCAAAGCCGGCAGAATATTAGTATGTATAAAAAGGGGGATATACTCCAGAGATAAAACTATAATCCTGCCAGTTTATAAAACTATAAGGCAACATCTTGTGTATTCAATCCAGTTCTGGTCACCAGTCCTCAGAAGGGATGTGTTGGAGCTTGATAGAGTCCAAAAAAGGGCAACTAAATTAATACAGGGATTAAAGGACCTCAATTATGAGGAACATAATGAACGTTTTTTTTTTTCCTTTTTTTTTATCTGTATTGCCGAGAGTCGGCAATACATTACAGCCGCGAGCAAGTTTAAATGATAATTTTTCCTTTAGAAATGTCAGCATTGCTGCAGCAGGCTACATGCATCGCACAAATGTGCCACTTTACAGGCACATCAAGGGGGCCCCCCAGGCATGATATTTAAAGGAATTTTTCATTTTTATTGTTTCACTTTAAGCATTTTCAAAATCACTGCTCCTGTAAAAACAATTGTTTTAAAAAAAAAATGTTTGCATTGATTCATGTCCCCCAGGGCAGTACCCAGACCACCATACACTTTTTTAGGCCAATAACTTGCATTTAAACCTTTAAAATTATGACTTTTGATTTTTCATGTTCATGTCCTATAGACTTTAATGGAGTTTGCATGTTTGCTAGAACATTTCCCCTGTTTGAGATGTTCTGGTGCGAATCGAACAGGGGGGGGGGGGGGTGTTCTGCTCATGACTGCCCCCCACGCTCGCCTGATCTAAATCCAATAGAACACCTCTGGGGACATTATGTTTCAGTCCATCTGACTCCACCAGGTTGCATTTCAGTCTGTTCAGGAGCTCAGTGATGCCCTGGTCCAGATCTGGGAGGAAATACCCCAGGACACCATCCGTCGTCTCATTAGAAGCATGCCCCGACGTTGTCAGGCATGCATACAAGCACGTGGGGGGGGGGGGGGGGGGGCATAAAAACTATTGAGTACCATTCTGAGTTGCTGCAATGAAATTTCAGCAAAATGGACTAGCCTGCTGCATCATTTTTTCACTTTGATTTTCGGGGTGTGTTTGAATTTAGTCCTCTGTAGAGTGATAATTTTAATTTCCATCAAACGATGTGGCATCCTTTCGTTTCTAACACATTACCCAGTCCATATCAGTATAGATCCTAACACATTACCCAGTCTTTATCAGTATAGATCCTAACACATTACCCAGTCCTTATCAGTATAGATATCCAGCATGTTATGTTTCCCCATTGTTATCTGATGTGTTTTCAAAGTGTTCCTTTAATTTTTTGAGCAGTGTATGTATACCCACAGTTGATCCAGAGGAAGGCAAGTAAACTCCAATAAAGCATGAACCAATTTGCTCCAGCAGGGGAAATAATTCCTTCCTGATCTCCCAAGAGGCAACTTCTCCAGTTTTAGTAAATCAACTCCAATGTGATATATGCACAGAAGAATTAAATTGGCAACTTTTTACTTATAAATTGATGATTCAACATAAAATACAATCATGCATAATATTAATAATTATATTAATAATTAGTGTTGAGCGAACACGGACTGTATTAACTGTATTATTCGGGTTCGTACCGAATAATTGGATTTTTGTTACCCGAACACGGACCCGAAAACTTTACTGTATGTTTGGGTAAAAGTCCGTGTTCGGTCATTTTATTTCCGGGTTTGTATGTAATGGCGCGCTTTTAATGGCGGGCTTTCAACAGCCAATCAACAAGCGTTTAACTGGTGTGCCTTAACCTCCCTGGTGGTATGATTCTGTCAGAAATTACATACCAAAAGCGGTACAATTCTTTTCATGGAAATTTGGGGTTATGTATTAAAGGCCTACAATTCTTAGTAATTACTGACTTAAACCTGACCAAAACAAGACTCTAGTAGACATCCCAGATGTGATAAATTTGAAACACAAACGCATGAATTATAATTGAATCAATAATATAATTTTATTATATAATATATAATATATATAATAAAATTATATTATTGATTAGATTATAATTCATGCGTTATATATTGTATATATATATATATATATATATATATATATATATATATATATATATATATATATATATATATATATATATATATATATATATGTATATATATATGTGTGTGTGTATATATATATATATATATATATATATATATATATCCAAAAAAAGGAGCAAGTAGGCGGGGCACTACGAGGGACTATAAACACCTGCTCAACCGGCGCTAAAATACAAGTACCTTAAAATCTATTGTAAAAAAGATATATGAAAGTTTGATACAAACAATATATCTAACAAAGCTGCTGCTATAAATGAAATGACATACAATAAAGGTGCATATATAATAATATCACAAACAAGATATACTACAACACACTAGCAGCGCTAAGAGCATAAAATACATATATATAAATGCAGTCCACTGGGATAAAGTCCATGTGCTCATATGATCATGCAGTGTGCCCAGAATATTCTCTCCTGACAATCCAAGGTCGTGAGTATGTTGGTGAATACACCGGACCCTCCACCTCACCAATGTGCTCCCCCAAATCAGAAACACTCACCAGAAATCTGGTCAACAAGCGCCTGTACCATCAGCCTATCACAGGCTTAGAAACGATCTCCTCAGGAATTAACCAGGAGCGCCGGCACTTGAACCGTCTCAATCAGATCAATTCTGGGACTCCATACTGCCTGACGTGCTGCTGGGGACAGCCTGGGACAGCAGCAGGGACATGTTCCAGTGACGATCCCTTGTCCCCGGTCCTTCCTGTACGTGCAGCTACACAACAGCAAACACAGCCCCTGCAGCTGTAGGGATGGTACAGGCGCTTGTTGACCAGATTTCTGGTGAGTGTTTCTGATTTGGGGGAGCACATTGGTGAGGTGGAGGGTCCGGTGTATTCACCAACATACTCACGACCTTGGATTGTCAGGAGAGAATATTCTGGGCACACTGCATGATCATATGAGCACATGGACTTTATCCCAGTGGACTGCATTTATATATATGTATTTTATGCTCTTAGCGCTGCTAGTGTGTTGTAATATATCTTGTTTGTGATATTATTATATATGCACCTTTATTGTATATATATATATATAATATATATATATATGATCGAATCAATAATATAATTTTATATATATATATATATATATATATATATATATATATATATATATAAATATGTGTGTGTGTGCATATATATATATATATATATATATATATATATATATATACACACATATATACATATATGCATATATATATATATATATATTATATATATATATATATATATATATATATATATATATATATATATATATATATATATATATATATATATATATATATATATATGCATATAATATATATAATGTGTAATGTGTTTGTGTTTTGTGCAACTTTTTTTTTTTAATTTCCCTCCCTAGTTCCGCTCCAATGCAGCATTGCTGCTGCAGGGAACGGAACTAGGAAGTGATCACACCGACGGAGAGCGGCGGGGATCTCGGCTGGCGGTCACAGCAATGAGAGATCATTGCTGGATCACCAGGAGAAGGTAAGAGAACACCGCTGCGCTCTCTGCACATCCACCCCGAGCGTGACTCAGGGTTACCGATCCTGGTATGAAAAATCAACCCCGAGTCACGCTCGAGGTTACCGCCAGGGAGGTTAAGCCATCCCAGCCATGCCTACTAATGTATTAGTAGCTGTGATTGGCCATCTGAAGCATGTGACCAAGTCTTTATAAGTTCAAGACCGAGCGCCGCTGCGTCATTCTGCTGTAGTATAGGGACAGAGCACACATCATACGTGCTGGCTGCTGATTAGGGACAGACAGTAAAAAATTATATTGTGTCCGAAAAGAATGCAGGGTCAGGTCGGAGTGCAGGCAGGGTGAGTTATTAGGGCATTTTAGGGCGAGGCTGGAGAATAGGCAGGGTCAGTGTTCTACAATCGATTTTGCTGTGTGGGGGGTTGTGCCAGTAAACGATCTTATCAATAATATTAGGGCGAGGCTGGAGAATAGGCAGGGTCAGTGTTCTACATCGATTTTGCTGTGTGTGGGGTGCAGTGAACACAATCTTTTTGCCCACTGAGGAGGAGGGAGAAAACAATCTTTTTTATCAGTCAGTTGTGTGCAGCGTTTTTCCTTCAGTGCTGCTGACTGTGATAATACACTGCTGTGTTCACATTTTCTATTATTGAGTGATTTCAAAATTTATACACTTTTTTCTATTCCAATATTCAATATACACCCTTTTGGGTTAAAAAAATTAAATTCTGGCATAGTCTGTACTAATCTATTTAAAAATTACAAACTTAAAAGGGGAATTTTCTTTTTTTTTCCCTTCATAGCCTGCAGCAGAGCTGACTGATATAAGACACTGCTGTGTTCACATGTGCTATTGATTTTAAAATTTATACACTTTTTTCTATTCCACTATTCAATATATACACCCTTTTGGGTTAAAAAAATTAAATTCTGGCATAGTCTGTACTAATCTATTTAAAATTACAAAGGGGAATTTTCTTTTTTTTTTCTCTTCATAGCCTGCAGCAGAGCTGACTGACATAAGACACTGCTGTGTTCACATTTGCTATTGAAAAATCACCAATTTTATATCATATTTTCTATTCCGCTATTCAATCTACACCCTTGGGGTAAAAAGAATTAAATTGCGGCATAGTCTGTATCGGTACGTGTGAGATACACCTTTTTAAATTTGTTTGGCGCATCTCCTTCCACCGCCGAGGATTGCAGGGCGCTTCAGTTTGACTTCTGTTCTGAACTCCTCCTACTCCTCTTCCTCATCCTCCCTTTAGGGTACAAAACATTTTAATTGGGGCCTAGTCTGTGTTTGTACGTGTGAGATACACCGTTTTTTATCCTTTTTTCTATTCCGCTATTCAATATACACCCTTTTGGAGTGTAAAAAATTAAATTGCGGCATAGTTTGCATATTTGACTGTGAGATACACCCGTGCGATACTGTTGTTGTTTTGTTCCGCTATTCAATAAACACGTTTCTAGGGCAAGATCATAAATTACAGAAATATGAGGAGACCGTCAAATAGGGGCCGTGGCCTGGGTCGTGGTGCTGCTGGTAGAGCTCCTGTTGCAAGGAGAGGACGTGGTCGATCTGTGCCAGCTACACGCACAAGTGAAACACCTTCCTCAAGTGTGAGTAGGCGACAGAACCTGCATCAGTATTTGGTAGGGCATCATGCGCCTCTACAAGTGACGAGGCCAGAAGAAGTGCAGGCGATAGTAGATTGGGTTGCTGACAGTGCCTCCAGTTCCTTCACATTGTCTCCCACCCAGTCTACTGCAGAAAGGTCAGAGTTTGCACCTGCAGCCGATGTCCAACCGTCTTTCACCTCACCCCCTTGCAAATCAGGCAAGCAGTCTGAGCCCCAAGTCATGCAGCAGTCTCTTCTTCTTTTTGATGACTCTGTCAGCAGGGTTTCCCAGGGCCATCCACCTAGCCCTGCCCCAGAAGTGGAAGAGATTGAGTGCAGCGATGCCCAACCACTTATTTCTCAAGATGAGTACATGGAAGGACCATCGCAGCACGTCTCCGATGATGACGAAACGCAGGTGCCAACTGCTGCGGCACTCAGAATTGTGGAGACCGACAAGGAGGGCAGGGGTGAAGACTGGGTGGAAGATGATGTGGAGGACGATGAGGTCCTCAACCCCACATGGAATGAAGGTCATGCAGGTGACCTGAGTAGTTTGGAGGAAGAGGCGGTGGTCGCACAGAGCCACCAGCACAGCAGAAGAGGGAGCAGGGTGCAGAAGCGGAGCGGCCGTGCCCTAGACACTACGTCTGCTACTGCCCAACTGAGCAAGGGACCGAGCACACCAAAGCCAGCTCAAAGGAGTTCTCTAGCATGGAAGTTCTTCAGAAAATGTGCTGATGACAGGACACGAGTGGTTTGCACCGTGTGCAATCAGAGCCTCAACGAGGCATAAACCTTCTCAACCTGAGCACAACCTGCATGATCAGACATCTAAGTGCAAAGCACGAGCTGCAGTGGAGTAGACACCTTCAAAACCAAGAAAGGTCTCTGGCTCCTCCTGCTTCCTCTTCTGCTGCAGTCTCGGCCTCTTCATCCACCTCTGTAGTGATACCGGCACCTGCCACCCCGCAAACAGACGATCTGTCAGCAACACCACCACCTGGGTCACCACCCATCTCCACAATGTCCCGTGGAAGCGTTCAGCTTTCCATCTCCCAAACACTTCAGAGGAAGAGGAAGTACCCCCCTACCCACCCACGATCCCTGGCCCTGAATGCCAGCATTTCAAAATTCTTGGCCTTTGAAATGCTGTCATTCCGTCTGGTGGAGACGCACAGTTTTAAAAGCCTTATGTCGGTGGCTGTCCCACAGTACGTCATGCCCAGCCGCCACTACTTTTCCAGGCAAGTCATCCCTTCCCTGCACAACCAAGTGTGGGAAAAAATCAGGTGTGCACTGCGCAACGACATCTGTGCCAAGGTCCACCTAACAACCGATACGTGGACCAGTAAGCACGGTCAGGGGCGTTATATCTCCCTAACAGCACACTGGGTAAATGCAGTGGCGGATGGGCCTGAGGCGGATAGCAATTTGGCGCATGTCCTTCCACCACCGAGGATTGCAGGGCGCTTCAGTTTGCCTTCTGTTCCTAACTCCTCCTACTCCACTTCCTCATCCTCTACCACCTCCTCATCCGGTCAGCATAACACCTTCACCACCAACTTCAGCACGGCCAGGGGTAAACGACAGCAGGCAGTTTTAAAACTTGCCTGTTTGGGGGAAAAACCACACACCGCGCAGGAGTTGTGGAGGAGCATTTAACAGCAGACAAATGAGTGTTTGCTGCCAGCGAGCCTCAAGCCCGGCCTGGTGGTGTGCGATAACGGGCAAAATCTCATAGCAGCTCTGGGCCTAGCCGGTTTGACGCACATCCCTTGCCTGGCGCATGTGCTGAATTTGGTGGTGCAGAGGTTCCTTAAAAATGACCCCGATATGTCAGAGCTGCTGCAGAAAGTGCGGGCCGTCTGTGTGCACTTTCGGCGTTCTCACCCGGCTGCTGCTCGCCTGTCAGCGCTGCAGCGTAACTTCGGCCTTCCCGCTCACCGCCTCATATGTGACGTGCCCACAAGGTGGAACTCCACCTTGCACATGCTGGAAAGACTGTGCGAGCAGCAGCAGGCCATAGTGGAGTTCTAGCTGCAGCACGCACGCGTGAGTCGCTCTGCGGAACAGCACCACTTCACCACCAATAACTGGGCCTCCATGCGAGACCTGTGTGCCTTGTTGCGCTGTTTTGAGTGTTTTGAGTACTCCACCAACATGGCCAGTGCCGATGATGCTGTTGTCAGCTTAACTATCCCACTTCTATGCCTCCTTCAAAAAAAGATTTGGGCGATGATGGAAGAGGATGTGGCACAGGATGAGGAGGAGGATGAAGAGGTAACATTTCCAAGGCTTTCAGGGCAGTCATTCGCAAGTGGCTCAGAGGGTGGGTTCCTGCACCCACAAACGCCAGGGACACAATTGTCCAGCAGGGGCACAAATCTGGAGGTTGAGGAGGATGAGAAGGAGGAGATGGAGGAGGAGATGGAACCATGTTCACAGCAGGGTGGCACCCAGGCCAGCTCATGGCCATCACTGGTGCGTGGCTGGGGGGATACAGAGGACACAGACGATACACCTCCCACAGAGGACAGCCTTTCGTTGCCTCTGGTCAGCCTGGCACACATGAGCGATTACATGCTGCAGTGTCTCCAAAGCGACCGCCGAGTTGCCCACATTCTAACTTGTGCTGATTACTGGGTGGCCACGCTGCTGGATCCTTGTTACAAGGACAACGTACCGTCCTTAATTCACTCACTGGAGCGCGATCGCAAGATGCGCGAGTACAAGCGCACGCTGGTAGACGCGATGCTGCTGGCATTCCCACCTGACAGAAGGGCCACAGTGGAAGCACAAGGCCAAGGCAGAGGAGAAGGAGGAAGAGGTTGCCAACGCAACCAGGGGACCGCCAGCACCTCAGAAGGCAGGGTTAGCATGGCCGAAATGTGGAAAAGCTTTGTCAGCACGCCACAACAAACAGCAGCACCAGCAGCTCATATGGAACGTCTTAGCAGGAGGCAGCATTTCAGCACCATGGTGGAGCAGTATGTGTGCACACGCCTACATGTCGTGAATGACGGGTCTGCCCCCTTCAACTTCTGGGTCTCCAAATTGGGCACATGGCCTGAGCTTTCCCTTTACGCCTTGGAGGTGCTGGCCTGCCCTGCAGCCAGTGTATTATCTGAACGTGTATTTAGCACGGCTGGGGGCGTTATCACAGACAAGCGCAGCCGCCTGTCCAGAGACAATGTGGACAAGCTCACGTTCATTAAAATGAACCAGGCATGGATCCCACAGGACTTTTCCGTACCTTGTGCAGAATAGAGATGGATACCGACCTTACCCAGCCATTGTTCTATTTTTTATCTTTCTCACTCTTTTGGGTTGTACCCTCATTTAAAATGACTGAAAAAAGCAGTGTTGGCTACCTCGTCCTCCTCCACCGCCGCTTCCCCCTACACCGCCACATCCACCACCACCTCATTCTCCCTCCTACTCCATATGGGCCTCGTCCTTCACAGACGAACAAAAATTATTTTATTTTTCTGTTTTTTTTGTTGTTTTAAGTTATTTCCCTATCCACATTTGTTTGCAGATCACTTGCCATGCTCTTAACTATGTTTTGCTGCCATTTCCAGCACTCTAGCCCTTTGCATTGGTGTTTTAGAGCCATTTTAGTGCCTTAAAGTTCGGGTCCCCATTGACTTCAATGGGGTTCGGTGTCCGGGTAAAGTTCGGAAAAAGTCCGGGACATGGACCCTGACTTTTTTTTCAAGTTCGGCCGAACCCGCCGAACACGGACATCCAGGTGTCCGCTCAACTCTATTAATAATGCAACAAAATTCAGGTCTATATACAGTACTTGCCTGGTTTAGCTGTGTCCTCTGTTGTGGAGCTCAATGTCCTCTACTCTTATACTCCTATTTCCTACACTTCATTGGAACTACTTATGTAACTCAAGTAAACCACATAGGAACTTACATTACACATAGCACTGGTCATCTTAATACATAAGACCCTTTACTTACAGAATTAAACTCACTTGCCTTTTATTCGCTGTAATTGTTATCCATTGGTAATCTAATTTTTGTTTCCTGTCTCTTATACATTTATGTCTTTGTATTTAATACTTTCTAAAGTATATACATTAGACTTTCTTTCCTGCTGAATATATTTTACCAGACTGGAAGTGAGGTGAATGCAAATATAAAAAAGCCAGCACCCCCAATAGATTTGTAGTTGTATCTATGTTGCTGTGGGGAAACTTCCTTCACTTCATGTCATAGATAAAGATGAATTTAGCAGTAGCAGGTCCCTAATGTAGATAGTATTACATAAATATATAAATCTGAACAAATATTTTTCTCCTTTAAAGGTTGCTTTAAAAAAATCAGGTAATTAGGAGGGGACTCTCCCCTATACAAATATAATATTTAAAGGGTAAGTACCCACATCTCCTTAAACTGAAGAGATAAAGGCAAAAGGGAATTTTTAAGTGCTAAAAAAGAGTAACACATGGATACTATATATATCTAAAAACTTCAAATTTTATTTATATAAAAATGTTTTCATTTAAAAAAATATGTATCATCAAAACATATTAAATGAACATTATCAACATGTAATATGACCATTCTGTGCAATCAATGTGTGGTCTGATGTATATCGATCTGTTGTATATGGATCAACCTGTTTCGACTAAATGAGGGGCTTCTGCAGAATCCACGTTTCAATATTGGTAAGTCCAATAATTGAAATATTGACCACAACAAAGTCACAATTTCATCACACCTTATATAACCACAGCCAAACAATACTCATTCAAACCAAAATAAAGTTGCCACTAGATACCCGCCTGGGATAAGGTTTAATTTAGAAGTGATAAAATGAGATAAGTGAAGAACGAAGAAAGTGAAAAAAAGTGTCATCCACATAGGAACCATATGTGGTTTAGACACCAAAGACTCAAAAAACTTAAATTTTTAGGCCATATACTGGTCTGACCACCACACAGGTGGACTTCTCCTCTTAAAGCTATCCTGGAACCTGGGATGATTTTTCCTTTATGGTTCCTGTTTGATATAAAACATTTTTGGATCTTTGGTGTCTAAACCACATACATTGGTTCCTATTTTGATGACACTTCTTTCACATTCTTTGTACTTCACTTATCTTGTTTTATCACTTCCATATCAGACCTTATCAATGGCGGGTATCCAGTGGCGACCCTTTTTTGGTTTTAATGAGTTTTGACATGTCTGTGGACATATATTCTTGTTTGGCTGCGGTTATATAAGGCGTGATAACTTGGTGACTTTCTTGTGGTCAACATTTGAGTTATTATACTTACCAAAATTGAAACGTGGATCCTGAAGAAGCCCCTCATTCTGGCGAAACGTGTTATCTATATACATCAGATCCATATGCACCAGACCACGCATTCATTGCACAGTATGGTCATATTACATGTTAATAATGTTGATTTAATATGTTTCGACGATAAAAAATTTTTATAAATGAAATAATTTTGGTATATAATATTTGTGTTTTTTTTTTTTTCTATTGTATCCATGTGTTAGTCTTTCTTGGCACTTAAAAATCCCCTTTTCCCATTATCTCTTCAGTTTAAGGAGATGTGGGGACTTACCCTTTAAATGCTTTAAAAAATCTATAACACACAAGGAACTGAAAGTGTCATTACCAATGGGGAGGAAGTTGAATATATAAAAAGCAAGTGACTATAGCTATGCAAGAATATGATCTAATGTCAAAACCAAAAAGACAAAGATTATCCCTAAGGAGACTGCTTCCACCAGGGTATAGGCAGAGGGAAGAAATTAACTTTGTCATGGCATGACCACAAAAACATGAGATTTTCCTGAAGTATGTACGCAGTCTCTTGCAAATATACTGTATAAATAACGGAAAACAAACAATATGTAAAAACATATAGAATGTAACCAGTAGTGCAAGGATGGTGGTAACCTCTCACCATCAATAGAATAAAAGCAGCATGTATGCAAACAATCCTTCTACTCAGCAATCTCAATTAATAGATTAATAAAATCACAATGATAAACAATAAGAGTCCGTCAAGGCATCAGAATGTCCATCATTAAATAAACGGATAAAGACATCCAAGAATGTAAACTTGATGGGATGTAAACTCGATAAGTGGATGCAGTACGGGTCACCTCTTAACACCACCACCGTGCAGGCAAAGGGGAGTAGATCACAATCACCAACACTAATGGCTCAGCCACTCTCGTGGTCAAGCAAATACACCAGATGTCAATAATGTCCACCATAGACAATCCTGGGTGCTCGCAAGGATGAGTGGAACCAATATGCTCCGGATCATGTGGGAGAAAAAGCACAGACCCCACTAGTGCAATATCGTCTAAACACTTTTATTTTGCATCCACTTTAAATAACACTCACATTTCAATATAGTTACAATAGCATGAAAACATTGCGGAGGATAATACTGAACCATTCGGGGAAGTCTCCAGGCTCCACGCCGTGGTCGGCACACCTTCCGGGTCCGCTATTACTCCTTGAAGCGATGTTGTATAGTAAGTTGACGCCGTCAGGTCATGCCCCGACTAGTTTCGATATTTCTGACTTCATCACCGGGGGCGTGACCATGACGGTGCGGCGTCCAACTAAATACACCAAGCTCCCTGCCCTCTAGGGAGGAGCCGGCGTGTCATCAAACATAGTATCCGCACTGCTCATCACTCCCTGCTAGGAATGCTGTACGCAAGAACAGGACTATTCACAGGAGAAAGGATAACCCATTCCCTGACATTGCGTAACACTTCACAGCAGTATAAGCCTACAAGTGCACCTCATAGCCATCCAAGGTGCTAATTGTACTATCACCCCATAGGTCCAGTACACACCTCAGAGCCAGAGATTAACACCTTCAGTGCCGTGCGTGACAACATAAAATAATTTCCACACTAACGGTGTCACTAGCAGAGAGTGATCACAGAAATTTACAATAATAAAAATACATCTCATTGGATTAAAACAGTATTAAATATTATGCAAATTGTGCTGACAGAAAATATATAAAAATATGTATAATATATCCATACATACATATATATAAAATATACAGTCTAAAAATATATGTATTAAAAGCTTAAAATACATGTGGTAAAAGCCTTTAAAATACAAAATATTCACCAGTATATGATCATAAAAGCCAATAAAAGATCATAAAACCAGTATAAAATGGAGAAACATAACACCCAGAGACCAACTAAGAATTACTGATAAAACAATTTAGATCAATTTCAATATTCATTCCAACTGGGCAAAGAGATTGTGTAAAAAAAAATCAATTTTGTCTCACATTTCGACAACTCCCTTACCCAATTGGCCCCCCTCTAAGATGGGGACACACGTTCGACACCCCAAAATTGCAGACCTCTTGGGTCACGACTGTGGTGCTCCCTAAAATGAGCAGAAACACTGTGTTCACGCTTCCCTTTGATAATATTCGTTATGTGCTCACCAACCCTCACACGTAAATTACGTTTTGTGCGGCCAATGTAGAGTAGTTTGCATGGGCACATTAACGCATAAACCACATGTGTTGTTTCACAGGTAATCAAATGTTTGATATTAAATTCTTTCCTGATAGCATGAACAGTAAAAGAGGTGCGTTTCCTCAAATTGGACCTTGTGAATGCACATGTCCTGCATCTACCACAAGTGTGGAATCCTCTGCGTCCCGGAAAAAAAGAGGTTCTTGGTGAGCACATAATGAATATTATCAAAGGGAAGTGTGAACACAGTGTTTCTGCTCATTTTAGGGAGCACCACAATCGTGACCCAAGGTGTCTGCAATTTTGGGTTGTCGAACGAGTATCCCCATCTTGGAGGGGGGCCAATTGGGTAAGGGAGTTGTCGAAATGTGAGACAAAGTTTATTTTTTTGACACAATCTCTTCGCCCAGTTGGAATGAATATTGAAATTGATCTAAATTGTTTTATCAGTAATTCTTAGTTGGTCTCTGGGCAGGGGCGTACCTAGAGCATTTGACACCCGGGGCAGATCCTATATCTGGCACCCCCCCAGGCGACAAACTGCCCATTGACGTGTCATGTGTAAAATGTATGGAGACCCCCTTTACATTACACAGCCCCCGCACCCCTGGACCCCTTTACATTACACAGCCCCCTTACCCCTGGACCCCTTTACATTACACAGCCCCCGTACCCCTGGACCCCTTTACATTACACAGCCCCCTTACCCCTGGACCCCTTTACATTACACAGCCCCCGTACCCCTGGACCCCTTTACATTACACAGCCCCCATCCCCCCATGGAACCCTTTACATTACACAGCTCCCACCCCCCATGGAACCCTTTACATTACATAGCCCCCTTACCCCTGGACCCCTTTACATTACACAGCCCCCGTACCCCTGGACCCCTTTACATTACACAGCTCCCACCCCCCATGGAACCCTTTACATTACACAGCCCCCCAATAGAACCCTTTACATTACACAGCCCCCATCCCTCATAGAACCCTTTACATTACACAGCCCCCATCCCCAATAGAACCCCTTTACATTACACAGCCCCCCAATATAACCCCTTTACAATACAAAGCCCCCACCAATAGAACCCCTCTACAATAAATCCCCCTCATAGAACCCATAGACAATACAAAGCCCCCCCATAGAACCCCTATACAATGCAAAGCCCCCCCCATAGAACCCCTATACAATAAAAAGCACCCCCCCCCAAAAAAAAGAACCCCTTTACATCCACTTATCGAGTTTACATCCCATCAAGTTTACACTCTTGGATGTTTTTATCCGTTTATTTATTGATGGACATTCTGATGCCTTGACGGACTCTTATTGTTTATCATTGTGATTTTATTAATCTATTAATTGAGATTGCTGAGTAGAAGGATTGTTTGCATACATGCTGCTTTTATTCTATTGATGGTGAGAGGTTACCACCATCCTTGCGCTACTGGTTACATTCTATATGTTTTTACATATTGTTTGTTTTCCGTTTTTTATATATTTTACTTTAAGTAGCGGCACCGTGAGTTAGCAGTTGGGTTTTCCTGAAGCGCTTGGGTTGTTCACTACTTTTTTGGGCAGGCCTTGTGAGCCCTTTTTATTGTTCTCTTGAAAAATATAGTAAAAATTAGAAAAGTTGTAGACCAGGGGTGTCCAACCTGAAGCCCACAGGTTGCATGCGGCCCAAGACGACTATGAATGTGGCCCAAAATAAAATTGTAGACTTACCTAAAAAAATGTTTACTTTTTTTTTTTTTGCAAAAATGCGTTTACACTTAGGGAACACATTCAGTCGAAGAACAATTTGACCATGTCTCTTTCCTGGACTTTTATAAGTTTTATTTTCCCAAAGAAAAAGATCCCACTCTTCACGATCACGTCTTATTAATGTCATCAGTTTTCAGCAGCGCCTATATTTGTGAGTGACTATTTACAAGGATAAAGAACATGAGGGGCTAAATAAGAACCAAAATATCTGATGAGCACCTTTGGAACTCATTGAGAAATTCTACTCCATCAATCCAACCAGATATTGATGTGTTTGTTTATCAAAAACAGTGCCAAGAATTGTATTAGTTTTATGTTGTCCTCTTTTCCTGGTATTATAAAATATATATATATTTTTTACTCAGATAGGTACATTATCTATATCAGTGATCTGCCTACTTTTTCTGCTCATTGTCTATCATTGTTAGTGTATTTTATGTGTGGCCCAATTCAATTCATGGATTTGACTAATTTTGATTAAGTACCATATTAATGTCTTGATTTTCATAGAACAAACCGTCTACTTCTGGATTACCTATGACAAGTGTATGTGCTTAAGACTAGTTAAATATTTCTCGGCTGGAAGACAATTCAAATGTTAGATGTTTTGTAAGTTCCCACAGATGTTCTCCATCCTTGTGCTTTGATTTTTTTTTAGCTTGCTGTGGTTTTTGAAACCAATTGTTGAACTACTTCCCTTATTTTTAGATAATTTAATGAATGTTCCGAAACCAATAATTTTCTAGGAAAACTCTACAGTTGTAAGGCCAGCTTAAGATTCTCAAACATTTTTACTACTACCCCATTCCTCTGTACCCACCCAACAAGACAATAAAGAAACTGTCGAAACTGTAAGTTTTTCTTTGCATCTTACAAACGTAATCACTTCAAAAATGTCTTAAAAGTATAGACATACCTGGAGTCTGATCTGTACTTTGCTTTGAAATCTGTCAATATAGTCGTAGTCTTAGTAATGGTCTTGGTACTGGTCCTAGAAAATATTCTAAATGCATGTCCTTTGTATACCTCAAACTGGCAAGCTAGTAACTTTATACACTCTTTTTCTAGAGACTGTTTTTTCTTCCTCTTTTTACAGCATTAAGTTCTCCTTTTTTTTTGCTATTTCTACTTAGGGCGTTTCTAAATCTACTTGTTAAACTTACTGCAATTTCCGGCATATTTTCACATATAGTTTCACATATCTTATTTTAAGAATTATCAACAAATTTCCTACATGCTTTTACACATTATATCTGTCTGCTTTGTTTTTTGTTCTTTTTTTTTTGTCAGATAGATTTTCTTCTTTACCAAAAATATTAAAGGAAAAAAATGAATAAAGTATGAAAAAAATAAGATTTTTCTCTAGTTTTTCTTGCTTTAGAGTGAGAAAGGATTAAAAATAGAGTTGATCGAACACCTGGATGTCCGGGTTCGGGTTCGGCGGGTCCAGTCGAACTTGATTAAAAAAGTCCGGGTTCATGACCCGGACTTAACCCGAACTTTACCCTGATCCCGAACCCCATTGAAGTCCATGGTGACCCAAACTTTTGAGCACTAAAATGGCTCTAAAAAAAACATGGAAAGGGCTAGAGGGCTGCAAATGGCAACAAAATCTCGTTAAGAGCATGGCAAGTGCTCTGCAAATAAATGTGGATAGGGAAATAACTTAAAATAAAATACATAAAAATAAAAAATAATAATCTTGAATGATGTAGGAGGACGAGGTCCATATGGAGTAGGAGGTTGAGGTAGCGGTGGATGTGGCGGTGTAGGTGGAAGCGGCGGGGGTGGAGGAGGAGGATGAGGTAGCCAACACTGGTTTTGGTTTTTAATTTTATTTTTTTTAAATTAGGGTACACCCCAAAAGAGTAAGAAAGATCACAAATACTAACAATGGGTGGGTAAGGCCGGTATACATGTCTATTCTGCACAAGGTACGGACAAGTTCTGTGGGATCCATGCCTGGTTCATTTTAATGAACGTGAGCTTGTCTGTGATAACACCCCCAGCCATGCTAAATACCCGTTCAGATAATACCCTGGCTGCAGTGCAGGCCAGCACCTCCAAGGCGTAAAGGGCAAGCTCAGGCCATGTTCCCAATTTGGAGACCCAGAAGTTGAAGGGGGCAGACCCATCATTCAGTACATCTAGGCGTGTACACACATACTGCTCCACCATGTTGGTGAAATGCTGCCTCCTGCTAAGACATTCCATATCAGCTGGTGGTGCTGCTGCTTGTTGTGGTGTGCTGACAAAGCTTTTCCACATTTTGGTCATGCTAACCCTGCCTTCTGAGGTGCTGGCGGTGCCCTGGCTGCGTTGACGACCTCTTCCTCCTCCACTGCCTTGGCCTTGTGCTTCCACTGTGCCCCCACTGTCAGGTGGGAATGCCACCAGCAGCGCGTCTACCAGTGTGTGCTTGTACTCGCGCATCTTCCGATCACACTCCAGTGAGGGAATTAAGGATGCTACATTGTCCTTGTAATGGGGATCCAGCAGCGTGGCCACCCAGTAATCAGCACAAGTTACAATGTGGGAAACTCGGCGGTCGGCGTGGAGACACTGCAGCATGTAATCGCTCATGTGTGCCAGGCTGCCCAGAGGCAACAAAAAGCTGTCCTCTGTGGGAGGTGTATTGTCTGTGTCCTCTGTGTTCCCCCAGCCACACACCAGTGATGGCCATGAGCTGGCCTGGGTGCCACCCTGCTGTGAACACGGTTCCATCTCCTCCTCCATCTCCTCCTCCTCATCCTCGTCATCCTTCAGAACTGTGCCCCTGCTGGACAATTGTGTACCTGGCGTTTGTGGGTGCAGGAACCTACCCTCGGAGCCACTTGTGAATGACTGCCCTGAAAGCCTTGGAAATTATAATTCTTCCTACTCCTCCTCCTCCTTCTCCTCCTCCTCCTCCTCATCCTGTGCCACATCCTCTTCCATCATTGCCCGAATCGTTTTTTCAAGGAGGCATAGAAGTGGGATAGATAAGCTGAGAACGGCGTCATCGGCATTGGCAATGTTGGTGGAGTGCTCGAAACAGCGCAACAAGGCACACAGGTCTCGCATGGACTCCCAGTTATTGGCGGTGAAGTGGTGCTGTTCCGCAGAGCGACTCACGCGTGCGTGCTGCAGCTGAAACTCCACTATGGCCTGCTGCTCGCACAGTCTGGCCAGCATGTGCAAGGTGGAGTTCCACCTTGTGGGCACGTCACATATGAGGCGGTGAGCGGGAAGGCTGAAGTTACACTGCAGCGCTGACAGGTGAGCAGCAGCAGGGTGAGAATGCCGAAAGTGCGCACAGATGGCCCACACTTTCTGCAGCAGCTCTGACATGTCAGGGTAATTTCTAAGACACCTCTGCACCACCAAATTCAGCACATGTGCCATGCAAGGGATGTGTGTCAAACCGGATAGGCCCAGAGCTGCTATGAGATTTTTCACACCACCAGGCCGGGCTTGAGGCTAACTGGCGCCAACCACTCATCAGTCTGCTGTTCAATGAACCTCCACAACTCCTGCGTGGTGTTTGTTTTTTTTTCCCCCAAACAGGCAAGTTTTAAAACTGCCTGCTATCGTTTACCCCTGGCTGTGCTGAAGTTGGTGGTGAAGGTGTTACGCTGACTGGATGAGGAGGCGGTAGAGGATGATGAAGCGGAGTAGGAGGAGTTAGGAACAGGAGGCAAACTGAAGTGCCCTGCAATCCTCGGTGGTGGAAGGACATGCGCCAAACTGCTATCCGCCTCATGCCCAGCCACCACTGCATTTACCCAGTGTGCTGTTAGGGAGATATAACGTCCCTGACCGTGCTTACTGGTCCACGTATCCATAGTTAGGTGGACCTTGCCACAGATGGCGTTGGGCAGTGCACACCTGATTTTGTCACCCACTTGGTTGTGCAGGGAAGGGATGGCTTGCCTGGAAAAGTAGTGGTGGCTGGGCACGGCGTACTGTGGGACAGCCACCGCCATAAGGCTTTTAAAACTCTGCGTCTCCACCAGACGGAATGACAGCATTTCAAAGGCCAGGAATTTTGAAATGCTGGCATTCAGGGCCAGGGATCGCGGGTGGGTAGGGGGGTACTTCCTCTTCCGCTCCAGTGTTTGGGAGAAAGAAAGCTGAACGCTTCCACGGGACATTGTGGAGATGGTTGTTGGTGTGGCTGGCAGATCCTCTGTTTGCGGGGTGGTAGGTGCCACTGTCACTACAGAGGTGGATGAATAGGCCGAGACTGCAGCAGAAGAGGAGCCAGAGACCTTTCTTGGTTTTTGAGGTGTCTACTCCAATGCAGCTCGTGCTTTGCACTTAGATGCCTGGTCATGCAGATTGTGCTCAGGTTGAGAAGGTTTATGCCTTGCTTCAGGCTCTGATTGCATAGCGTGCAAACCACTCGTGTCCTGTCATCAGCACATTGTCTGAAGAACTGCCACACTAGGGAACTCCTTTGATCTGGCTTTGGTGTGCTCGGTCCCTGGCTGCGTTGGGCAGTGTCTAGGGCTCTGCTTTTGCACCCTGTTCCCTCTTCTGCTGTGCTGGTGGCCCTGTGCGACCACCGCCTCTTCCTCCAAACTATTCAGGTCACCTGCATGACGTTCATTCCATGTGGGGTAGAGGACCTCATCGTCCTCCACATTATCTTCCACCCAGTCTTCACCCCTGCCCTCCTTGTCGGTCTTCCCAATTCGGAATTCCACAGCAGTTGGCACCTGTGTTTCGTCATCATTCGAGACGTGCTGCGATGGTCCTCCCATGTACTCATCTTGAGACATAAGTGGTTGGGCATCGGTGCACTCAATCTCTTCCACTTTTGGGGCAGGGCTAGGTGGATGGCACTGGGAAACCATGCTAACAGAGTCAGAGATTACAAGAAGAAGAGACTGCTGCATGACTTGGGGCTTAGACTGCTTGGCTGATTTGCAAGGGGGTGAGGGGAAAGATTGATGGACATCGGATGCAGGTGCCAACTCTGACCTTTCAGTAGTAGACTGGGTGGGAGACAATGTGAAGGAACTGGAGGCACTGTCAGCAACCCAATCTACTATTGCCTGTACTTGTTCTGGCCTCAACATTTGTAGAGGCGCATTAGGCCCTGCCAAATATTGCTACAGGTTCTGTCGCCTACTCGCAACTGAAAATGGTTTTTCACTTGTGCGTGTAACTGGCACCCATCGACCACGTCCTCTCCTTGCAACAGGAGCTCCACAAGCAGCACCACAACCCAGGCCATGTCCCTTATTTGACCTTCTTCTCATATTTCTCTAATTTAGGATCTTCCCCTAAATGGGTGTTTATTGAATAGCGGAATAGAACAACAACAGTATCCAAAGGGTGTATCTCACAGTAAAATATGCAGACTAGGCCGCAATTTAATTTTTTTTCCCTAAATTAGTTTTTATTGAAAAGCGGAATAGAACAACAGTATCCAATGGGTGTATCTCACAGTAACATATGCAGACTAGGCCGCAATTCAATTGTTTTTCCCTAAATGGGTTTTTATTGAAAAGCGAAATAGAACAACAGTTTCCAACGGGTGTATCTCACAGTAACATATGCAGACTAGGCCACAATTTAATTTTTTTTCCCTAAATGGGTTTTTATTGAAAAGCGGAATAGAAGAACAGTATCCAATGGGTGTATCTCACAGTAACATATGCAGACTAGGCTGCAATTTAATTTTTTCCCCTAAATGGGTTTTTATTTAAAAGTGGAATAGAACAACAGTATCCAATGGGTGTATTTCACAGTAACATATGCAGACTTGGCTGCAATTTAATTTCTTTCCCCTAAATGGGTTTTTATTGAAAAGCAGAATAGAACAACAGTATCCAATGGTTGTATCTCACAAGAACATATGCAGACTAGGCTGTTATTTTTATTTTTTTCCCCTAAATGGGTTTTATTGAAAAGCGGAATAGAACAATAGTATCCAATGGGTGTATCTCACAGTAACATATGGAGACTAGGCTGCAATTTAATTTTTTTTCCCTAAATGGGTTTTTACTGAAAAGCGGAATAGAACAACAGTATCCAACGGGTGTATCTCACAGTAACGTATGAATGAAAAATGTTTATTTTTCCCTTTAATTAGTGAAGTGATTTTTGAAGAGCAGATTAGAACAGCAGTGTCTAAACGCTGTATGTCAGTGTCACAGTAAAGTATGAATGAAAAACTGAAAAATAATTGTCCCCTTAAATTGGTGCTTTTTGAATAGCAGATTAGAACAGCAGTGTCTAAATGCTGTAAGTCACAGTAAAATATGAAGAAAAAAACTTTTGTTTTTTTTTTAATCCAGATTAAGCAGACACATATGCACTGAGCTTGCATTACATGGCCGCTGCATGCCGCCCACCTAACAGACTGATAAACGTTTTTTTTCCTCCCTCCTCCTCACTGGGCTCAGGTCAGGGCAATAAGATCGTGCACTGCACCCCCACACAATAAAAGTGATGTAGATCGCTGTCTGATTAAAGAAGACTCTTCCTATTCTTTCCTTGAAAGCAATCTCCAGCCTGCCCCTACAATAATCTCCTATCTCTCCCTCAGCAGCAGCAGGAAACTCTACCTACAGTAGTTAGAGCAGAGTGGCGTGCGGTGCTACGTGACTCCAGCTTATATAGAGGCTGGGTCACATGCTGCACTAGCCAATCACAGCCATGCCCTTAGTAGGCATGGCTGTGATGGCTTCTAAGGGCACACTAGTTAAACGCTTGTTGATTGGCTGCCCTGCAGCTGTTGAAACCATGCCAAAACATGAAATAAATTACCGAACAATGGACTGTATCCCGAACATACAGTAAAATGTTCGGGTCCGTGTCCGGGTACCGAACACCCATAGGTCCGGTACGATCCCGAACAATACAGTCCATGTTCGCTCAACCCTAATTACAAACATTTCCTCAGATTTTTGTAGCTGTCTGTGTTCCCAAACGGTATTATTTACTCTATTTGTCCTGAGGGCTACAATTCTTGGGACTGAAAGTAAGGAAAACTCCCCAATCCTGTTCTAGTGAAAATTGTCTGAAAGGGGATTTCCCCTCTTTTTAAAGAGATTACCTTTCAATTCCTGTAGTGGAAGTAAAGGAAAACAAAAGTAAAAAATCCCCACAAAAACAAATAAAACATGTTTAGCGCAATAAATGTGCATTTATGTTGTATGTGCATAAATGTGGGGGGCCTCAAAACATTTTGGGAGGAGATTTTAAGTGCTTGCACGTAACTATAATTTTTTAGACGTTTCTAAGTTTTTGTTTACTAAAATTTTTCATCACAGAGGAGAAAAAAGTCTCCTATGTGATGCATTTTTTTGTGACAGGGTTCTCTCTAATGAGACATCTGGGGTCAAATAGACCCCTGATGTCTCCCCTGTCCTCCATTGAATCTAATGTAGTGCAGATTTCACTCCATTAGATCCTTTTCTAGCCATACAGGCTGGGGAAAGTGAAACAGGGACTCAGAGTTGACAATTTAAACATTGCTCCCTGGTCAGCAACAGAAAGGGGAGACCAAAAATGGATTTTTGTTGTTTTCCATCCCTTAAATGCAGCGGCACCCGCCGCTCTCATCCCAGAGCTGTCGATGGGCACATGGAGGCCGAGAAACATGTTGGTGGTGCGAGCATGGTGCCGCCATTATCAGAGTGTGTATGTGAAGCTGCAGAGCCATCGGATCACTTCCATATGACAGCCAATAGTCAGTTGCTGGTCATATTTACACACAATCCCAGGGAGTTGCTCACTTTGGAAGGATTTCCTTTTACTTCCCATTTAGGCTATGGGACAGGAAGTGAAGAGAAATCTCCCCAATGGGGAAAAAAACCTGGCAGGGGTTATAACCCTCCCTTACTCTATCCAAAATGAAAATATGTTTTGCATTTAGTTCTACTTTAATAAAGATTTAGGCAAAACAACATCACAGTTCCCCATAGCTCTTATCCCCTCTGTTATATCGTCTGTTCAGTACCAAAAGTGACTATGAATGCATGCATACTTACATAGTCACTACTTGCTCTCATTGGCCAAGTGTCTTGTGTTTTCTCCTCTTATTAAATTGTCTTAAGTTCTCCTCTTATTAAGTTTTCTCCTCTTATTATTCCTGTTGTCTAGCTAGCTTGTAATTATTTTATTATATAGTCCTTTGACTAGCTTTAGTATCACACAAGACGAGAAGTTATAGCCACACAAGGCATGCCGAGGTAGAGGGAGGAGAAGCTAAGAAAGTCAGTTTCTCTTCTTTGCATCAGTATACTTAGAACCAGCGACTTGTAGGCACATTATCACACTTCTTTATGAGCAGTTTGATTCCAGGTGTATGTACCTCGGATGGGGGTACTCAGAACAATACGTTACCAATAAATTGTACAAATTATACATGGACAGTGACAATGATGGACCTAGTCAGATGGTACCAGCAGACAGAATCAGATAGAACAGCAGTTTGCAACATTTTATTAAACAGAGATATGTTGCTACCAGTTTGCAAAATGATGAATAGGTGGCCATGTGCCGTCCATGATAATCTTTAACCTTTAGGCAATGGCCTATGTTTGATATACAGAAATCTGGCCTCAAACATGTGGCAACATCACCCTTAGAGAAAGGACTGCAAACAGCTTGGTTGGTTACCCAGAAATCAGATTTCTTTGGGATAAACCATACATGTTCCCATTACAATTTAGGCAAATACAGTTTCAACAGTTACAGTGAAAAAGATGAGGCAATCCTAAAGCTGAACAACTTCATATACAGTTGAAATACATATTTGGGAGTTGTCTTACCTGGTAATGAATATGTCTCTCTGTCCATCAAGTCCTGAGATTTAGAGCCTTACAACACAGCACAGCCCCCTAGTGGCCTGACTTTTTTCTGTTGCAATTAAGCAAAATTGCCTGAACACCTCCCCCCTCCCAGCCTGTGACTGGAAAGAGCAGCAAAAAATGATGAGGTATTTCTTTACTCTAATCTATTTTATTCAAGGGTTGAGTCATTGTTACAAGGGTCAACCCACTACTGCACCACAATTTACTTTTAGCAACCACCACTCATGAACGCTTTATTATCATGCACTGTAATTGGCTGCCCCAAGGATGTAAACATGGGATTTAATGAAGCACAAGTTTATCTAACCTAAGCAGGAGGCCATTCCCAAGTGAGAGTAAGCCTAGGACATTGGAGTCCTCACCACTAGTACACAAGGTTGTTGCCAGGGTGTTGCTAAAGCCAGGTGTCTTAGCCAAAGGTAGGGTGGGGCGTGTCAAGTCAGATCAAGCAAATGATCTAATCTAGAGAGTCCAACAGGTCAGAGGTAGTAGTAAGCAGGATCAATGATATTGGGCAAAGGCAGCTAACAGGGTCAATTCATACTGAGAACAGACAGGAACTAGGAGTGCAACTGACCAAAGATCAAAATACAGGAAAGAAGACCTAGCAATAACTGTGGAACTAGAACATTTCAGTGGCAGGAACACAGAATAAGATATAAGTTACAGGATAGCAGCCTCACCCAGACCCTAGCATTAGAAATCTAAATACTACAATGGACCATTAGGCTATGATGCTGGGTACTTTTAAAGGAGTATAGAGAAAAAACAGGCATGCATTTAGCTATGCCCTGCATGTGCACAGCCCATATGAACAGATAAAGAGGGCAGAGTTTGTTTACACCAGGACACCAGAAAGGTGTCTATAACAAGAGAAACCCAAGCTAAATGGCAGGAAGGGGAGGACATAGGGAACAGCAGCAAGTGCAACCTTTAGGTACAGGCAGCAAAAAATAGGCAGGTTCCTGACACTTTCACTCTGTTTTCTGTTAGCACATGTGAAGGTAAGACACCTGACTGACTATAAGTGCTGCCCATCGCTCTGTAAGTGCTGATGTACAAAGGATTTTGAGAGTCTAGAATCAAATATAGTTCAGGCATTTATACTAGCTGCACTTACAGTGCATTTCAGGATTTTTTTTTAGGAAACACGTTTATTGATATTTATTCCTAGCAATAGACGTGGTTAACATGGCCAAACTTTGCATCCCTGTGCACTGGCGATCAGCTCAAGCCCCATCTATGGCAGAATTGCTGCTTAACCACTTAAGCCCCAGGCCTATTTCTGAAATAAAAAAATCTGATCACTTGTATTGCTGTCACAAGCAATGTAAACATCCCTTGTGACAGCAATATGCAGTGACATGACAGGTACTCTTTATGGAGGGATCAAGGGTCTAAAAGACCCCAGACCCCTCCACTACACTTCCATGTATTCAAAACGCAGAAACTGCATTTTTGAATACACTCACTTTTTGAATCTGCTGCCTTTAGCAGCCGAGTAACCCGGATGTGACGTCATGGACGCCGCCTCCAGGTTACGTCATCGGAGCTGACGGAGCATCTGGCTTAGATCGGGACTCCATCCATCCAGCGGAGGTTCCGGCTGGTTGCTCGGGTCTCCCGCTGCAGAGTCGTGGAAGGTGGCGGGAGGGGGCGGGGGGGGGGACGTCCCCTCCCGCTCGTGGGGTAATGATCAAGCGGCTCCCGAGCCGCATCGGTCATTACCACCAGAAAGCCAAACGCCGGCTCTAAAAAACGGTACCAGGATGATGCCTCTAGCTAGAGGCATCATCCCGGTATAACCACGCAAAATCAGCCGACGTAGGTCTACGTCACTTTGGCTGTATTATTTTATACCACACCTGGATTATTAAATGTATCCAATGCGGAAGATTAAGCTGGTGGCTTTCCTTTATCTACAGAATTGCTGTTTTTATGAAATAGTGGAATGGAAGAGCTTATTTACATCTTTCATGATTATTTTTTGAAATTCACCTTACATAGTTACATAGTTAGTGAGGTTGAAAAAATACATCAGTCCATCCAGTTCAAACTTTGATGTGTGTGTTTGCTGTTAACCGTACATTGTATACCCCTTTATGTTGTGGTCTTTAAGGTGCCCATCTAATAGTTTTTTGAAACTATTGATGCTCCCTGCTGATACCACTGCTTGTGGACAGAATTCCACATCCTTACTGCTCTTACAGTGAAGAACCCCCTATGTATTTTAAGGTTAAACCGCCTTTCCTCTAGTTTTAGTGAGTGGCCACGTGTCTTATTGTATTCCCTTTCTCTGAAAAGTTTGTTCCTTATGCTAGGGTCGCCAGTACAGTATTTGTACATTGATATCATATCCCCCCTCAATCGTCTCTTCTCCAGAGAGAATAAGTTCATTGCTTGAAGTCTCTCCTCATAGCTGATGCCCTCCATTCCCCTGATTATTTTTGTTGCCCTTCTCTGGACTCTCTCCAGGTCCAGCACATCCGTCCTGAGGACCGGTGCCCAGAACTGGACAGAATACTCCTGATGTGGCCAGACCAGAGTCTTGTAGAGAGGGAGAATAATCTTTTTATTTCTGGAGTGAATCCCCTTTTTTATACATCCCAGTATTCTGTTGGCTTTGCTTGCAGCGGCTTGGCATTGCATGCCACTGCCAAGCCTGTTGTCTACCAGTACCCCCAGGTCCTTTCCATCCTAGACTCACCCAGAGGTTCCCCCCCCCTAGTGAGTAGCTTGCTTTTTGGTTTCTGGCACCCAAGTGCATTACTTTACATTTTTCAACATTAACCCTCATCTGCCATGTAGTTGCCCACCCCATTATTTTGTTCAGGTCCGCTTGTAAGGTTTCCACATCCTGTATAGAAGATATTGGCATGCTTAGTTTAGTATCATCTGCAAATACTGAGATTTTACTAGATATCCCCTCCTCTAGATCATGTATGAATAAATTAAACAGGATTGGCCCCAGGACACAACCCTGGGGGACCCCACTTTCCACACCCACCCAATCCGAGTACTCCCCATTAATCACCACCCTTTGCACTCTCCACTGGGCCAGTTCTCTATCCAGGTACTCACCTAATGGTCCATACCTACCTTCCTTAGTTTGAACAGTAAGCGTTTGTGGGGAATGGTGTCAAAGGCCTTTGCAAAGTCCAGATACACCACATCCACAGGCTTACCTTTATCTAGGTGGCAGCTCACTTCATCATAGAAGGTTAATAGATTGGTTTGGCAAGAACGATTTTTCATGAATCCATGCTGATTACTACTAATAATACCCTTTTCATTACTAAAGTCTTGTATGTGGTCCCTTAACATCCCCTCCAAAATCTTGCAGACTACTGATGTTAGACTGACCGGCCTATAGTTACCAGGGATATATCTCGGCCCCTTTTTAAATATTGGTACCACATTGGCTTTTTTCCAATCAGCTGGCATCATACCCGTCTGTAAACTATCCTTAAAGATCAAGAATAATGGTCTGCAATCACCTGGCTGAGCTCTTTAAGAACCCTCAGGTGCAAGCCATCCGGTCCCGGTGATTAATTTATGTTAAGTTTCTCTAGCTTAGTTCTAAGTCTATCTTCTGTTAGCCATGGTGGTACTTCCTGAGGTGTGTTATTTAGTTTGGCCTCAAAAGCTGGGTTAGTGTAGCCCCCCAATTCTTTTGTGAAGACTGAAGAGAAGAAATTATTTAACACTACTGCCTTTTCCCTGTCCTCTGTGGCCAAATCTCCTTTGTCGTCTTTTATGGGGCCAATGTGTTCTGGCCTCGCTTTCTTACTGTTTATATACTTAAAGAATTTCTTGGGGTTCTTTTTACTCTCTTCCGCTATATGTCTCTCGTGTTCTATTTTAGCCGCCTTGATTTCGTCTTTACATTTCTTATTACACTCTTTGTAATGCTTGAATGCTGCCAATGACCCCTCAGCCTTGTATTTTTTGAAGGCCTTTTCTTTAGCATTAATATGCATTTTTATGTTGGAGTTTAGCCACCCGGGGTTTAGTTTTGCTATTTTAAATTTATTTCCCTTTGGAATGCACTGGCCAATCCCTTTGTTAAGTATGCTCTTGAAGCACTCCCATTTTCCTCCGTGTTCTTTGTTCCCAGGATTCTATCCCATTTGATATTTTCTGGCAGAGAGCGCAGTTTTGGGAAATTGGCTCTTTTGAAATTCAGTGTCCTTATATTACCCCTCTGCTTCCTATAACTGTAATTAATACTGAAACTTATTGACCTATGGTCACTGTTTCCTAAGTTGTCCCGTATTTCTATATCCGTGAGCAGGTCTGTATTGTTGGTAATCAGTAGGTCTAGTACTGCATTGTTTCTTGTCGGTGCATTCACCAACTGACCCATGAAATTGTCCTGCAAAACATTTAGGAACTGCCGAGCCTTGGCTGAATCTTCCTTCTGCCCAGTCTATATCTGGATAATTAAAGTCCCCCATTATAATGACATTTCCCATCCTTGCTGCCAATCCTATCTGTAAAAGGAGGTCCGCTTCCCCCTCCCCCCTCTGGTTGGGGGGCCTATAGCATACGCCCAATATTAAATCCTGCATTGCCATTGTGTTCTCCCAGTGGGAGTGGGAAGCTGTCCCAACCAGGAGAACACAGTGATTATTGCAATAAATGCATGTAAAATCAGGCAGACTGGTTGTATCCAAGTTGATCAATTGAGCAACTTAAGGTACATTCAGTCTGCCCATTTATGGTCCAAATCTCAGCCGGGTTCCTGCTGAACCAGCCGAGATTCGAACCGTCTCTGGATGGCTTTACTGCCAAATTTAGTGACTCTTATACTTGAAATGTGAGTAATGGGAAGGATATTCTTTGAGTACTGGTCTCTTCTACTTAAACAAAAGCTGATGTATTATTTTTTGTCTATTTATTTATTTTTTTACTCTTTTTCAGCTATGATGTGATCTGTATGTTTCTTGATGATTGTAAGAGTGTCCCAGTGGACGCCTTCATAAGGAGAAACGCATCGGATGGAGAAGCCGCGTTGTCACTCCTTTCGGTCCGCGCTGCAGAGCGGTCGCGGACATCTGATACATCTGTTCATCTTTTTTCTACCCAATGTAAGTGTGTTTCCTTTAAATAAATCCTACCTTAGAGGATAATGCACTATTGCCTGCCTTCATTTTTTTGTTATATGGGGAGCAATTGTGTGGACACCCATTGGAAGTGACCCTAGGAGAAAGTGCATATTCCTACTGTTAAGGAGCCAGGGCAGGACTACCTAAGGAACGCTTATTTTGGACAGCGGGGAATCCAGATACCCATTGCAAAATCCTTAATCTGATTTGTGATCATCAGACATCTGGTAAGAGTCAATACATACTTTTACACGAGGTGAAGGATTGGTCAGTGGGAAGATTCTTTGCTGTGCCAAATGGGTCTATAACATCTTCATAAGTGCATGCTAAGTTGCCAGTCGGTAAGGGTAACTCTTCCTCATCCACACGTGGTGCTGTGGGGGATCCGAGAATTCATAATCTGCACCTTGGTTTATATGCACCTCAAACATCAAGAAAACTTGCACCAGTTTTTGGACTTTATTGGGACTTTTCATTTATCACTTTTCTTCTTTTGCACAGAGAATAATTTTCATGTTACAGTTTTGTTGTTCCATAAGTTGTGTACATTTTTGTAGACACCTACCCATTCCTTTTCCACTTAGAGTTTCCTTATAACCCACATAGTGATTATTTCAGCATATCTAGCGTACCTTACACCCTTCTTTTAATCTTTGTTTTCTGCAGCAGAGTGCAATGATTGGTTCAATTAGCAAAGCATACTGAGGCTGCTGTGAGATACCTATAACAATACCTAAAGCTCTGTGCATTAAGTGAAAAGCTCTATTCTAATAACCCCAAAATTTGAGGCACACCCACTAAATATGAAGCATAGAAACCTTAAAGATACACCTTTGAAAACAGTATGGTGATGTGCTCTGATGCATTTTGGCTAGGTGGGCTAGGACAAGGTCCCACCTGGTAAGCACTTCAATCAAGGAGATATTTAAGATTCTTCGATACTAAATATTTTGTCAATTTTGCCAGGTTTTAAGATTAGAATCAGTGGAAATTAGCCTGTCCTAGTCCGCCATGTAAGGTAATTTATTTGGCAACTGAAGGAGCAAAGAAAAATCAAAAAAATACCTCCTCTCTGGCCTTGGGAAAAGGGATACTGATCCCGAATATATGGATTTTAAAAAATGGGATAACTGGTGGAACCAAAAAGTTTTAGTCCGAGACATGCGCAATTTCAAAATACAATATTGTAAACCGTATTGTAGACCGTTAGAAGTGTGAACTTATTTTAACAGTTTTTATCCCTTTAGTAAATCAATCTACTGCATGAAACTCCAAATATTTACTTACAATAATTAAACAAACACAAGCCAAAACCTAAAATGTCAAAAAGCATAATTTTATTATAATAATAGTTTTAAGAACCATTATGAAGTCATGTGAATTATTTAAAGATATGTCATAATAGTAACCCTGAAAGTGTATAAAAATAAAAAGCGGTACAGAATAATCAATAACTGTGTTATTTACTGTTGTTATAATATAGATATAGACAGTATAAATGTTACAGTATTTACAAATAAATTCAATATTTGTGGTGCTGTTTGTAGAAACACATAAGACATCAAGTATTCTCCAAATCTGGACAGCTGTTCCGGTGACAACAGTCAAAGATAAAATGTCCATTCATTTTGGAGGAGATTTATTTTACCCTTACTTCCTGTTCTAATTTCCGAGCAGAAATTGGGGTCAAATCTCTCGAGCAGGAACCCAAACCTCAGAAAAATAATGTAACAAACGTCCCTACACTATCCGAAACTAGATGCTGCAATTCCACTCTAATATTTTTAATAATAAATATATGAACATTGAGTAGTCAGCCCTTATTTTTGAGTACAATCATCCCACAACATAAAATTATTGCTACAAACTAAAAATAAAGGGACATTCCGGGTACATGGATTATGCTAACACACAATTGTAAGTTTAAAAATACATTTTAGTAAATAGATAAAAAAAAAAGAATTAAAATATCAACTGCACAAGGAAGTCAATCTATATACTTGTTTGCTCTAAATTACATAAAACAGACACCTCCTAGCTATGTTGTCATTAAATCATACTCGCGCTCCTTTTTACAATATTACATTGTGACAAAAGTTTACTATAACATTATTATGAAAAAGAGAAAAACAAAGTCTATATATTCTAGGAAATCTGAAACCATCTTTAGTGTATAAAATGATTAGGTATTGCAGAACACAACAGAAAATTACTCTTCCAGTGTAGACCAGTCATCGCTCATGGTGAATTCATTTTTGTGCACTTTGGATGCTGTGATAGACGGAATCCGGGGGTCTATTAAGATCCTTTAATGAAAAAAAAAATGAAATTAAAGAACAACTGTTTGGGTAATTCTATTACATTTTTATTATTTATGTTTTTTAAAATTCTCAATAGGTGTGTTTTATTCACTCAATAGGTTGGTACTATTCATTCAGGAATTTTTGTGAACTCATCAAAGTTGTCTCTATTATATTATATTAAATTGTATGGAAAAAAAAGACAATACATTACCTTTTAAAGAGAAATGAACATCAAGAGGATAAAATTATATACAAGCATATACCCATAGCTGAAATATCAGATCTTAGTGGACCTATACATCTGCAATCATACCTGGTATACAGATTCTGTTCCTTTTGCATCATGGAGTTGAAGATCATTGCTTTCAGTTCCTAAAATACCAAAGAAAAGTTTCTGAAACCCTCAATTAAATGTTTTTTCTTTAGTAGACCTTTGTAGGTTTATATTCTTTTTTTTTTTTTCTTTAAATTTTGACAAAATGCTAAAAGATTAGAATCTTTTTTTTTTTTTGCTGTCTGGATCCCTACTAGGCTCAACGTGGGTTCCCCCCTATCCTTCCTGTTCCCTTTTCCTCTGTCTGTTCTATATGCTTTATAATGTCCCTTTTTGTCATTTTTAGAGCTATATCTAGCCTTCTTTCTCCCATCCTCTATCCCTCTGTAGGGCTCTATTTTAAGCACTCTGAGGATATATGCTTTTAGTATTTAACCCGATTTGGGTTAACATACTCCTCGAAGTGGGTTCTTTACAGTGATGTACTTTTGAATAATATACTATATTTCTGCAATATATTATCATGTGATTGCATTATGCGACCAACATTTGTTTCTCCTAAACATTTAATTAGGTAATCACCTTTACTAGCAACATCCCCTTCAATAAAAACCCCCCCAAAACCTCCCCCCCCTTTTTTTTTTTTTTCCTCCTTTTTTCACCCCCACGTGGTGGATTTACCGGCCGGCAGCTTTGAGGCTACAATCATGCCTAGGCATGTTCTCGTTTTTGCCTCATGGGGAGGTTACCCACAGGCTAGGAGCCCGGCACGGGTGAGATATTCCTCCTTGGGACCCCAAATTCATTTTGGATGTCCCTTTGTCATCTGGAGAAATTATGCGTTGTACAGCTGGATAAATCCCCCATTTTTTTGTGGGAATCTCCATGTCTGAACCCCTGATCCTTCAGGGGGTTAAACGCTATCACCCGTGCCGGGGCGATATCTGACAAGATTTTTCCCCCTAGTATCTATAGGCATTAGTAATTCCCTTCATAATAGGGTATTGGCACATTTATATATATATATTTTTTTGATTTTCCTACAAACGGTCATTATTATTCATTACTTCTTGAATTTTTAGCCCTTTCTACATATACGTTTTTGGAATTGACTTTTTGTGCTAAATATGCCCTATATTCCCACTGCTCTATGTTTTCCCTTTATATAACTCCCCGGACCATTGGACTTAAGGGCGGATATTCTAATCATGCCCTTCGGTGAGTCTGGGCGGAAGTCCACCACCGTAGCTAATGCTCCGTGGAACGCTGTAAGATTTATTGAAACCGGATGTGATGTCACCGTCAAGACTCGCGGCATTTTCCGTGATACTCAGACGGACATTACGACATCACTCAAGGTCGACCTTTACCCCTACGTAATCACGCGATACTCAATGGGAAATCACGGACCCGGTGTCTGATACTTAAGGGAACGCCGAGAGCCAGTCCGGTGAGTGATCTCTCCGTGATAGGATGGAATTGATGTTCCTCTAAGCCTCTTCACTAACCAGTAAGTACCTGTGGGGGACCTTTGGTCTGTAGAACGCCTTCTGCACACTGACTGAGGAGAATCTTTTCCTTACACATATATTCTTTTGGGCCAGTAGGTGAATTCCATCAGCTGTGTCGTCAGTCTTGGGATCCTGGGCTGTCCTCATTGGCGGATTAATCCATTGTGTGTTTGCTGCTCTCTTCCCCAGACGGTATCTATACATACAATTCGTTTTTTTGTGGACATCATTGACTGATATGGCATTTTGGATAGGCAACCAGAAATATATATTATAATTCTTCATATCCTAGGCAAAGCAAAACATTGATATTGAATTGATTCGGAACAGTAGTGCGTTCCTTGGTGGATATTGCATCTTCGGGATTTGTCCGGATATGGTAGTTAATTCATATCAACAGGGAGGTAAGGCAATTCCTTACTCCATTTACATACATCCATAAGCTTTTATATCTTTATGTAATTGTGCATATGTATTCCAGGCAAATGATATTTATCTGAAGCTTTGGATTACATCATAGCCATATTTTCTACTCACATCCTGGTGGACTTTTTATCCATCCAAGCCACTTGAGTCACTTTGGATGTCCCACCACAACACGGAGGTAAGATACTCCAAACAACAAAAGGTTTCCTATCATACATTTTTGAGGACAATTCACTTTTTGAGTCCTCTCTTTCTTTTCCCCTTTAGGGGTCATTATTATTTAAAATTCCAAGAGGTACACCCTCCTGAGGACGATTATTGTTAAGGTGATTGAAACCCTTTCCACCCTTTGAGGATCCCTCTCCTCTCAGTCCCCATACATCACTTATCCCCCTCTGGATCATTACAGCAGGTGAAGTTACCTGAAATCACAGATATATAGGGAATTTTGCTCATTAAGTGAATTTCCCTAACATTGAACTGTTATTCGTAGGTAAAGAGGACACAAATTTTAATATCAACACCTGACTCTAGCTCCTAATCTGCGGGTTTTAAACATATCTCCCCCTCTGAACAATACGAGTGGCTTCGAGCATCTGCCGGTATGTAAACACCTACCGTGTGGTATCTTCAGCACTTTCTTCTTTCTCTCTCCCTCCTTTTTTTTTTTTTTTTTTTTTTTTTTTTGGGAATGCATGTTCTTTTTGGTATATTTACAACAAACCAATAAGTGATATTACCTTACAAAATGAAATAATATGTTGTCGCAACTGCAAAAAACTCTGATATGGATGATGTGATATACAAAGTGCATGCTATTATATTTTGTTCTGTTTTCTTGGATTTATTTGTGGCATATGATTATGCTTTCCAGGAAGACATGCAGATTCCCTGAGGAAGACTCTGGTATTACACAATTTCGAAACGCGTTGGATTCTGCCATGCATCTGCAATTATACTGTATCGTATTTTGAATGTATCATTACCTATCTGATTGATCCTTTACAATCACAATTGTTTCAATAAATTGTTTATTTTACTTCAACTTATCTTTTTCCAAGAGATCCTTACTAGTTACCTTTAAAGTCCCACCCTTCTCAGGGGGTCCTTTCTTTCCTTTTCTACTAGGGAGACTCATGCTCAATTCTTTACCAGACAACCATTGTTATAGGGTTTGGGAAACTGTAATGATAGAAGTTCTAAACCTACCCCATTATATATAAAAAAAAAAAAAAGAAGTCAATTCATATAAGTGCTAAATAAAGAGTTGGCTTTAAATTGGGGCTGATATGAAAATCAATGCTTTGACTTATTTTTGCGCAAAATACTGTCTCCCACATATTAAAATGACAATCACACTGAAAAATTCTCCCCTCGTTTTTGGCCTCTTTGGAAAATAGCAAAAATATTTTAGATGGCCTCCGCAAATTACCCGCTTTGTGCCGCTTTATGGAAAAAAAATGAATGCTTTATTTTCTTGATTCCTTAATCAAACCGGATAAAATAAATAAAAGTAACAAATAAAAGGAAAAATTAAAAATATGTCGTACTTAATGCATTAAAAACTCAGAAAGTATTTGGGAAAAATGGATGTTACAACAATATACTAATTTTGGAAAATAATAAAGAAATAATAATAAAAAAAAAACTCAGAAAGACACGAAAGGGAAGACACTAACATACGTGTACAGTACATACAAAAGAGTCTTCAAAATCCCAAAATCCCCTAGTCTTTTATTTTAACAACGCTGTTAATTCCCTTTAAAAAGGAACAAAAGTAAAGATAACCCCTGCTTTTTAAACACTTGAGGGTCCACCTATGGGTATCTAAGAGAGCTTGCTTAGAAAGAAGAAATGTATTATGCAGACTTACTAGACCTTCTTACCTACACTACCTATCCTACTTACGTCTCCCTACTTTCCCCCCTCCAACCATCTTCCATCCTCCACCTACATTTGTGTTTTGTAACCTTACAAAATTATCCCAATCATGAATTATATTGTAGTGCCCCCTCTCAAAAAAATTCCCTCCCTAAATAAATATACCTACATCAAAAAGAAAATGGGAAAGAGAAAAAATCTGTATATTTCTCAACAGGAGATCTGTATATGTTTCAGGAGATCTGTATATTTCTCCTTCCTTCCTTTCCCTTACCCCCCCCCCCCCATCCTTTACATACCCTCAGGCCCTTAAAGTCATTAGTATAACATTTATTTCACTGCATATCTATTTCTTTAGGTGGGTTTGAATGAAAAAAATTAGAGATAAGAGGAAAAATAACGTTTATTTTACTGTGTTTATTCTCCGCATGTCTCTTGACGAAGCAGAAGACTCCCAGTCCAAACAAAAGCAAAATAAAGATGTTACCAGTTACAATCCCAATAATTATTTGATCATCAGTAAACCTAGAAGCTAAAAAAAAAAAAAAAAAGACAGCATATAACAACAATCTCAAAACTCTTTTAACTGTTTCAATTTTGACTGCAGTTTCTTCTTAAAGTGGTTGTAAGTAGGGATGATCGAACTTTTCAAAAGTTCGGTTCGACCAGAACACCAGAACTTTCAGAAAGTTCGGCCCGGATTTCAGAACCCCATTGAAATCAATGGGACCCGAACTTTGGTAATCAAAAAACCCCATTTTGAAGCCCTAAAACCCAATAAATGCCCCTAAAAAGAACCTAGGGTTCTGGGTCATGCCCCAGAGACTATTAATCACACAAAAAAAGTTCTTAAAAATTGTCATTTTTGATAGAGAGCCAATTATTGAAAAAATTATTGAAAAAAAAATGAGATTTTTTTATTTTGACTTTGGATTTAGTGTCTGAGGGGTCTAAAAAATATACATGTGAAGTTTCAGCTCTGTAGCATGTCCAGAACCAGAAAAAAAAGATTGTTTCTATTAGGTCACTTATAGAACAGGGATATGGCTCCGCTATTTTCACACCTTGCCGGTTTTGTAGCAAGCGTTTTTTTGGGCATTTTTTGAGGGTTATTGGAGGCAGGCATAACATCAGAACTTCTGTGTAGGGGTATATATACACACACACTTATATGTATATATACACATACACATATATAGGTGTGAAAGTAGCAGAACACTATACTTGCACTAATAAAATAATTAACACCCATATGGCTCCGCTCCTTTCACACCTATATGTGTGTAGGTGTATATATACATACATGTGTGTGTGTATATATACCCCTATACACAAGTTCAGATGTTTTGCCTGACTCCAAAGACCCACAAAAAATGCCCAAAAAAACGCCTGCGCCAAAAAAAAAAAAAAAAAACGTCCAGGTGTGTTATTGCAGGCTTTTTTTTGGGCATTTTTTTGGGGTCTTTGGAGTCAGGCAAAACATCTGAACTTGTGTATAGGGGTATATATACACACACATGTATGTATATATACACATACACATATATAGGTGTTATAGGAACGGAGCCGTATGCCTGTTAATTATTTCATTAGCACAAGCATAGTGTTCTGCTATTTTCACACCTATATATGTGTATGTGTATATAGACATACATGTGTGTGTATATATACCCCTATACACAAGTTCAGATGTCATGCCTGACTCCAAAGACCACAAAAAATGCCCCAAAAAAAGCCTGCAATAACACACCTGGGTGTTTTTTTTTTGGCGCAGGCGTTTTTTTGGGCATTTTTTTGTGGTCTTTGGAGTCAGGCATGACATCTGAACTTGTGTATAGGGGTATATATACACACACACATGTATATCTATATACACATACACATATATAGGTGTGAAAAAAGCAGAACACTATGCTTGCGCTAATGAAATAATTAACAGGCATATGGCTCCGCTCCTATAACACCTATATATGTGTATGTGTATATATACATACATGTGTGTGTATATATATCCCTATACACAAGTTCAGATGTTTTGCCTGACTCCAAAGACCCCAAAAAATGCCCCAAAAAAAGCCTGCAATAACACATCTGGGCGTATTTTTTGGGCATTTTTGTGGGTCTTTGGAGTCAGGCAAAACATCTGAACTTGTGTATAGGGGTATATATACACACACACACGTATATGTATTATACACATACACACATATAGGTGTGTAAGGAGCGGAGCCATATGCCTGTTAATTATTTCATTAGCGCAAGCATAGGGTTCTGCTATTTTCACACCTATATATGTGTAGGTGTATATATACATACATGTGTGTGTATATATACCCCTATACACAAGTTCAGATGTCATGCCTGACTCCAAACTTGTCCTCAAAAAAGCCCTATAAACGCCTGCAGCAAAAAGCAGGCTGACAGGGGAGAAGCCATATCGCTGCTCTGAAAGTCACATAAGAGAAAAGGATCTTTTCTCTATAGCGGTCACCCTGAAATGGAAGGGTTTTGTCACCCTCCCATAGCAGTCAGAGTCAGTTAACCCTACACTACACTACGGTCCCCTTACACTTAACACTTTCCCTACAGAAACTTGATTTTTGAAGCTAACTAAAGTGGAAAATAGCACCCTAACTACACTAGATATCCCTTTCCTCACACTAATAATTGCTAAATGACACTTTGAAGCAGAAGTAACAGAACTGCTTCCACTCTCTTCCATGTCCCTGTATTAAAATGGTAGAAATTTGGCGGGGACTATCTTATATACTGGGGGGGCGTATTCACTAATGATTGGCCTCTGGACCCCCTAGTCCCTCCAATCACATTCCTAGCATTCTCCTACCCCCTCAATTGGCTTTTACTGATGGTTCTGGTCCAATCACGGGCTTTTAAATCCCATTTCCTGGCCCATTGCATTTTGGTCGGTTCTGGTTGCCGAATTCCAAACTTTTTCAGCAAAAAGTTCTAAATTCGGCCGAACCTCGAACAGTCAATGTTCGGGTCGAACCGATGGTCGACCTGAACTGTTCGATCATCCCTAGTTGTAAGTAATAAATAATAATGTAATAATAAATATTTTATATTATAATGATTAAATTATTATAATTATATATAATAATGAATATATTATACTTACTTGCTCTGTGCAATGTTATTGGATAGAACACCCCCAAACCTTCTCTTTTGGGGTCAAAGCTCTAGACTCCTCCTCTTCTTCTTAATGCTTCACCATAGAAAGCCCCTTCCTATGATGGGGTGCACATGTGAGCTCGCTCATAAACTGTGCTGTGTACCCCTGGAGTCAACACAGCAAAGCTCAGGCCTAACCCCTGCTCTCTGCCTGCAGGATTTGACTGACAGCAGCATTAGCCAATGGCTCCTGCTACTCCTCAGCCAAAGCGAGGGGGGAAAAGACCTGCCGCCGGGCACAGCGCTGGATCGATACAGGAGGGAGAGGTGATGGAGAAACAGCAACTGGAAGAATTTTTACCCTAATGCATAGAATGCATTAAGGTAAAAAATGTGTTTGACTTTAGAACTACTTTAAATGATACAAAATATAGAAAAGATCTAACAAAAATTTGCAATTTATTTACTAGTTGATGATCACTATTCTGATATATCAGCTATTTGACAGTCAAATATCATCTCAGAATTCAATAATACTGCAGCTCTAGATTTAAGGGAACATAATATTTCCATTTTCTCTCAGCTATATGCTGTGAGGCTTGGATCACGCTCCTGCAACCTAGGATCCAACTTGTGAGACCCAAAGTTGCTGGACATGTAAAATGCCATGTATCTCTATAAGAGCTGATCCAATTGACACTGGAAGGATGCAGTGCTGGGACAGGGGGGAGATAAAATACATGATCCTCCAAAGAGGTGAGTATACTACTTCTTCTATTGCAGGTAAATGGTGGCTTCATTTTGTTAGGGATATAACAGAGTCTATTTAAGAACATGTAAATACTTTAGGGTCCATTTACATTAGAGAAGTGAGTTATTGCACGTGCACTCATGCACGTTATGCCATGTGTTAACGTGTGTTGCATTAAGGTAGCCCTTTAAAGTCAATAATCTTCTGACACACCAACATTTCCAAAACTGGTCATGTCAAAACATTGGTGCAATATACTCTGGTGCATTGCAGCACATGTGCATTGCCTTGCCGTGCATTGGGGGTGCTAGCCAAAATGCATGTCAACGCATAGTAACGCATGCGCTCTTGCAATGTATAGTTGTAAATCAGCAGTAGCTTGGGTATAGGCAGATTTCAATATGTTAGTATAATGAATATATAAGTAATAATATGTAGCACGCCCCCTACAGGGTCTGCTGAGTATGTTTGTTTCCTCCTCACTTCCTTGACCCTGAGGCACCTCGAACCCGCTTGACACTATGGGTTCTGACATGATGATTCAGAGACACAACAATGACACCTGGATTTAGGTATATAAGTAAGATTCTGAGTCTTGAAGTCCCAATAAAGCACAAGGTAACCCCAGAATCAGAATCCTTTACTTCAATAATATCAGGAACAAGTAGATATAATGATATCTAACTGAATGAGCATATAACTATGATTGCAAGAATGGTGCAATTCTACTTATAAGAATGTGAGTGTGACAAATCAGATATCTGACTCTATATTAAATGATAATAAGACAGTCAGATCTAACTAATTCAGCTGCATGAATAATTCTTAATGGAATATATTTCAATAACAAGTGTAACCTGACAGAGTGCAGTCTATCACCTATAGGGGGCCCCCTTTAACCTTGAATTAAGTGAGTCTCTTCCTGTGCAAGGCCTTGCTGGTCTTCGCCGGCAGTAGGAGCTCAACTCATTCCAAGAATGATATTTGTAATCCAATGGGAAAAAGAGGTACTTGTATCCAGGTTCTGACTAAAATAAACAGTATGATTTGCTGTATGTATGTTAAGGCGGTCTCTTGGTTCACCATGCACTAGGCAGACTCAGCAGTGTCCCATGGCAACTGCTCCGCTAACTCCTAGTTCTCACTGTAATTATACTGCGTCACAGGCCCTCTCTCTGTGTCCGTGAGCTGCTGTACCCACTACAATGGGATATCTCTCACCCGACTCCTGAGTATTCCTCTCCAGCAGTCCTCCGCATTGGGCCGGTCACTCCTCTGCAATGTTTTCTACCACTCGCAGGAGTTGTCACTCTGAAACGCTCACTTCTCAGTGACCTCCGCCACCTCTCGCTAGTGCCTCCACACTAGGCCTCAGTCTCACTCCCTCTGCTCCCTGCAGCAGGTCTCTGGCTCTGTCCACCGAGGCAAGAGAGTGAATCTCAAACCCCGCCCCATATTTATAGACTTCCCCACAATCCCCTGCTGGACCCGTGGCCCCATGGGAGAATAGTTCTATCTACCCATTCCGCACAGTCTTCATCCTCTACCGGACCACATGTCCCATAATCCAATACTACTCTTCAGGAGAGCCTCAGAGCGAACAGCAAACTTATAGAAACAGTTCATCAGCCTCAACTATGCTGGTAGCGATTTCCTCACTTGGCTACAAATATATATGTATATATATAAGTACTATATTCATGTGATAATTTTTCTTATTAGTTTTGCATAAATTCAGTGTAAAGAGAGTCTATCACTTTGCCCATTGAGAGTTTTTTACTAGCTCACCCCTAAACCTATTCAAACTCACCTTCTCTGTGCTTACTTTTTACTTGGTTTCACTAGGTTCCTTGGTTTCAAACCCTGTGTAAGCTCACTGTTGGGTGATGTTGAAGCTTACACAAAATTGATGACATGGTCCTCCTCATCAGATGACAGTGCCTGGACCTGGAGATTACCAACTGAGAAACGAGCACAGTGGGGAGGTCAAATACCCTCTATACCCACAAAAATGGGGACAGTGGTAAAGGTGAGTACATAGGCAAAGTAACAGATTCCCTTGAAGGTTACAGTATATCTAAATGACCATTTGGGAGACCATCTGACCTCTATCTGAGGTATATGAAGCACAGCTAGAGCAGCTTTGCCTATACACAAATATTCATTAAACCCTATAGGCTTTGGTCTACATATACACTTTTACACTTACCTGGCAAAAATAATTCCACGTGTGTTAGGTTCATTCCTAGTTCATTCCATGCTAAACATACATAGATGGTATTACTTGTTATATTAATTTGCAGAGCAACTGATGATTTACTCCTGGTGACTAGGGTTGAGCGGACACCTAGATGTCCGTGTTCGACGGGTTCGGCCGAACTTTAAAAAAAAGTCCGGGTCCGTGTCCCGGACTTTTACCGAACTTTTCCCGGACACCGAACCCCATTGAAGTCAATGGGGACCCGAACTTTAAGGCACTAAAATGGCTCTAAAACACCAAAGGAAAGGGCTAGAGTGCTGCAAATGGCAGCAAAACGTAATTAAGAGCATGGCAAGTGCTCTGCAAACAAATGTGGATAGGGAAATAACTTAAAACAACAAAAAAAAACAGAAAAATAAAACAATGTTCTTCTTCATCTCTGAAGGACGAGGCCCATATGGAGTAGGAGGGAGGTTGAGGTGGTGGTGGATGTGGCGGTGACATAGGCGTGCGCACAGGGTGTGCTGGGTGTGCCTGGGCACACCCTAATCACCTAGGGCACATAGCATTGCCAGTGAGGAGATGGGAAAGATCTCCCTGGGACCTGCTCTGCTCTATTTCTCCTTGCCTACAGGTACATGGCCCCGATACATTACTCTCCCTGCTGGCAAACACATGCATGTGTATTTCAACTTTGGGGTGCACACCTTAATGCAATAGGCTGCGCACACCTATGGGCGGTGTAGGTGGAAGCGGCGGTGGAGGAGGACCAGGGCCGGATTAACAGCATCATGGGCTTGGTGCTGAGGATTTTGAAGGGCCTTAAGGGCCGTGCCTTGCCATGCACCCAGAGGAGGAAGGGTGCAGCCATGCATGCCTAATTCAACATGGGATGCTGTCTCTGAAGCCCATAAACACATCCATGCATCGCCAACTGTCCCTCCTTGTCCGGCCTTCACGCTGTGTGGGGAGGTTCTGAGGGTGCTGCCTGGGGAAGCGAGCATAGAAGCCAGACTTCTGTGTTTACAAGTGACAGAAGAGCGGTAACAGTGAATATGGCCAACCCGGGGCCTATATAAAAGGTAGGGGCCTGGAGCTGCAGCTCCAATAGCCCCTACATTAATCTGGCCCTGAGGAGGAGGACGAGGTAGCCAACACTGCTTCTTTTCAAAAATTTTAAATGAGGGTACACCCCAAAAGAGTGAGAAAGAGCAAAAATGGAACAATGGGTGGGTAAGGTCGGTATCCATTGCTATTCTGCATAAGGTACGGAAAAGTCCCGTGGGATCCATGCCTGGTTCATTTTAATGAACGTGAGCTTGTCCACATTGTCTCTGGACAGGCGGCTGCGCTTGTCTGTTATAACGCCCCCAGCCGTGCTAAATACCCGTTCAGATAATACACTGGCTGCAGGGCACGCCAGCACCTCCAAGGCGTAAAGGGCAAGCTCAGGCCATGTGCCCAATTTGGAGACCCAGAAGTTGAAGGGGGCAGACCCGTCATTCACTACATGTAGGCGTGTGCACACATACTGCTCCACCATGTTGGTAAAATGCTGCCTCCTGCTAAGACGTTCCATCTGAGCTGCTGGTGCTGCTGTTTGTTGTGGCGTGCTGACAAAGCTTTTCCACATTTCGGCCATGCTAACCCTGCCTTCTGAGGTGCTGGCGGTGCCCTGGTTGCGTTGGCGACCTCCTCCTCCTCCTCCTCTGCCTTGTGCTTCCACTGTGGCCCCGCTGTCAGATGGGAATGCCAGCAGCATGGCGTCTACCAGCGTGCGCTTGTACTCGCGCATCTTGCGATCGCGCTCCAGTGAGTGAATTAAGGACGGTACGTTGTCCTTGTAACGGGGATCCAGCAGCGTGGCCACCCAGTAATCAGCACAAGTTAGAATGTGGGCAACTCGGCGGTCGTTGTGGAGACACTGCAGCATGTAATCGCTCATGTGTGCCAGGCTGCCCAGAGGCAACGAAAGGCTGTCCTCTGTGGGAGGTGTATCGTCCGTGTCCTCTGTATCCCCCCAGCCACGCACCAGTGATGGCCATGAGCTGGCCTGGGTGCCACCCTGCTGTGAACATGGTTCCATCTCCTCCTCCAGCTCCTCCTCTTCCTCATCCTCCTCATCCTCCAGAACTGTGCCCCTGCTGGACAATTGCGTCCCTGGCGTTTGCGTGTGCAGGAACCCACCCTCGGAGCCCCTTGCGAATGACTGCCCTGAAAGCCTTGGAAATGTTACCTCTTCATCCTCCTCCTCCTCCTCATCCTGTGCCACATCCTCTTCCATCATCGCCCGAATTGTTTTTTCAAGGAGGCATAGAAGTGGGATAGTTAAGCTGAGAACGGCGTCATTGCCACTGGCCATGTTGGTGGAGTACTCAAAACAGCGCAACAAGGCACACAGGTCTCGCATGGAGGCCCAGTTAAATTAAATAGCGGAATAGAAAATATGATCCAAAAAAAGTGTATGTATATCACACGTACACAACCACACTGGGCCCCAATTACTATTGTTTGTACCCCTAAAAGGCTAGATGAGGAGTAGGGGGAGTATGGAACAGGCAGCACCCTCAAACCTTCAGAAGTATGAGATGAACCCCAACAACTTGGAAAGGTGGATCTCTCTCACACGTACCAACACAGACTATCCCCCAATTTAACTGATCCCCAAAGGTTTTTGATTAAATAGCGGAATAGAAAATATGATCCAAAAAAAGTGTATGTATATCACACGTACACAACCACACTAGGCCCCAATTACTATTGTTTGTACCCCTAAAAGGCTAGATGAGGAGTAGGGGGGGTATGGAACAGGCAGCACCCTCAAACCTTCAGAAGTATGAGATGAACCCCAACAACTTGGAAAGGTGGATCTCTCTCACACGTACCAACACAGACTATCCCCCAATTTAACTGATCCCCAAAGGTTTTTGATTAAATAGCGGAATAGAAAATATGATCCAAAAAAAGTGTATGTATATCACACGTACACAACCACACTAGGCCCCAATTACTATTGTTTGTACCCCTAAAAGGCTAGATGAGGAGTAGGGGGGGTATGGAACAGGCAGCACCCTCAAACCTTCAGAAGTATGAGATGAACCCCAACAACTTGGAAAGGTGGATCTCTCTCACACGTACCAACACAGACTATCCCCCAATTTAACTGATCCCCAAAGGTTTTTGATTAAATAGCGGAATAGAAAATATGATCCAAAAAAAGTGTATGTATATCACACGTACACAACCACACTAGGCCCCAATTACTATTGTTTGTACCCCTAAAAGGCTAGATGAGGAGTAGGGGGGGTATGGAACAGGCAGCACCCTCAAACCTTCAGAAGTATGAGATGAACCCCAACAACTTGGAAAGGTGGATCTCTCTCACACGTACCAACACAGACTATCCCCCAATTTAACTGATCCCCAAAGGTTTTTGATTAAATAGCGGAATAGAAAATATGATCCAAAAAAAGTGTATGTATATCACACGTACACAACCACACTAGGCCCCAATTACTATTGTTTGTACCCCTAAAAGGCTAGGAGTAGGGGGAGTATGGAACAGGCAGCACCCTCAAACCTTCAGAAGTATGAGATGAACCCCAACAACTTGGAAAGGTGGATCTCTCTCACACGTACCAACACAGACTATCCCCCAATTTAACTGATCCCCAAAGGTTTTTGATTAAATAGCGGAATAGAAAATATGATCCAAAAAAAGTGTATGTATATCACACGTACACAACCACACTAGGCCCCAATTACTATTGTTTGTACCCCTAAAAGGCTAGATGAGGAGTAGGGGGAGTATGGAACAGGCAGCACCCTCAAATCTTCAGAAGTATGAGATTGTGTTCACTGTACCCCACAAAGATTGAGTTCACTGCACCCCACAATGATTGTGTTCACTGCACCCCACAAAGATTGTGTTCACTGCACCTCACAAAGATTGTGTTCACTGTACCCCCCAAAGATTGTGTTCACTGCACCCCACAAAGATTCTGTTCACTGTACCCCACAAAGATTGTGTTCACTGCACCCTAAAAGGATGTTGTTCACTGCACCCCACAAAGATTGTGTTCACTGCACCCTAAAAGGATGTTGTTCACTGCACCCCAAAAAGATTGTGTTCACTGTACCCCCCCAAAGATTGTGTTCACTGCACCCCACAAAGATTGTGTTCACTGCACCCCAAAAAGATTGTGTTCACTGTACCCCCCAAAGATTGTGTTCACTGCACCCCAAAAAGATTGTGTTCACTGTACCCCCCAAAGATTGTGTTCACTGCACCCCACAAAGATTCTGTTCACTGTACCCCACAAAGATTGTGTTCACTGCACCCCAAAAAGATTGTGTTCACTGTACCCCCCCAAAGATTGTGTTCACTGCACCCCACAAAGATTCTGTTCACTGCACCCCACAAAGGATTTTGTTCACTGCACCCCAAAAAGATTGTGTTCACTGCACCCCAAAAAGGATTTTGATCACTGCACCCCAAAAAGGATGTTGTTCACTGCACCCCAAAAATGATTTTGTTCACTCCACCCCAAAAAGATTGTGTTCACTGCACCCCACAAAGATTGTGTTCACTGCACCCCAAAAAGATTGTGTTCACTGTACCCCCCAAAGATTGTGTTCACTGCACCCCACAAAGATTCTGTTCACTGTACCCCACAAAGATTGTGTTCACTGCACCCCAAAAAGATTGTGTTCACTGCACCCCAAAAAGGATGTTGTTCACTGCACCCCAAAAAGGATGTTGTTCACTCCACCCCAAAAAGATTGTGTTCACTGCACCCCACAAAGATTGTGTTCACTGCACCCCAAAAAGATTGTGTTCACTGCACCCCAAAAATGATTTTGTTCACTGCACCCCAAAAAGGATTTTGTTCACTGCACCCCAAAAAGGATGTTGTTCACTCCACCCCAAAAAGATTGTGTTCAAAAAAGGATGTTGTTCACTGCACCCCAAAAAGGATTTTGTTCACTGCACCCCAAAAAGATTGTGTTCACTGCACCCCACAAAGGATTTTGTTCACTGCACCCCACAAAGATTGTGTTCACTGCACACCAAAAAGGATTGTGTTCACTGCACCCCAAAAAGATTTTGTTCACTGCACCCCAAAAAGATTGTGTTCACTGCAGCCCAAAAAGATTGTGTTCACTGCAGCCCAAAAAGATTGTGTTCACTGCAGCTCACACACAGAAAAATGGATGTGGATCACTGACACCTGCCTATCTCCAATCCCACACCACACAGCAATATCGATTGTAGTTTGTAGAACACAGTTTCCCTAAAATTCAGCAGACTCTGTCCCTAACAGGATTGAGAAGAGATCGTAGATCAGGATTGAGTGCAGATTCACCCCACCCCCCACACAGCAATATCGATTGTAGTTTGTAGAAGACACTGACCCTATAATTCAGCAGACTCTATCCCTAAAATGCCTACAACTCGCCCTGCCTAAACACTCCGACCTGTCCCTCAATTCTATCCGGACACAAATGGTTTTTTCCTGCCTATCTTTCCCTAATCAGCAGCCAGCACATTGATGTGTGCTCTGTCCCTTAGCTAAGCAGCAGAATGACGCTGCTGCGGCGGCTGCCTCGAACTTATAAAGACTTGGTCACATGCTTCAGACGGCCAATCACAGCTACTAAGACATTTGCAGGCATGGCTGGGATGGCTTAAGGCACACCAGTTAAACGATTGTTGATTGGCTGTTGAAAGCCCGCCATGAAAAGAGCGCCAAAGCATGCAAAACCCGGAAATAAAACGACCGAACACGGATTTTTACCCGAACATACAGTAAAGTGTCCGTGTCCGTGTTCGGGTAAAAAAAATCCAATTATTCGGTACGAACACGAATAATACAGTCCGTGTTCGCTCAACACTACTGGTGACAATATTACTTTCCTTGTACCAAATGACATCAGCTTCTGGATTACTGTCTGCTCTACAAATCAGAGTTACAGGCCGTTGTCCACTACCATCGACAGATGTATCAACAATTGTATTTTCTGCAATTAAAAATATACAACAAAATATTAACTGCTACCCATGATGGACCCTAATCAGTCGAAACATTATTATTATTATTATTATTATTATTATTATTACCATTAAAACTATATTTTATGTTTTTTTTTTTTTTAATTTCCTACTTTTTATTTATGCAATAAAGTATTTTACCAGAGTAGAGCATAGCATTAAGCATTTTTTTAAATACAATTAAGTACAAGAATGACCAGTTATAATATGGAAAGAAAGTGGAAAGTGGAAAGAGTGTAGAAAGTACAAATATGTGAATTGCAGCTAATAATAATAATTTTAATATATTATTATTATTATTATCAACTGCAACCACATATATTAATAAAGTACATGTCCAGAAATGTTGTTTTTTAAATTTTTAAGAGAGTGTGGAAGGTTCAGAATAGGTGGTGATATGAGTGAAATGCATTAGAGCTTGTACAAACCAGGTACATTTGTCTGTATAGTGGAGAGTCGAAAAAAATTGTAGACCGTTATGTATTTGGTCAGCAGCTTCCCTTTCCATTAGAAGGTTAGAGTGTGAACTTACACCTAACCACTTGAGTCCCCAGTGTTGTGTTAAATGACCCTGGTTCATAGGGGCTGTAGAAGCAAATAATGAGTGACATCACCAAACTTCCTGTCCAGAGGCCGGGAAGAGCTTTTATGCAGCTCTACCTCATAACAGCAGATCACTCGTCTAGTGATCTATTGCTGATCGAACCTAGTAATCACTGTAGATAGTAGACCATTGTAAGAAGTAATCTGCTGGGGGGGTCTTGAAAAAACAACAAATACATATATACAGTATCTCACAAAAGTGAGTACACCCCTTACATTTTTGTAAATATTTGATTATATCTTTTCATGTGACAAAACTGAAGAAATTACACTTTACTACAACGTAAAGTAGTGAATGTACAGCTTGTATAACAGTGTAAATTTGCTGTCCCCTCAAAAAAACTCAACACACAGCCATTAATGTCTAAACCGCTGGCAATAAAAGTGAGTACACCCCTAAGTAAAAATGTCCAAATTGGGCCCAATTAACCATTTTCCCTCCCTGATGTTATGTGACTCGTTAGTGTTACAAGGTCTCAGGTGTGAATGAGGAGCAGGTGTGTTAAATTTGGTGTTATCGCTCTCACTCTCTCATACTGGTCACTGGATGTTCAACATGGCACCTCATGGCAAAGAACTCTCTGAGGATCTGAAAAAAAAAAGAATCGTTGCTCTACATAAAGATGGCCTAGGCTATAAGAAGATTGCCAAGACCCTGAAACTGAGCTGCAGCACGGTGGCCAAGACCATATAGCGGTTTAACAGGACAGGTTCCACTCAGAACAGGTCTAGCCATGGGTGACCAAAGAAATTGAGTGCAAGTGCTCAGTGTTATTTCCAGAGGTTGTCTTTGGGAAATAGACGTATTAGTGCTGCCAGCATTGCTGCAAAGGTTGAAGGGGTAGGGGATCAGCCTGTCAGTGCTCAGACCATACACCGCACACTGCATCAAATTGGTCTGCATAACTGTCGTCCAAGAAGGAAGCCTCTTCTAAAGATGATGCACAAGAAAGCTCATAACGGTTTGCTGAAGACAAGCAGACTAAGGAGATGAATTACTGGAACCATGTCCTGTGGTCTGATGAGACCAAGATAAACTTATTTGGTTCAGATGGTGTCAAGCGTGTGTGGTGGCAACCAGGTGAGGAGTACAAAGACAAGTGCGTCTTTCCTACAGTCAAGCATGGTGGAGGGAGTGTCATGATCTGGGGCTGCATGAGTGCTGCCGGCACTGGGGAGCTACAGTTCATTGAGGGAACCATGAATGACAACATGTTCTGTGACATACTGAAGTAGAGTATGATCTTCTTCCTTCAGAGACTTGGCCACAGGCATCCTCAAATGGAAGGTGGAGGAGCGCAAGGTTTCTAACATCCATCATGATGTCCTCATGGAGGAGTGGAAGAGGACTCCAGTGGCAACCTGTGAAGCTCTGGTGAACTTCATGCCCAAGAGGGTTAAGGCAGTGCTGGAAAATAATGCTATTTAGCACAGCAACACTTTGCATTGTATCAAGTACATTCTATTCACAAATGTCTTCTAGAAAAGCTTTGACACCACTATGCTTGTCACTGTTCATTCTCTTTTCCCCTTTTTTTATTCTTTTCTTTCCATTCTTTTGCGTCATGTTCGTGCCTGGTTTGCCCTTTTCTCTGCGCCCCCACAGCTCCCGGTAAGGCTGGTCTTTTGGCCGGTTCCAGCATCACAAACCAACATGATTTGTAATGATCTGAGCTACATTGTGAGTAGACTTAGATTGTTTTTTTCCTATTTTTCTTTTACCATTTTTTACCCTTTGGGATATTTCTTTATACATATATTTTTTTTGCAGATTTGCATCATACATCTTCTCCTGATGAAGTGGAACACAGTACACAGAAACGCGTTGAGCCTATTGATGCAGATCACTATTAATATTATGGGTTACTGTTATATATTATACCTGTCCAATGTTGTGTGTTTCTTTATACAACCTTGGTGTATATATATTAGTTTATGTCCATAATCCTTTTACCAATATACTCTATTTATTTTATATTCATATTTTTCTCTTGCTATGTGTATATGCATTTATACAATAAACTTTCTACTATGATTTTACTCCAGTGGCCGGGTCACACATCTCATTTAAAGTCTCAACTCTTTCCCCTTGTTTATTGAATCAGGATGGAGGTGATTTGTCGCCTCATTCAAAGTCCCAAAACCTATCCCTATTGCACAGTAAAAAAATTACAGGAGAATGTTTTCTTTTCCAATTTTTGACAACTTTTGACAATAAATGCATGGAAATAAAATATATGAATCCAAATATGCTACCTAATTAAAGCCCTATCGGTTCCAAAATGTTAGACAAAACCTAAAAGAGGTAATATGCAGAACCGAGAAATCACCAAAACAAAGTAAAAATGTTCTGGAACTCTACTTTTCTGGTCGGGAAAATTACCAAAGAGGCTGAGATTAACCACTTTAGCACTAGCCACTGTGGTGCTACTGCGGCACAGTGGCTCGTTATCGTCGCTAGACTCCTCCCCTGTAGGCGGCGCTCGCGCGCCGCCGGAGGCGCGCTCCCGCTGTTTTCATTCGCAGCGGGAGTCGGGCCAGGGGAGGAGCGGCGGCGATCGCCGCTGCTCTGCCCCGATCGTCGGGGAATCCAGTTTGGAGATCCGCCCGCTTGTGTAAACAGAGCGGGCGGATCTCCTAAGTGACAGGGAGTGACAGATCGGACTGTTCAGCATAGCTGGACATCCGATCTGTCTCTGGCTCACTCAGTCACCTCCCCCCCCCCCACACGTTAGTAAGCACCAGGCATACATTAACCCCTCCCTCTCCAATAAAATTAACCCCTTCCCTGCCAGTGTCATTTTTACAGTAACAGTGCATATTTATAGCACTGATTACTGCAGTAATGTCACTGGTACCCCCAAAAGTGTCAAAAATGTCAGTCAAGGGTCCGATCTGTCCGCCGCAATGTCGCAGTCCCGCAAAAAAAATCGCAGATCGCCGCCATTACGCGTTAAAAAAAACCACGAAAAATGACATAAATATTTCCCTTAGTTAGTAAACGCAATAACTTTTGCGCAAACCGAACAAAATACGCTTATTGCGATTTTTTTTTACCAAACATGGGTAGCAGAAAACAAATTGGCCAAAAATTAAAAAAAAAATTGGTTTTTACATCTTTTTTTGGGGGGAATTTCATATAAAAAAATGTTAAAAATATTGCTATTTTTTCAAAATAAACGCTCTTTTTTTGTTTATAGCGCAAAAAGTAAAAATCGCACAGGTGATCAAACACCACCAAAAGAAAGCTCTGTTTGTGGGAAAAAAAGGACATAAATTTCGTTTGGGTACGGCGTCGCACGACCGCGCAATTGTCAGTTAAAATCGCACAGTGCCGAATCGCAAAAAGTGGCCCAGACGTAAGACAGCAAAATGCTCTAGTGGTAAAGTGGTTAAACACAAGTTGGTGACTGATACCTGAGGATAATTTGAAGTCCAATGCTAATCCACAACTTCTTAATTGGACATTTTTTATTGAAAAAAACAATCTACTGTATTCTCTCCTTCCCCTCCAATATGTCTGATATGATGCAGATTGAAGCCTTTCTTTCTTACCTGCAGTCGTAACCCTAAGTGTGGGAGGATCTGTAAAAAAGTAGAATCCATGGCAAAGATTAGATTTGTTGTTTAATTAATTGTTTTGTTATAGAACTGCAATAAAAATACACTTCATTCTTTAGGGTCTATAGATATCATATATGTATCATGTCTACTCCTTACCCTCATTAACCACTTCCAGACTGCTTACGGTATATTTACTGCGCCAGGCTGGCTCACACAGGCAAAAGAATGTAGGTCTATGACGCTCACCTGGGGGCAGCTAGGGGGCGAGCGCGTGCTGACGCCGGCACGCTACCGCTGGCTCGCTACCGCCCCTGATCGTCAGCGGAGAAGCCGATGCAGGTGTCAGGCGGCTCCGATTGCCGCCTGACACCCGCGATCGTTCCCCGCTGAGAGAGAAGGATGGTCAGCTGTTGTAAACACAGCCGACCGTCCTTCTCCCTGGAATGAACACAAAGCTCCTGTGATCCTGCTATATAGGATTGCAGGTCTCCATGGTAATTTCACAGGCCACGCCCCCCCCCACAGTTACAATCACTCCCCTAGGCTCACAATTAACCCCTTGATCACCCACAGGGTTAACCCCTTCCCTGCCAATGGCATTATTACAGTAACAGTGCATATTTTTAGCAGTTATTATTACTGTAGTAATGTCACTGGTACCCCCAAAAGTGTCAAAAAAGTCAATTAGGGGTCCGATCTGTCCCTCCACAATGTTGCAGTCCCGCAAAAAATCACAGATCGCCGCCATTACTAGTAAAAAAAAAAACCAATAAAAATGACATAAATCTTTCCCGTAGTTAGTAGACGCGATAACTTTTGCGCAAACCAATCAAAATATGCTTATTGTGATTTTTTTTTTACCAAAAATATGTAGCAGAAAACAAATTGGCCTAAAATGTTAAAAAATTTTGATTTTTAAATTTTTTTTTTAAAATGTCGTATAGCAGAATGTGAAAAAATATTGTTTTTTTTTTTAATTGTCGCTCTTTTTTTGTTTATATAGGACAAGGGGGAGAGAAGGCGGGACTTTAAATGAAGCGCACGGTGGGATTAGCCGTGCGCCTCCATCCCTAATATCAATTGCGACAATACAAAAAAGGTTGGGACTTTGAATGAGAGACATGACTGAGTAAAAAATTATATCATATTTATAGATGCATAAAAAGGGGGTAATCATGATGTAATGCACGTATAGGCTGACATGATATGGTAACAATAGAGTAGTAAAGTACATGGTGTACACCCCAACAAATACAATCTCAAAAGAACCAACATGACAATGAAACAGTAGTAACAGAGTAACAACATGACATCATAACATCCATAGACTGACGCGTTTCGTGGACTAACGCCACTTCTTCAGAGTCGGTGTATGATATATCTATAAATAAATGAGTATAAGCGTATAAGTACATTGCATTAGATGGTAATTTGGAAATTGGGGGAGAGGGGGAAAAAGGGGGGATAGGAGACAAAGTCCCCATAACCCCGACACTTACACAGTAGTTCCAACAGTGGCTGGTTCTGGGGGTGGGGGCAACCACCCCTGATGTCTCCCCCGGGAGCAGAGGGCACGTGGGGCCCGCGAAGGCGAAGGTGTCACATACAGAGTAAGTTTGTAGAAATATTGCTGAGTAAGCGGAGTATATCTGGATAGAGTAAATAATAATTGATGGTAAATAATTGTATTAAGTACACAACTTAATGTTACTGAACTGATGTGTGTGGTGTAGGGAAATAAAGGTTGATGTGAGGATGGAAAATAAAGTGAGGTAAAATGGGGGGATGTGATGAGAAACTGAGATAATAAGAGATTATAAAATGGTCATGATTATGATGAATATATAACAATAGCCAGAGTATATCTATATAAATGAGTATAAGTATTGGCTATAATAGATAAGTATGTACTATATAGGGAACATAAGGCTACTCAGTAAGTATGTATAGTAATAAAATACCTACATGACTATATACTGTGTGGAAATCATAATGTTAGTAAATGGTATATATAGTAAGGGAAATGACAAGACATGTTGAACCTAAAAATTATATGAAGTGAATGGGTGTGGGGATAATATGTGGTAAGATAGACTAATAGAGGCAAGAAAAGGAAGGGGGGGTTTGATGTGATAGTGAGCTGGTAAGAAAATATAAATGATGTGATAAATTTAAATAAGGTCGGAAGCAACCCGACTGACAGCTGTGCCTGATTTGGGAAGCGTGTAGTGGTGACTAAATGAAGAGCGGAGTAACAAGGAAAGAGAATTTGTGTAAGAATAGTAAAAGGTAGAAGGATAGTATGGAATAACCTGTAGAAGAAAATAAATCCAGCCAGAAAGGAGAGTGTGACACACAGTGACGCCCGAGCCCGCCGACCATCAAGCGACCAGCATCACGAGGTGCATAGATATGGAGCCGCAGAGCGGAGGCAGACGCCATACCGCCCAGCTGGCTTCCTCTTATGCACCGGATGAGACAGCAGCCGTCGGCGTGCGGCGCCAGATGACGTCACACGTCGGCGCAGGGCGTGACGCCGATGTGCGTCGGGACCGCCCCCCAATCCGCCGTGCTCGAAGAGCATTGGGGGAAGGGAAGGGGAGGGCACCCAATACACATCGCAGCTCCCGAGGAATGCAGAGGGGAAAGAGCCATCACCGCCAGCCAGCATAGTTGGAGCAAACTGGAAAGCAATTGTATGATCACATATTAGCCCGTGAAAATCAATATGTATCAAATATAGAGTATATAGTATATATAAATATATGAATATAACAGGGGTTGATACCTGTGACTAAAGTGCAAAGAAACCCCCAGCAAGCCAGAGGGAATCTATATTGACACAGCACCTTTAGGCTAAAAAATGTAAGCCAATATGTGCAGTCAATGCACAGTGACACAAAATTGTATCAACCTGTCATGTCTCTCCATCCCTAATTCAAATAGGACAAGGGGGAGAGAAGGCGGGACTTTAAATGAAGCGCACGGTGGGATTAGCCGTGCGCCTCCATCCCTAATATCAATTGCGACAATACAAAAAAGGTTGGGACTTTGAATGAGAGACATGACTGAGTAAAAAATTATATCATATTTATAGATGCATAAAAAGGGGGTAATCATGATGTAATGCACGTATAGGCTGACATGATATGGTAACTAGTGTTGAGCGAACACGGACTGTATTATTCGTGTTCGTACCGAATAATTGGATTTTTTGTACCCGAACATGGACACGGACACTTTACTGTATGTTCGGGTAAAAATCCGTGTTCGGTCGTTTTATTTCCGGGTTTTGCATGCTTTGGCGCTCTTTTCATGGCGGGCTTTCAACAGCCAATCAACAATCGTTTAACTGGTGTGCCTTAAGCCATCCCAGCCATGCCTGCAAATGTCTCAGTAGCTGTGATTGGCCGTCTGAAGCATGTGACCAAGTCTTTATAAGTTCGAGGCAGCCGCAGCGGCGTCATTATGCTGCTTAGATTCAGGGACAGAGCACACATCAACATGCTGGCTGCTGATTAGGGAAAGATAGGCAGGAAAAAACCATTTGTGTCCGGATAGAATTGAGGGACAGGTCGGAGTGTTTAGGCAGGGCGAGTTGTAGGCATTTTAGGGATAGAGTCTGCTGAATTATAGGGTCAGTGTCTTCTACAAACTACAATCGATATTGCTGTGTGGGGGGTGGGGTCTGCACTCAATCCTGATCTACGATCTCTTCTCAATCCTGTTAGGGACAGAGTCTGCTGAATTTTAGGGAAACTGTGTTCTACAAACTACAATCGATATTGCTGTGTGGTGTGGGATTGGAGATAGGCAGGTGTCAGTGATCCACATCCATTTTTCTGTGTGTGAGCTGCAGTGAACACAATCTTTTTGGGCTGCAGTGAACACAATCTTTTTGGGCTGCAGTGAACACAATCTTTTTGGGCTGCAGTGAACACAATCTTTTTGGGGTGCAGTGAACAAAATCTTTTTGGGGTGCAGTGAACACAATCCTTTTTGGTGTGCAGTGAACACAATCTTTGTGGGGTGCAGTGAACAAAATCCTTTGTGGGGTGCAGTGAACACAATCTTTTTGGGGTGCAGTGAACAAAATCCTTTTTGGGGTGCAGTGAACAACATCCTTTTTGGGGTGCAGTGAACACAATCTTTTTGGGGTGCAGTGAACAAAATCCTTTGTGGGGTGCAGTGAACACAATCTTTTTGGGGTGCAGTGAACACAATCTTTTTGGGGTGGAGTGAACAACATCCTTTTTGGGGTGCAGTGAACAAAATCCTTTTTGGGGTGCAGTGAACAAAATCATTTTTGGGGTGCAGTGAACACAATCTTTTTGGGGTGCAGTGAACACAATCTTTGTGGGGTGCAGTGAACACAATCTTTTTGGGGTGGAGTGAACAACATCCTTTTTGGGGTGCAGTGAACAACATCCTTTTTGGGGTGCAGTGAACACAATCTTTTTGGGGTGCAGTGAACACAATCTTTGTGGGGTACAGTGAACAGAATCTTTGTGGGGTGCAGTGAACACAATCTTTGGGGGGTACAGTGAACACAATCTTTGTGAGGTGCAGTGAACACAATCTTTGTGGGGTGCAGTGAACACAATCATTGTGGGGTGCAGTGAACTCAATCTTTGTGGGGTACAGTGAACACAATCTCATACTTCTGAAGGTTTGAGGGTGCTGCCTGTTCCATACTCCCCCTACTCCTCATCTAGCCTTTTAGGGGTACAAACAATAGTAATTGGGGCCTAGTGTGGTTGTGTACGTGTGATATACATACACTTTTTTGGGATCATATTTTCTATTCCGCTATTTAATCAAAAACCTTTGGGGATCAGTTAAATTGGGGGATAGTCTGTGTTGGTACGTGTGAGAGAGATCCACCTTTCCAAGTTGTTGGGGTTCATCTCATACTTCTGAAGGTTTGAGGGTGCTGCCTGTTCCATACTCCCCCTACTCCTAGCCTTTTAGGGGTACAAACAATAGTAATTGGGGCCTAGTGTGGTTGTGTACGTGTGATATACATACACTTTTTTGGGATCATATTTTCTATTCCGCTATTTAATCAAAAACCTTTGGGGATCAGTTAAATTGGGGGATAGTCTGTGTTGGTACGTGTGAGAGAGATCCACCTTTCCAAGTTGTTGGGGTTCATCTCATACTTCTGAAGGTTTGAGGGTGCTGCCTGTTCCATACTCCCCCTACTCCTAGCCTTTTAGGGGTACAAACAATAGTAATTGGGGCCTAGTGTGGTTGTGTACGTGTGATATACATACACTTTTTTTGGATCATATTTTCTATTCCGCTATTTAATCAAAAACCTTTGGGGATCAGTTAAATTGGGGGATAGTCTGTGTTGGTACGTGTGAGAGAGATCCACCTTTCCAAGTTGTTGGGGTTCATCTCATACTTCTGAAGGTTTGAGGGTGCTGCCTGTTCCATACTCCCCCTACTCCTCATCTAGCCTTTTAGGGGTACAAACAATAGTAATTGGGGCCTAGTGTGGTTGTGTACGTGCGAGATACATACACTTTTTTTGATCATATTTCCTATTCCGCTATTCAATAAAAACCTTTGAGGATCAATTGAATTGCGGGATAGTCTGTGTCGGTACGTGTGAGAGAGATCCACCTTTCCAAGTTGTTGGGGTTCATCTCATACTTCTGAAGGTTTGAGGGTGCTGCCTGTTCCATACCCCCCCTACTCCTCATCTAGCCTTTTAGGGGTACAAACAATAGTAATTGGGGCCTAGTGTGGTTGTGTACGTGCGAGATACATACACTTTTTTTGATCATATTTCCTATTCCGCTATTCAATAAAAACCTTTGAGGATCAATTGAATTGCGGGATAGTCTGTGTCGGTACGTGTGAGAGAGATCCACCTTTCCAAGTTGTTGGGGTTCATCTCATACTTCTGAAGGTTTGAGGGTGCTGCCTGTTCCATACTCCCCCTACTCCTCATCTAGCCTTTTAGGGGTACAAACAATAGTAATTGGGGCCTAGTGTGGTTGTGTACGTGTGATATACATACACTTTTTTTGGATCATATTTTCTATTCCGCTATTCAATAAAAACCTTTCTAGGGCAAGATCTTAAATTACAGAAATATGAGGAGACCGTCAAATAAGGGCCGTGGCCTGGGTCGTGGTGCTGCTGGTAGAGCTCCTGTTGCAAGGAGAGGACATGGTCGATCTGTGCCAGCTACACGCACAAGTGAAACACCTTCCTCAAGTGTGAGTAGGCGACAGAACCTGCATCAGTATTTGGTAGGGCATCAAACGCCCCTAGAAGTGATGAGGCCAGAACAAGTTGAGGCGATAGTAGATTGGTTTGCTGCTGACAGTGCCTCCAGTTCCTTCACATTGTCTCCCACCCAGTCTACTGCAGAAAGGTCAGAGTTGGCACCTGCAGCCAATGTCCAACCGTCTTTCACCTCACCCCCTTGCAAATCAGGCCAGCAGTCTGAGCCCCAAGCCATACAGCAGTCTCTTATTCTTTTTGAGGACTCTGTCAGCAGGGTTTCCCAGGGCCATCCACCTAGCCCTGCCCCAGAAGTGGAAGAGATTGAGTGCAGCGATGCCCAACCACTTATTTCTCAAGATGAGTACATGCAAGGATCATCGCAGCACGTCTCCGATGATGACGAAACGCAGGTGCCAACTGCTGCGGCGTTCAGCATTGTGGAGACCGACAAGGAGGGCAGGGGTGAAGACTGGGTGGAAGATGATGTGGAGGACGATGAGGTCCTCGACCCCACATGGAATGAACGTCATGCAGGTGACCTGAGTAGTTTGGAGGAAGAGGCGGTGGTCGCACAGAGCCACCAGCACAGCAGAAGAGGGAGCAGGGTGCAGAAGCGGAGCGGCCGTGCCCTAGACACTACGCCCGCTACTGCCCAACGCAGCAAGGGAACGAGCGCACCAAAGTCAGCTCAAAGGAGTTCTCTAGCGTGGAAGTTCTTTAGAAAATGTGCTGATGACAGGACACGAGTGGTTTGCACCCTGTGCAATCAGAGCTTGAAGCGAGGCATGAACCTTCTCAACCTGAGCACAACCTGCATGATCAGGCATCTAAGTGCAAAGCACGAGCTGCAGTGGAGTACACACCTTCAAAACCAAGAAACGTCTCTGGCTCATCCTGCTTCCTCTTCTGCTGCAGTCTCGGCCGCTCCAGCCACATCTGTAGTGATACCGGCACCTGCCACCCCGCAAACAGACGATCTGTCAGCAACACCACCACCTGGGTCACCAACAACCATCTCCACAATGTCCCGTGGAAGCGTTCAGCTTTCCATCTCCCAAACACTTGAGAGGAAGAGGAAGTACCCCCCTACCCACCCGCGATCCCTGGCCCTGAATGCCAGCATTTCAAAATTATTAGCCTTTGAAATGCTGTCATTCCGTCTGGTGGAGACGCACAGTTTTAAAAACCTTATGTCGGTGGCTGTCCCACAGTACGTCGTGCCCAGCCGCCACTACTTTTCCAGGCAAGCCATCCCTTCCCTGCACAACCAAGTGGGGGAAAATATCAGGTGTGCACTGCGCAACGCCATCTGTGCCAAGGTCCACCTAACTACGGATACGTGGACCAGTAAGCACGGTCAGGGGCGTTATATCTCCCTAACGGCACACTGGGTAAATGCAGTGGCGGATGGGCCTGAGGCGGATAGCAATTTGGCGCATGTCCTTCCACCACCGAGGATTGCAGGGCGCTTCAGTTTGCCTCCTGTTCGTAACTCCTCCTACTCCGCTTCCTCATCCTCTACCGCCTCCTCATCCGGACAGCGTAACACCTTCACCACCAACTTCAGCACGGCCAGGGGTAAACGACAGCAGGCAGTTTTACAACTTGCCTGTTTGGGGGACAAACCACATACCGCGCAGGAGTTGTGGAGGAGCATGGAACAGCAGACAAATGAGTGGTTGCTGCCAGCGAGCCTCAAGCCCGGCCTGGTGGTGTGTGATAACGGGCGAAATCTCATAGCAGCTCTGGGCCTAGCCGGTTTGACGCACATCCCTTGCCTGGCGCATGTGCTGAATTTGGTGGTGCAGAGGTTCCTTAAAAACTACCCCGATATGTCAGAGCTGCTGCAGAAAGTGCGGGCCGTTTGTGCGCACTTTCGGCGTTCTCACCCTGCTGCTGCTCGCCTGGCAGCGCTGCAGCGTAACTTCGGCCTTCCCGCTCACCGCCTCATATGTGACGTGCCCACAAGGTGGAACTCCACCTTGCACATGCTGGAAAGACTGTGCGAGCAGCAGCAGGCCATAGTGGAGTTTCAGCTGCAGCACGCACGCGTGAGTCGCTCTGCGGAACAGCACCACTTCACCACCAATAACTGGGCCTCCATGCGAGACCTGTGTGCCTTGTTGCGCTGTTTTGAGTACTCCACCAACATGGCCAGTGGCAATGACGCCGTTCTCAGCTTAACTATCCCACTTCTATGCCTCCTTGAAAAAACAATTTGGGCGATGATGGAAGAGGATGTGGCACAGGATGAGGAGGAGGAGGAGGATGAAGAGGTAACATTTCCAAGGCTTTCAGGGCAGTCATTCGCAAGGGGCTCCGAGGGTGGGTTCCTGCACACGCAAACGCCAGGGACGCAATTGTCCAGCAGGGGCACAGTTCTGGAGGATGAGGAGGATGAGGAGGAGGAGGAGCTGGAGGAGGAGATGGAACCATGTTCACAGCAGGGTGGCACCCAGGCCAGCTCATGGCCATCACTGGTGCGTGGCTGGGGGGATACAGAGGACACGGACGATACACCTCCCACAGAGGACAGCCTTTCGTCGCCTCTGGGCAGCCTGGCACACATGAGCGATTACATGCTGCAGTGTCTCCACAACGACCGCCGAGTTGCCCACATTCTAACTTGTGCTGATTACTGGGTGGCCACGCTGCTGGATCCCCGTTACAAGGACAACGTACCGTCCTTAATTCACTCACTGGAGCGCGATCGCAAGATGCGCGAGTACAAGCGCACGCTGGTAGACGCCATGCTGCTGGCATTCCCATCTGACAGCGGGGCCACAGTGGAAGCACAAGGCAGAGGAGGAGGAGGAGGAGGTCGCCAACGCAACCAGGGCACCGCCAGCACCTCAGAAGGCAGGGTTAGCATGGCCGAAATGTGGAAAAGCTTTGTCAGCACGCCACAACAAACAGCAGCACCAGCAGCTCAGATGGAACGTCTTAGCAGGAGGCAGCATTTTACCAACATGGTGGAGCAGTATGTGTGCACACGCCTACATGTAGTGAATGACGGGTCTGCCCCCTTCAACTTCTGGGTCTCCAAATTGGGCACATGGCCTGAGCTTGCCCTTTACGCCTTGGAGGTGCTGGCGTGCCCTGCAGCCAGTGTATTATCTGAACGGGTATTTAGCACGGCTGGGGGCGTTATAACAGACAAGCGCAGCCGCCTGTCCAGAGACAATGTGGACAAGCTCACGTTCATTAAAATGAACCAGGCATGGATCCCACGGGACTTTTCCGTACCTTATGCAGAATAGCAATGGATACCGACCTTACCCACCCATTGTTCCATTTTTGCTCTTTCTCACTCTTTTGGGGTGTACCCTCATTTAAAATTTTTGAAAAGAAGCAGTGTTGGCTACCTCGTCCTCCTCCTCAGGGCCAGATTAATGTAGGGGCTATTGGAGCTGCAGCTCCAGGCCCCTACCTTTTATATAGGCCCCGGGTTGGCCATATTCACTGTTACCGCTCTTCTGTCACTTGTAAACACAGAAGTCTGGCTTCTATGCTCGCTTCCCCAGGCAGCACCCTCAGAACCTCCCCACACAGCGTGAAGGCCGGACAAGGAGGGACAGTTGGCGATGCATGGATGTGTTTATGGGCTTCAGAGACAGCATCCCATGTTGAATTAGGCATGCATGGCTGCACCCTTCCTCCTCTGGGTGCATGGCAAGGCACGGCCCTTAAGGCCCTTCAAAATCCTCAGCACCAAGCCCATGATGCTGTTAATCCGGCCCTGGTCCTCCTCCACCGCCGCTTCCACCTACACCGCCCATAGGTGTGCGCAGCCTATTGCATTAAGGTGTGCACCCCAAAGTTGAAATACACATGCATGTGTTTGCCAGCAGGGAGAGTAATGTATCGGGGCCATGTACCTGTAGGCAAGGAGAAATAGAGCAGAGCAGGTCCCAGGGAGATCTTTCCCATCTCCTCACTGGCAATGCTATGTGCCCTAGGTGATTAGGGTGTGCCCAGGCACACCCAGCACACCCTGTGCGCACGCCTATGTCACCGCCACATCCACCACCACCTCAACCTCCCTCCTACTCCATATGGGCCTCGTCCTTCAGAGATGAAGAAGAACATTGTTTTATTTTTCTGTTTTTTTTTTGTTGTTTTAAGTTATTTCCCTATCCACATTTGTTTGCAGAGCACTTGCCATGCTCTTAATTACGTTTTGCTGCCATTTGCAGCACTCTAGCCCTTTCCTTTGGTGTTTTAGAGCCATTTTAGTGCCTTAAAGTTCGGGTCCCCATTGACTTCAATGGGGTTCGGTGTCCGGGAAAAGTTCGGTAAAAGTCCGGGACACGGACCCGGACTTTTTTTTAAAGTTCGGCCGAACCCGTCGAACACGGACATCTAGGTGTTCGCTCAACCCTAATGGTAACAATAGAGTAGTAAAGTACATGGTGTACACCCCAACAAATACAATCTCAAAAGAACCAACAGGACAATGAACAGTAACATTTAGTCACCACTACACGCTTCCCAAATCAGGCACAGCTGTCAGTCGGGTTGCTTCCGACCTTATTTAAATTTATCACATCATTTATATTTTCTTACCAGCTCACTATCACATCTAAACCCCCCCCCCCCCCCACTTTTCTTGCCTCTATTAGTCTATCTTACCACATATTATCCCCACACCCATTCACTTCATATAATTTTTAGGTTCAACATGTCTTGTCATTTCCCTTACTATATATACCATTTACTAACATTATGATTTCCACACAGTATATAGTCATGTAGGTATTTTATTACTATACATACTTACTGAGTAGCCTTATGTTCCCTATATAGTACATACTTATCTATTATAGCCAATACTTATACTCATTTATATAGATATACTCTGGCTATTGTTATATATTCATCATAATCATGACCATTTTATAATCTCTTATTATCTCAGTTTCTCATCACATCCCCCCATTTTACCTCACTTTATTTTCCATCCTCACATCAACCTTTATTTCCTTACACCACACACATCATATCAGTAACATTAAGTTGTGTACTTAATACAATTATTTACCATCAATTATTATTTACTCTATCCAGATATACTCCGCTTACTCAGCAATATTTCTACAAACTTACTCTGTATGTGACACCTTCGCCTTGCTCGCGGGCCCCACGTGCCCTCAGCTCCCGGGGGAGACATCAGGACCAGTCACTGTTGGAACTACTGTGTAAGTGTCGGGGTTATGGGGACTTTGTCTCCTATCCCCCCTTTTTCCCCTTCTCCCCCAATTTCCAAATTACCATCTAATGCAATGTACTTATACGCTTATACTCATTTATTTATAGATATATCATACACCGACTCTGAAGAAGTGGCGTTAGTCCACGAAACGCGTCAGTCTATGGATGTTATGATGTCATGTTGTTACTCTGTTACTACTGTTTCATTGTCATGTTGGTTCTTTTGAGATTGTATTTGTTGGGGCGTACACCATGTACTTTACTACTCTATTGTTACCATATCATGTCAGCCTATATGTGCATTACATCATGATTACCCCCTTTTTATGCATCAATAAATATGATATAATTTTTTACTCAGTCGTGTCTCTCATTCAAAGTCCCAACCTTTTTTGTATTGCCGCAATTTTTTTGTTTATAGCGCAAAAAATTAAAATTGCACAGGTGATCAAATACCACCAAAAGAAAGCTCTATTGAGGAGGAATCAAGAGTCACTTTCAACAGGTTGTGCTGACTTCAAAGGATTGAGGCGGATGGGGAAGTTGGGATTCAGCACACCACCTGTGATTGACAAGCCTGAGATGTGCATATTTCCCTATGAGACTTTGTACAGGGGGTGTGTCCATTCCCTCCACTCGGGTTTCGGATTACACTGAGACCTCCTCTCTGAACTGCGCAGTGTATGAGGACAGATTCCAGTCCCCTGCCTTTGAAGCTCATAAAAGCTGTGTAAACTGGACACTTTGAACTTTGTAGGAGGATTTCTTTCATCTCTGTGAACCACCTGACATCAGTCATTTCAATAGGTATATGGAAGGGTTTACAACCACTTTAACCACTCTAGAACCGCTCACAGTAATATTACTGCGGCAGAGTGGTTCGTTATCGTCCAGCGACGTAGTATTAACGTTGTTGGACACTCCCCCTTCTGGGCGGCGCTTGCGCGCCGCCGGAGGCTCGCTCCCGCTGTTTTCATTCACAGCGGGAGTCGGGCCAGGGGAGGAGCAGCGGCAATCGCCGCTGCTCTTACCCGATCGTCGGGGATCGAGTCTGGAGATCCGCCCGCTGTGTGTAAACACAGCGGGCGGATCTCCATAGTGACAGGGAGTGACAGATCGGACTGTTCAGCATAGCTGGACATCCGATCTGTCCATGACTCACACAGTTACCCCCCCCCCCTACACGTCAGTAAGCACCAGGCATACATTAACCCCTCCCTCTCCAATAAAATTAACCCCTTCCCTGCCAGTGTCATTTTTACAGTAACAGTGCATATTTATAGCACTGATTACTGCAGTAATGTCACTGGTACCCCCAAAAGTGTCAAAAATGTCAGTCAAGGGTCCGATCTGTCCGCCGCAATGTCGCAGTCCCGCAAAAAAAATCGCAGATCGCCGCCATTACGCGTTAAAAAAAAAAACACCAAAAATGACAGAAATCTTTCCCGTAGTTAGTAAACGCAATAACTTTTGCGCAAACCAATCAAAATACGCTTATTGCGATTTTTTTTACCAAACATATGTAGCATAAAACAAATTGGCCAAAATTTTTAAAAAAAATTGGTTTTTACATCTTTTTTGGGGGGAATTTCATATAAAAAAATGTTAAAAATATTGTTATTTTTTCAAAATAAACGCTCTTTTTTTGTTTATAGCGCAAAAAGTAAAAATCGCACAGGTGATCAAATACCACCGAAAGAATGATCTGTTTGTGGGAAAAAAAGGACGTAAATTTCGTTTGGGTACGGCATCGCACGACCGCGCAATTGTCAGTTGAAGTCGCACAGCGCCGAATCGCAAAAAGTGGCCTGGACGGAAGACAGCAAAATCCTCCGGTGGTAAAGTGGTTAATAATGTAATGATCCTCCATTAGATTAGTATGCTAATGTGAGTTTGAAAGTTTGTATTCTGCTATTCAATGCTTTTCTTCCACCATATCAATCTATTGGATTCAATTCCATGTCCATTGTTACAGGCATAAGAACAAATCAAGTTAGATTATGGGGGACTTTAGACTTACAAAGAACGTTGAATTTCCAGTTGTTAGAGGTGACATTCTTCCCAGTATGGATAGTCATCTTGCAGGTCACAATTGTCTGGTGGTCGCTTCTTGAAGGGACAAATGTTACAAATGGTGACGTTTTCCAGATTCCTTTTTCATTCTTCTTCTTCCATTGAACACGTGGAGGTGTTCCATTACAATACCCAGGAAGGTCACATGTCAGATTCACCTCTTTACCTGCGATCAGTTTTCCATTTACTGTGATTTGAGGTTTGTCTTTGAGCTCTGTGTAATATACAGGACATGGTGAATCATAAAACAGTAAACTATTTACATCCCAATACCAATAAATGTAATTGATTCATCTGCAATGATGCAATGGGGGATATATAATAAAACCGGAGAGTGCAAAATCGGGTGCAGTTCTGCATAGAAACCAATCAACTTCCAGGTTTTATTGTCAAAGCTTAAATGAATAAGCTGAAGATTGTAGCTGATTGGCTGCCATGCAGAGCTGCACCAGATTCTGAGTGCTCTAGTTTAAGTAAATCTCCTCCAATGTAAATCTATAATTGAGCATATGGATTTCATTTGGATTATTAGATAAGAAAAAATAAAATAATTATTTAAAATAAGTGCTTTAGAAATATTATCTTCACTGTTAAAGTGTATGTAAACCCTAAAAATGAACTTATGGTACTTTCTTCCTTTTGGTCTATTAAAAATACTATTGAAAGGTATTTTGTTATATACGCCTAAAAAAAAAAAAAAATACTCATTGGGGATTATTCTCTAAAGAGAACTAGACTGTGCTCTTTGTAAAGTGCAGTTGCTCCAGAGGTTAGTAAATGAGGGGGAGCTCAGCTGACTTTTATCCTCCAATCACATGCCAGCAAAAAGGCCCATTTTTTTATTTTCCTTACATGTGATTGGGTACTCCCTGCAAAGTGAAGCCTTACCTCATTTACTAAGCTCTGGAGCAACTGCAATTGCAGAGTGCAAGAGCACTTTGCAAAGTGCACAGTCTATTTGCCTTTAGAAAATCAACCCCATTGATTGTGTCAGAAATTCAGAGTTGTCCTGTGCACATACTCTCTGTTCCTTACATACACTACATGACACTTAGATCTACGTGATTATGCGCAGCCGAGCCACCCTGCCCCAGTAAATCTAAGTGGGGCAGTCGGCAAGAGGTTAATATGTTATATTCAATTTGTACAAGTTGGTAATATACACAAATGGAGGCATAGCTGGTCAATACTCAACATGTTTCGTGGTTGCCCACTTCTTCAGGAGTCTCAAGAGTGAGAAAATAAATTTTTCTTTAACAAGAAATGTATAGTCATCAGTATAAGAATAGTTTAAAAACTTCTTGCCCCTCTTACTCCCTTCTTTCCCCCCCCCCCTTTATTGCCTCGAGTTGGCCGCTACCTAATTGGTTTCCCTGTTGTGGCTGGACCACCAACTTTTGCTGCACTACGGCCTCCTTTTTTGCCCTACCCCCAGCCGCCCTTATGCACTGTGTTTATCCTTTGTACTTGTATACCGGGGTGCCCAGCTAGCCCCTTTCATATTCCTAAACCTGACTGTTATGCTACTACTTGCTGTTCATGATGTCATTTTGACGTGTATTCATCTGTTATGCACCACTGTTACCTACTGGTATTGTTTTGTACTACATTCCTTCTGCCTTAATAAAAACCGTTTGAACAGAAAAAAAAAAAAAGAATAGTTTAAAACATACACAAGAGAATATACAATCAAAAGTAAGCTGCAAAGGAGACACTTGGGCACTTACCCCGGGGTGTGTGTATATAGGCCAAAGCAGAGGGGAACCAGTAACACTCGCCTAACACTTGCCTGAGTTAGAATCGTGGACACTAATTGTGCTATGTATTTCCACTTTAAACCTTTGGTGCATCCTAATTGATCCTATCAGAAAATCTTTTCAATGCAGTTTATGTATACAGTATATTACCGGCATTCCCTGGTGGGATCGTTTTCAGTAATCTGTACCCATCTACACTGAAATTTTCTAAAAGGTTGAATACCTTATCATCAAACAAGTTCCCTAGAATATGCATGTTTGATGATCCTAGAGGGGAATGTGTAGAGCCTCGTCTGTCTTTGCAGATGGATACCCTTAGTAATAGAGCTTAATTGTATCTTTTTGTTTTTCCCTTTCTATGTGTATGTACGATATCTCAAAAAAGTGAGTACACCCCTCACATTTTTGTAAATATTTTATTATATCTTTTAATGTGACAACACTAAAGAAATGACACTTTGCTACAATGTAAAGTAGTGAGTGTAGAGCTTGTATAACAGTGTAAATTTGCTGTCCCCTCAAAATAACTCAACACACAGCCATTGATATTTAAACCGCTGGCAGCAAAAGTGAGTACACCCCTAAGTGAAAATGTCCAAATTGGGCAAAAAGTGTCAATATAAATCCATACAAATTTGAAATCACATGTACTTGTCATACAGGTGCCAAAAATTGGGCCTTTGCTGTTGGTGGTGCCTGAACACTGTAACCAAGGCCTCGCAGTTACTCTTGCTGGGTGCAGGAATGGGACCTGCTGGTAAGAATTCCATGTAAATTTGAAATTTACATGAAACGAGTGTGCAGTGCATTATAGGATCTCAAATTTCCCATGAAGAAGCACATTTGTCCTTCATTCGACGAACAATCAAACGATCAATGTTCAAGCCGAAGTTAGGTTAGACTCAAACTTCGAAGCTCATCCCTAATGCTAACTCTCAAATCGATAAAAGGCACATTTCTAATTTACAATTTGCTGTATGATAAGAAGACCTTTCATAAAACAAACTCAATACTCAAATGGGAAGCAGACCTGAAATCCTCCTTCTCTGACACCCAGTGGACCCAAGCTATAAAATGTACCCACATTATTACTCACTGTGTGAACCACTGAGAACTAGCATTGATACTCTTACATCACTGGTACCTCACCCCCTATAGACTGGCAAACATATACAAAACAAACTCTCCACAGAGCTGGCATGGTTGTGGTGACTCGGGAACCCTTATGCATATTTTCTGGACGTGTAATAGCATTCGCAGTTTCTGGCAGAAAAAGTTCCAATTGATTTTGGAGGTGGCAGGCATTATCACCCCTAGTCCTTCTCAATCTAGGTATTGAGGAATTCCCCACACAATTCTAAGGAATAGTTGCAAATATACTGCTATTAGCCAACATAATCCTCACCAGATATTGGAAACAAGACTTGGCCCCTAATCCTTCAGAGGTTGCCAATGTTACTGCGATGGGAGTCACTTTGGGTGGGGGGGGGGGGGCGGGGCCCGTGGAACCCAGCTTCCCTTGGAAAGGTTGAGAAACCCTTGTTTTACCTCCCCATGCCCCTCCTATGTGTAAGTCACCCTGTGCCTATTAGGGGTACAGGGTGACTGAGAAAAGGATGGGCAGCTACTTAATGGACACTGAGAATGTGGTTTGGATTACTTCAAATGGGACAGTAATATCTATCAACAATACCACTCAAGAAATATATGAAGATTTAATCCCACTTTACACTGTGGGATTTATAGCCAGTTGTAGACCGTCGCCATGAATTCTGTGACTCCTGAAAAATCAAAGCATTACTTAGATTTGGATTCCATGGTAATTGTGTTACCTATTGTTTGTCTTTCTGCTAGTATTGTGTGCACTTCACCTAAGCTGATTTACGTAACTAGTTAATTATCTCAAGTTAAGGAAATCACTGGCAGCTAATAGTTGCTAGAGGGGAAGTAGTATACTGTTTGTGTTGGTTGTTCCTGTGTTAGGTTAATTATAGTTCATTATACAATTTCATCTGCATACGATAATGTAATCAGGCACCTGACCTGGTGGGGTATATATTCTGAGTGAGTTTGTTCAATAAAGAGTTCCAGATTTGCAACTAAAACTAGTTCTACCTAGTTCTTAGTTGCAATAGGCAGCTATAATATCTGACATCTATGATCAAGACTGGAGGAAGCTGTGTACTGATGGAAACACTCAAGCACAGTGTGGGTCGGTTCCATCACAGTTACCCAAAAACATGTATGAAAAATCCTTGATTCCACATATGAGATCCTTCCATGTATTTAAACACTTCTGGGAACCATGGACCTCCTGGTATTCACCTTAGGACCCTAGCATCCATTCGATGCCTTCCTTACCTCTTGTTATACAACATTATTACTACTGATGTTGATTACTTAGTGCCTGTACTTACACTGGTACTTGTGTGAATGACTCTATTTCATTTCATTATGTTTCACCTTTACGATGCCATGTTGGCTTCACTAAATGTTTACAAATGATTCAAGCCTTATTAAGTGGCTGCATGATCCGCAAACTATTAATAACTATGTTTTCTTAAAAATTCAAAAAAAATAATTGTTAAGAGAATATACAAAAAAAATTCTGAAATCAAATCATTCTAACATAATGATTATAACTAATTAAACGATTGACTTAACGAATAATTCCGAAATGAAACAAAACAACTTTTTTTTGTCATGCACATCTCTGCTTCCTGAATCAGTCAAAACAAAACATTTTCAATGATATATTTAAAAGACCAATAAAAACAAATAGAAGTAGTTCATTGTTTTACACACATTTTGAGGTCTATTTATTAAAAAAACGACTGTTCTAATTGGGCAAAAACTTGTTCTTTAGGCTATTTTAGCTTCTGAACAAATGTTTAAATATTATGGATAGTACTAAATACCTAATTATGGCCTCTAAATGACATTGAACTGCATAAGAAATAAAAGACATCTTTGTAACAAGAGATGCAATGTAAAACTTCTAGAGAACACTAGAGGGAATTAGCACATACTGTAAATTTAACAATCGTAATCCTCCAGCGTTCTCAAAATTTGTTACATCATATTTCATGCTTACAAAGATGTATGTATTTCCTCAACTTTATGTAGCAGCCGTAACACAATATTTTACTACTGCCCATAGTAATAGAACATTCGTTCAGAGAAGAAGACATCCCAATGCCCAGTTCGCACACAACAAATGGACATGCCGATTTGCTTAAAGTAATTGTAAACTCTTGTTTAAAAAAAATAAAAAATAACAAACATGTTATATTTACCTCTTCGGTGCAGTTGGTTTTTGTACAGAGCAGCCCAGATTCTCCTCTTCTTGGGTTCCTCTTTGCTGCTCCTAGCCCCTCCCTCCTCTCGAGTGCCCCCAATGCATGCAGCTTGCTATGAGGGCACCCAGGCTGAGCTGCAGCTCCATGTGTCCATTCAGACACGGAGCTGCGGTCCGATTCTGCCCCCTTCTTTCTCCTGATTGGCTAACTGACTTTGATTGAGAGCCATGGGAACCAGTGGTGCCACGGCTGTGTCTCAGCCAATCAGGAGGGAGAGTCCCAGATGGCTGAGGGGCTCGCAGACATCACTGGCTAAAGAGGGGGCTCAGGTGAGTATTAAGGAGTGCTGGGGGGGCTGATTCACACAGAAAGCTTTGTATCTTAATGCATGAATGCATTAAGGTAAAAAACCATATGACTTTACAACCATGGGAGCCAATGGTGCCGTGGCTGTGTCTCAGCCAATCAGGAGGGAGAGTCCCGGATGGCTGAGAGGCTCGCAGACATCGCTGGATAGAGAGGGGGCTCAGGTAAGTATTAGGGGGTGCTGATGGGGCTGCTTCACACAAAAAGCTTTGTATCTTAATGCATGAATGGATTAAAGTAAAAAACCATATGACTTTACAACTCCTTTAACCACTTTACCACTGGAGGATTTTGCTGTCTTTCGTCCAGGCCACTTTTTGCGATTCGGCGCTGTGCGACTTTAACTGACAATTGCGCGGTCGTGCGATGCCGTACCCAAACGAAATTTACGTCCTTTTTTTTACCACAAATAGAGCTTTTTTTTGGTGGTATTTGATCACCTGTGTGATTTTTAATTTTTGCGCCATAAACAAAAAAAAAGCGTTTATTTTGAAAAAATAACAATATTTTTAACATTTTTTTATATGAAATTCCTCCCAAAAAATATGTAAAAATCTATTTTTTTTTAAATTTTTGGCCAATTTTTTTTCTGATACCTATGTTTGGTAAAAAAAATCACAATAAGCATATTTTGATTGGTTTGCGCAAAAGTTATTGCGTTAAATAACTAAGGGAAAGATTTCTGTCATTTTTGGTGTTTTTTTTTTTAACGCGTAATGGCGGCGATCTGCGATTTTTTTTGCGGGACTGCGACATTGCAGCGGACAGATCGGACCCTTGACGGACATTTTTGACACTTTTGGGGGTACCAGTGACATTACTGCAGTAATCAGTGCTATATATATGCACTGTTACTGTAAAAATGACGCTGGCAGGGAAGGGGTTAAATTTTTTTTGGAGAGGGAGGGGTTAATGTATGCCTGGTGCTTACTAACGTGTGGGGGGGGGGGAGGTGACTGAGTGAGTCAGGGACAGATCGGATGTTCAGCTATGCTGAACACTCCGATCTGTCACTCCCTGTCACTTAGGAGATCCGCCCGCTTGTGTTTACACAGGCGGGCGGATCTCCAAACTAGATTCCCCAACGATCGGGGAAGAACAGCGGCGATCGCCGCCGCTCCTCCCCTGGCCCGACTCCCGCTGTAAATGAAAACAGCGGGAGCGCGCCTCCGGCGGCGCGCGAGCGCCGCCTACAGGGGGAGGAGTCCAGCGACGTAGGTCTACGTCGCTGGACGATAACCAGCCACTGTGCCGCAGTAGAGGCACAGTGGCCAGAGGTAAAGTGGTTAATGAATGGCTATGCAATTTTAAAGTTTAAACAGTTTCAAGTTTAAGGAATAATTAAAAAAAAATCTAAAATAAGAGTGGTGTAAAGGATAGCAAGACTTTGCAGCTCTCAACTACTGTAGATCAGCTGGATCTGGCAAGAATGAGGCCATATAGGGCTACAATAACTGTTTTCATCTGTAAAGATCAGATGTGTAAAGATGTTTGTAATGTACAGAGCAGGCTGGAAAAAGATTGTTTCCTTCTTCAACTAATCTGGACATTATCAAATAAAAAAGTTTAAAGAGGAAAATAAACATTTCTATAATTATTTTGCAAAATTTTGAATTCTGACTTAGACATATGGAAATTGATCAACATCTGCTTTATGTAGTTCACACATACAGTATGTATCGGTCACATTCACCTATACAATCTTTTGGTTATAGGAATATCAGGCCAATCAAGCTTTAAACCAGAACTGGTATGACCCAGAGTCTTATCTGCAAAACAGCCTGCTAAAATCTTTGGAATGTACAGAAAGAATGCGAAAGTGACTGTAATTTCTCTAAACTGAACTGGGCATCACTTTAGCAAAACGAGGAGAAAAAAAGTTATAATCACCACTATTAGGGTCGGTTCACACTAGTGCTAAACATTGCATGTGATTCGCACTGCATTGCTGTGCAGATTGCATGTGATGTCTGTGCGATGCAAACTCAGCCATACAAACTACATGGCTGAATTTGCATCACATTCAGACCAAACTCGTGCGGAACCCTTTTTTTTGTCCGCACCGCGATCAGATTGCAATCATGCGCTGTGTTTTGCAAGCTGATTGCGAGGTGTTGTTAACTTATAATACACTCCACAATCAGCTCACATGAACAGGTTGCGATTTTGATGCAGTGCGGATTTGCAGCAAAATATTGAAAAAAAAAGATAAAAGCCAATAATAAGATATATATTTGCAGTCCGCTATATTGGACCTCAACTATATTCTGTGTTAAAATTTCAACAGACTGTGGTGATATATTATTCCCTTTATTTTATTTTTATTTATTTTATTATTTTATTTATTTTATTACAGACCCTTTATTTTCATTATACGTTTCTTCTTCAGGAGGCCTTCAAAACTAGGAATATATATATATATATATATATATATATATATATATATATATATATATATGAATATATATATATATATATATATATATATATATACATATACATATACAGTTTATTATCAAAAGTAGTGGGACGCCTGCTTTTACACGTACATGAACTTTTATGGCATCCCAGTCTTAGTCCGTAGGGTTCAATATTCAGTTTGCCCACCCTTTGCAGCTATAACAGCTTCAACTCTTCTGGGAAGGCTGTCCACAAGGTTTAGGAGTGTGTCTATGGGAATGTTTTACCATATTCTTCCAGAAGTGCATTAGTGAGGTCAGGCACTGTTGTTCGAGAGAAGTCCTGGCTCGCAGCCTCTGCTCTAATTCATTCCAAAGGTGTTCTATCGGGTTGAGGTGAGCACTCTGTGCAGGCCAGTCAAGTTCCTCCACCCCAAACTCACTCATCCATGTCTTTATGGACCTTGCTTTGTGCACAGTCATGTTGGAACAGGAAGGGGCTATCCCCAAACTGTTCCCACAAAGTTGGGAGCATTAAATATTCCAAAGTGTCCTGTTTGGCTAATGCCTTAAGAGTTCTCTTCACTGGAACTAAGGGGCCAAGCCCAACCCCTGAAAAACAACCCCACACCATAATCCCCCCTCCACCAAATGATTTGGACCAGTGCACAAAGCAAATTCCATAAATACATAAAAGAGCGAGTTTGGGGTGGAGAAACTTGACAGTCCTGACCTCAACCCGATAGAACACCTTTGGGGTGAATTAAAGAGGAGACTGCGAGCCAGACCTTCTCATCCAACATCAGTGCCTGACCTCACAAATGGGCTTCTGGAAGAATGGCCAAACATTCCCATAGACACACTCCTAAACCTTGTGGACAGCCTTCCCAGAAGAGTTGAAGCCGTTATAGCTGCAAAGGGTGGGCCAACTCAATATTGAACCCAACATATACTTACTAAATGCTTTTATTTTATTTTAATGTTTTGTATTAAAACATTTTTTATGCTTTTTAACTTTATTTCTGAAAGTTTGGGCACCGTATTAATCCCATCCTCTTTATTTTATGTCCATATTTATATTTAGCATGTGGTACGTGCCGTGCCAGGTCGCATCTTTATGAAATTATAAAGTTAAAAGAAAAAATGAAGAGCAGTTTTTTAAATGGATTATGGATCTTGCACAATTTTGGATTTTAACCTTCAAAATGTAAAAATGTATTAGGATCTAGACTCCTATGTTATTAATGCAAACATACCAGTAACAGTCACGTTTACAGGTGAATAGAAATATTTAATCTTGCTTGTCTCACTTTCTTCAAACCGGAAATGGTATAACCCAGAATCTCCTTTCCTGGCATCAGTTATGGTCAGTGTACAATCTCCATTGTCTGGATTTCCCACTACATGAAAGTTTGGTTTTTCCCCTTTGGATTTATTACTATATGCAACAGGTTTGTCAGCAGAATTTCTCCATATGCCAGCAGAGTGTGTAAATGTTGTCCTGCTATCAGCTGTAAAGGTACATGGAATGGTGACACATAGCCCCTCCTGCACAGTGACACTGTTGTTCATTCGGATGGAATATCCAGGGTGCTCACCATAAATGACACCTGTGGAAAAAAGAAAGTTTTCTAAATACAGAATACAAGTAGTCTTGTTTAACCACTTAATCCCCGGAAGATTTTACCCCCTTCCTGACTAGTGCCTATTTTGCGATTCGGCACTGCGTGACTTTAACGGACAATTGCGCGATCGTGCAACGCTGTACCTAAACTAATTTGACGTCCTTTTTTTCCCCACAGAGCTTTCTTTTGGTGATATTTGATGACCTGTGCAATTTTTTGATCATGCGCTATAAACAAAAAAAGAGCGTCAATTTTGCAAAAATAACAATATTTTTCACATTTTTTTATATGAAATTCCCCCCCAAAAAATTTAAAAATCCAAATTTTTTAACATTCTAGGCCGATTTGTTTTATGCTACATATGTTTGGTAAAAAAAATTCAAAAAGCGTATTTTGATTGGTTTGCGCAAAAGTTATTGCATTTACTATCTAAGGGAAATATTTTTGTCATTTTTGTTGTTTTTTTTTTAACGAGTAATGGCGGCGATCTGCGATTTTTTTTGCGGAACTGCGACATTGCGGCGGACAGATCGGACCCTTGACTGACATTTTTTACACTTTTGGGGTTACCAGTGACATTGCTACAGTAATCAGTGCTACACATATGCACTGTTACTGTAAAAATGACACTGGCAGTGAAGGGGTTACATTTTTTTGAGAGGGAGGGGCTGTGTGTGTCCCTAGGGGCGTGCTTCTAACTGTGATTGGATGTGGCTTGAGGTATAAGAACAGAGATCAATGGTTCTACATAGCAGAACCGTATGATCTCCATTCTTATACAGGGAAGAATGACAGGCGGCTTTGTTTACATTAGCCGCCTGCCTTTCTCCCGGTGTAGCGGACATCGGGTCCGCCGGGCACACGCGCGGGGGGGTCCGTGACCGAGCGGGAGCGCGCCTCCGGCGGCGCGCGCTCGCTCCCTAGAGCCTCACAGGCTAGCGACGTAGACCTTTGCCTGTGAGGGGCTGACCGCCGCCGTAAATAGTCGTGCGGAGGTCGGCAAGTGGTTAAAGAGCACAGATTATTTATTGTTTAAAAGACAATCTCATTTATAAACGTTTCTCTTATTTATTTCCTGCAGCAGACCCCCTCTTTGTCCCTCTCCTTTTACTATGGCACTGCCATACAGGTGACATTAAGTCCTGAGAATGGGGAGTTATCCATGCAGTTCCCACTCACAGTTATTATCCCACATAGAGGATCTTTATTTCGTGTGAGAGCTTTAGATACCAGTAGATCCACATGTATAAGGAAATTATTGCTGTGCTTTTATTTTTAGCGGCCATGCAACAAAAACCAAGGAGGCCACAGTATTGCAATGCTATAACTCTAGCAAGAATGAATTAAAATGACACTAAACTCTAATTAAACCCCTTTCCACCTACACCTACCAGCCCTTTAAGGGCTGAAATGCTCAGAAGTGGAGGCCAGCATTCCGGTCATGTGACGGCTGTGATTGGCTGCCATGGCAGTCACATGCTCGGAAAGCTCCCGATTGCAAGTATTGCGGTGAATACATGATCAGCTGATCCTTCTTGCCCCCTATTAAAGAGACACTGGAAATGGGAGGGAAGAGAATAAAAACAAAGAGGTCAGGTCCAGATTTTACTGCTTTGTTTTGTGTAAGCAGCACATTCAAAATTATGTTGTCTTAACACAATGCATGTGTGAGCAGTAATGCAATGCACCACAATTGTGAGAGGGGGCTCTTAAAGTTAAAGAAAAAGAAATGACTGAGGAAGGTGGTGGGTCCTAGCCTCTGAAATGAATTTCCTGACAGCCCTTGTGACTTCTTATGTGCTGGCAGTGTGAGCACATCATCTAGCAGAGTCTTCTGTGTCCCCCAGGGGTGGTTCTTTCCCTGTCTAGAGTGCCTGAACAATACACAAACCAATTAGGAAACAGTTACAGGTACATGGTACTGTAGATCAGGGCTATTCCATATACCAGAGGTCCTGCAGCTTGCCAAAAAGAATCCGGGGAAAATCACAGGAGCTCAAACAACAAAAATATAGCAGCGTGGGATCCTCATTACTAGTAATATAATATAATAACAATTTATTCAAGAAGAAAAAATAGTACACTTACATAATACATACTTAATTGTCAGCATAGAAACTGGATATAAACATTGCAGAGCTGTCTGCATGTATCAGCAGCACAGGGGCTTGTGGAATGCAAAGCGGTCAGTGTGGATCGACATTGGTGTGTATCTCTCCCCACCAGCTCACAGAGCCTGGTTTGACAGCTGTCAAAAGTTCCGCCAATGTTTGGCGTCCTGCACTGGGATGCCCGCCTCATGGTGGATAGTCAGGGACGGTGCTGAAAGAGGGCGGTAACGTATTTCAGAGGAACCGTCCTCCTTTGTTTTGACTAAGGAGAAAGGTGCCTCTGAAATGCGTTACCACCTACTTTCAGCACATGCTGACAGCCCTGCAATACTCCTAACTAGTTTATATGATGACTATCTAGAATCTATTATGTAATTGTACTATTTTTTCTTGTTAAAAAAAATATTATAATTTTACTAATGAGGATCCCATCCTATCTGTTTGTCTATAGTGCCTGGCTGCAGTGGCTCTGGTATAGCAGCCATGGAGGGAGCTTCCATCTCCACAGATGTCCAGACTACACACTGATTTAAGACACATGTTTTTTATTTACTTTTGTTTGTGAGTGCAACTTTTATCTTTTTTTATTTTTGATCTCTACAATAAACTTGCTTTGTACACTATAGTCGGCTTGGCCTCCCTTCTCTTGTTTCTTTTTGGCTCATAAAGTTAGCTATAGCTTTGGTAGCCAAGCCCCCTCCTGGGTTCTTAAGATGTTTTAATCATACAAATTGTCACAATCTGGGGTCAGCTAAGAGTCCAGTTGCCTAAACAGCAGGCACTTTGTAGTTGTAACAGGAAAGGTTTGGTATACAAGTAGCAATAACAGTAAAAGATCAATCAAAAATGGAGTTGTAGGTCAAGCCAAAGTTGGTAGATGAAGGTATCATGTTTTAAGTGGAATTGAAGAGTGTTTGGTAAATCTGTAGCCAACGATGTCCATATACATAATGGTAGATAAGGATGAGTGTAGCAGTAGCAACAAAAGCAAGATATTGACATAAGCACAATAATTTTGGAAACAGGAAGTGTAGAAGCATGATTTAAATAAGAAATTCAAGAGAGGAGCAAGGAGATCAGCATGAAATTGGGTATCAGTGAACAATGGCTAGAAGATCAAGCAAGGAGACATTCAAAGCTTCAGGTGACTTTGTAGGAAATGCCATTGTCAGACACAGCAGAGGTCCTGGATTTGGATGTGCTTCCTGACACACAGAGAGAGACTGAAGGTAATCAGTCTCTGCTTTGTTCTATCACAGAAACCCACAGTGCTCTGTGAATCCTATGAGACACCAGAAGTATCGAACAAGACACAGCAAGGCCACAAGCATTTTTAAACGGGGGTCAGCAACAGGCTTCTCTCCGTACATGTTTCCTTCAAAACATGTACGGAGAACGTAAAATATGTACGGAGAATGTAGAACTTTCATGTTAAATCCCCAGTGCTTCACTGATCTATTTAAAACCTCCCACATTTTTTTATATCACACGTACCTTTCCAGAGCAGGAACCAATGCACTGCCACCATCTGCACCCATATCAAGCCTCTCTGATGCCTCATCCTATCTTTAAGAACAGCCAGACTTGTATAAAGTATTCAAAATTTCTACTTGAGTAAAAGTACAAGTGCTCGATCAAAAAGTGACTTGAGTAGAAGTGGAAGTGCTCGCAGAAAAAGTTACTTAAGTAGAAGTACTAAAGTATTCAACATTTTTTTTACTTAAGTATTGCAAGTAGTTTTTTCAAAAAATTTGCTACTTAAGTACTAAAAGTAAAAAGTACCAGTAGTTTTGAAAAAAAATTTCTACTCAAGTACTGAAAGTAGAAGTACAAGTACTGTGTTATGTAGTTATTAAAGAAAGAAGTCAAAAGTTTGAACATCATATTGTTTTTTATTATTTCAAATGATTTATTCAAATGATTAACCTAAAGGACAATCACAATTCCTTAGGCTGTAACTTTTTGTAAACAAAAAACAGATAAAGTATGACCCTCCCTTCCCCTTTTAAAGCATCCACCTTTTAAAGCCAGGGGTGGTCTCCTTCCTGAGCTTCCTCACTCTCACAGCCAGGCAGATCACTTGAAGTTGAAGGGCCAGGGGTTTTCAGCTGATCAAAAGGCAGAACAGGAGCATGCGCAGTCTTCTTAATCGCGGTTTGATTTGATTTGCTCAATTGATGATGATGTGCCAGGCCAGCTTCATCAAACCTACAACGCTTAAAGTGAAAAATGCATCAAAAACTACTAACAAAGTGGCTGTGCTAAAAATGCTAATAAAGTGCCTGCAATTATATATATATATATATATATATATATATATATATATTCTTCTTGTATTCAAAATCATCGCCCACAGTATCAAAAATAAAGTGACATGTCTGTGCTAAATGCAGTGCAAATTATTCCCACAATGTAAATTTAATTCATATAAAATATATATGACAATGCCACAATAAAATAAGTTGTGATTGTGAATAAGTTAGGTGCAAGTTTAAGTGTATAAACTAAACTTTATAATGAAAAGTCCATAACTGAATTCCAGTGTGCAATCTAAGAAGTGCTTGTCACTTGCTGTCAGATGCTTCCACCTTTCTTCTGTGATCTGCTCAAGTAAAGTGGTGGACTGGATAGCCTCTCTCTCTGCCTCTCTCTCTGCCTTAGTAGCACTGGCACTGCACTGGTTCAAAAAGCTGTCTATATTATTGTCATTATAAGAACTTGTCAGAACATGCTTCCACTACCTGTCCTTCACACTAGTAGTTCTCATTTGCTTTGCTCAAGTCAAGTGCCACTGCCAGTGGCCACTGCAGTGCAGGCACAGCCACACAGGCAGGCCGCAGGAAGCACAGGCACCACCACAACACAACACTTATGGTCCAGGTCCATGGACCATGGATGGTCGGATAATCATCATAGCCATCAGTCTCACTCTTCTTGGTTCAAAAAAGCCACCCATGACCCGTGTGTATATAATATATTAATATTTTATATTGATTATTTGATTCTCAAATGGCACATTTGCCATGGCAAGGATTAGGCCCTCTCCACGGTCCACCTCACTCACCTCATAGAGAAGAAGATGAGATAACGAAGAAAATGCTCCAAGTCCCGCCGCCCGCGTCACAACTCCTCTCAGTAAGGGGCCTAAGGGGTGGAGTCTGAGTGACACATCACGTTTAGAGGCGCAGACCTCGAGCGGGAAGACGGCAGCACGGCTCCTCCAGTGCGGTCTTAACTTGATGATCATGACAGTGATTCCGCAGGCCGCGGCGCGAGCGAGGCTGTGGGATTTATTGAATTGAGTTGTGCTGCCTACTGCTACACGCTACCTACTACTACTACTAAATTGTGAGTCAGTATATTTTATTTCATTTTTATATATAAAAGCGGTATTGTTGAGCACTACTAGCCACTAGATCTCCTGGCTGTCACTTTGTCACATGTTGGGGAATCACATCGGCTCAGCTCCAGAAGTGGCGGGTGTCCCCGTCATCCTGCCAGGGCCGCCAAGAAGTTCATCACCTAATCTTAAGTTATTAATATCTTATGAGGAGAGGACCTATGAGATTGAGAATTGAAATAATTAAATATATATGGCTTTTTGAACCAGTGCAGTCAGTGCCACAGTGCCACCCAGACGCTATCCACCAGTGCCACCACCATTAAGTGTGTTGGTCTGTCACTCGAGCACTGAAGGAGGTGGAAGTATCTGACAAGTGAAGTGACACTTTAGATTTGCACACTGGAATTCATTTATGGACTTTTGGTTATAGATAGGTTTACACACTTCAACTTGTTGCACGCACCTGACCTAACTTATTTCATAACTTATTTTATTGTGATTTATTGTCATATTTTATATGAATTGAATTTACTGTTACATTGTGGGAATAAATATTTCCACTGCATTTAGGCTTTAGGACATTCATGTCACTTTATTTTTGATACTGTGTGGATTGTGGGCAGGGCACTGGGGGCAACAATGATATTATATCGATTGCACAGGCACGTTATTCGCACAGCCAAGTTGTGTTTGTTAGTAGTTTCTTGATGCACTTTAAGCGCTGTAGCACAATTTATTTGTTGGTTTCATATTTTCTTTTTATTGGAAAGATTTGGTATAGCAGCTTTTATTATACACAGCCTTTATTTTCGTATGCGCTGATAATACACATGTTTTGAGCTTTATGTAACCTGCCATCTACTGTTCTGGCAGTGGTAATTTTTTTAAAAGTAACGAGTAACTATGCAGCACAAAAAAAAAATACTTGAGTAGAAGTATCGAAATCATCGAAAAAATGTAGTGAAGTAAAAGTAGAAGTAGGAGAAAAAAATTCTACTCTAGGAAAGTACAGATACCGCATTTCGGTACTTAAGTACAGTACTTAAGTAGTTCTACTTCGTTACTATACATCTCTGAGAACAGCACCAGCTCTGAAATGTATCTGTAAAAAATGAAATGATGGAAAATTAAGAAACATACCTTTTCCATTTCCACACCAAAGCCTAAGTCAGTCTCGTTGGCATTCTGTACTTCCAGGAATGTCAGATGTCTGTGTTCCCCTCTACAAGTTGTGGTTCCACCCTTCTGCCCCTAGTTCACTACTGAGTCTTGTAGTGACCTAAAATGTGAAAGGATGAAGCAGCACACACAGTTGGGGATCCCAGCATTCAACACTCCTGGAATATTATATAATATATTAATATCATATATAGTACCTCAACACCAAATTCACTCTATGGACCACTTATGTTTGTGTACATGATTATTGTATCCCCCCTTAACCGCCTCTTCTCAAGAGAAGAAAGCCTTTACAAAAGTTTGGTTGTTTGCCACTGCATGGCACCCTTTAAGCAAATAATTTGTACTATATTCTGTATATGGGCACTGTGACTTTTACCTTCCCAATTTGTTGACGTCTTAAAGTGTATGTATAACCAAAACCTTTTAAGGAAAATTTGGGATTCCCACAGTAGGTTGAATTCCCCTCTTTGACAGTTGTCCCGAAAACAGATGTCCCCACTGAAAGTTTTCCCCTTGCCCCTTGTTTTGGAGACAGCTCAAAAGTTTGGATTTCTTCTACTTTTCTTTCTCAGTGACATTGGTCATCAGTAGAAACTGAGGGGGAAATCTCCATAATGGGTACACAAACGGCAAAGAAAAAAAAAAGTCTTATCAGAGGGTCTTTCCCACTCTGTCCACGTAAGAGAAAACCTAAACTGACCTCAGCCAATGTGGATTTCTTCTTATGAAAATGTGTGATGTATGGCTGACATGCTATTTCAGTGGCTTATTATAATACCTTTTGCGTAGTGATGAGCCGAACAGCCTCCCTGTTCGGTTCGCACCAGAACATCTCAAACAGGGGAAATGTTCTAGCGAACATGCGAACACCATTAAAGTCTATGGGACACGAACATGAAAAATAAAAAGTCCTAATTTTAAAGGCTTAAATGCAAGTTATTGACCCAAAAAAGTGTATGGGGACCTGGGTACTGCCCTGGGAGACATGAATCAATGCACATTTTTTTTTTAAACAATCATTTTTACCGGAGCAGTGATTTTAATAATGCTTAAATTGAAACAATAAAAATTGAAAAATTCCTTTAAATATCGTGCCTGGGGGGCCCCTTAATGTGCCTGTAAAGTAGCGCATTTGTGCAATTTTTGTAGCCTGCTGCAGCAATACGATGTACCCGATATCGATTCACATATCCATTCACATAGGGGGGGGGGGCGTGATCTGGGGGCCTTCCTGTTAAAGGGGGCTTCCAGATTTTGATTAGCCTCCCCCCAGCAGACCCCCACAATCACAGCCCACGGCTGTCGGGAAGAGACCCCTGTCCCCATCAACATGGGGGCAAGGTGCTTTGTTGAGGGCACGTGGCCTGGTATGGTTAAGGAGGGGGGGCACTCACTCGCCCCCATCCTGGCCAGCCAGGCTGTGTGCTTGGATAAGGGTCTTTTAATGGGTTTTAGGGGGAAACCCACGCCGTTTTTTTTTGCCTGGGGTTCCCCTTAAAATCTATACCAGACTCGAGGGGCCTAGTATGGACTGGGGGGGACCCCACGCCATCATTTTTTTCAGCAATACTGACATAAACGGATATAACCTGAAATGTATTTATATATATATATATATATATATATAACTTTGTGGTATACACTGCACTGGTCGCCTGACAGGTCGCCTGGCATAGAGAAGCTGTGGACCCGTTCTAATAGGAGCGACACAAGTCGCTCCGACTTACAAAAAGGGTCCGGAGCTTCTTTGGGGCGACCTGGAGCAACCTGCATTGACTTCAATGTTATGAAGTCCGTGCCGGCCACTCCGAGGTCGCGGTGCGAGCAGCGCACCGCGACCTGTGAGGTCACCCCAGGAAGTCGGATCGCCCCAGTGTGAATGGGGCCTTAGTTTTATGTTGTACTCTTTTGCTGGTATAATAAAAAAATATATATATTTTTTACTCAGATAGATACATTATCTATATCAGTGATCTGCCTACTTTTTCTGCTCATTGTTTATCATTGTTAACATATTTTATGTGTGGCCCAATTCAATTCTTTTTCTTTCAATGTGGCCCAGGAAGGTCAAAATGTTGGACACCCCTGGTGTAGAATCGTTTGAACCTTTATTGACCTATTAGATAGCAAGAACATAAATGCCTATCCCGAAAAATGCACACAACAGTCATAACAAAGGAAAACACTCTCCTCCAAGATTCTTTATTGTTTATGGTGTGTGGTCTGTTGCAGAAATTGTAATCCTGGCAATTTACTTTTTGCTCTCTCAAGGGAAGTCTCATTCTAATGCTGGCCTTACACCTGTAGAAAATTGGAGTTCGAATATTCAGACGACAAAGTATAAAAATCTTTCATCTGACCACTCAATGGAGCCTTCATGGACTTGACTAATTTTGATTAACTTTTAATTTAAGTACCATATTAATGTCTTGAATTTCATAGAACAAACCGTCTACTTCTGGATTACCTATGACAACTGTATGTGCTTAAGACTAGTTAAATATTTCTCGGCTAGAAGATAATTCAAATGCTAGAAGTTTTGTTAGTTCCCACAAATGTTCCCCATCCTTGTGCTTTGATTTTTTTTACTTGCTGTGGTTGCTGAAAACAATTGTGGAACCACTTCCTTAATTTTTAGATAATTGAATGAATGTTCCAAACCAATAATTTTCTAGGAAAACTCTACAGTTGTAAGGCCAGGTTAAGATGCTCAAACATTTTTACTACCACCCCATTCCTCTGTACCCACCCAACAAGACAATAAAGAAACTGTCCAAACTGTAAGTTCTTTTTTGCATCTTACAAACATAATCACTTCAAAAATGTCTTAAAAGTATAGACATACCTGGAGTCTGATCTGTACTTTGCTTTGAAATCTATCAATATAGTCGTAGTCTTAGTAATGGTCTTGGTACTGGTCCTAGAATATATTCTGAATGCATGTCTTTTGTATACCTCAGACTGGCAAGCTGGTAACTTTATACACTTTTTTTCTAGAGACTTTTTTTTCTCTTTTTACTGCATTAAGTTCTCCTTTTTTTGCTATTTCTGCTTAGGGTGTTTGTTTCTAAATCTACTTGTTAAACTTACTGCGATTTCCGGCATATTTTCACATATAGTTCACATATAGTTTCACATATCTTATTATAAGAATTTTCAAGACATTTCCTACATGCTTTTACACATTACATCTGTCTGCTTTGTTTTTTGTTCTTTTTTTTTTTGTTTTTTGTTTTTGTCAGATAGATTTTCCTCTTTACCAAAAATATTTAAGGAAAAAAATGAAAAAAGTATGAAAAAAATAAGATTTTTCTCCAGTTTTTCTTGCTTTAGAGTGAGAAAGGATTACAAACATTCCGTCCGATTTTTGTAGCTGTCTGTGTCCCCAATCGGTATTATTTACTCTATTTGTCCTGGGGGCTACTATTCTTTGGACTGAAAGTAAGGAAAACTCCCAAATCCTGTTCTAGTGAAAATTGTCTGAAAGAGGATTTTCCCCTCTTTTTAGATTTCCTTTCAATTCCTGTAGTAGAAGTAAAGGAAAACAAAAGTAAAGAAAACCCCACAAAAAAAAATTAAAACATGTTTAGCACAATTAATGTTTTTGTGCATAGGCCACCCTGATGTGTGCATTTATGTTTGTATGTGCATAAATGTGGGGGGGGGCTCAAATTTTGGAAGGAGAACTATATGTGTAACTATAATTTTTTACACATTTCTAAGTTTTTGTTTACTAAAATTTTTCATCACAGAGGAGAAAAAAAGTCTCCTATGTGATGCATTTTTTGTGACAGGGTTCTCTCTAATGAGACATCTGGGGTCAAATAGACCCCTGATGTCTCCCCTGTCCTCCATTGGGTCTAATGTAGTGCAGATTGCACTCCCTTAGATCCTTTCCTAGCCATACAGGCTGAGTAAAGTGAAACAGGGACTCAGAGATTTCAACATTGCTCCCTGGTCAGTAACAGAAAGGAGAGACCAAAAAATGGATCGTTGTTGTTTTCCGTCCCAGAGCTGGTGATGGGCACATGGAGCCCGAGAAACATGTCGATGGCATGAGCATGGTGCCACCATTACCGGAGTGTGTATGTGAAGCCATCAAATTACTTCCATATGACAGACAATAGTCAGTTGCTTGTCATGTTTACACACAATCCCAGGAAGTTCCTCACTTTGGAGGGATTTCTTTTTACTTCCCATTTTGGCTATGGGACAGGAAGTGAAGAGAAATTTCCCGAATGGGAAAACATAACCTGGCAAGGGTTATAACACTCCCTTACTCTATCCAAAATGAAAATAAGTTTTGCATTTAGTTGTACTTCAAAAAGATCTAGGCAAAACAACACCACAGGGCCCCATAGCTCTTATCCCCTCTGTTCAGTACCAAAAGTGACTATGAATGCATGCATACTTACATAGTCACTACTTGCTCCCATTGGCCAAATGTCTTGTGTTTTCTCCTCCTATTAAGTTTTCTTATTAAGTTCTCCTCTTATTAAGTTTTCTCCTCTTATTATCCCTGTTGTCTATCTTGTAATTATTTTATTATATAGTCCTTTGACTAGCTTTAGTATCACACAAGACGAGAAGTTATAGCCACACAAGGCATGCCGAGGTAGAGGGAGGAGAAGCTAAGAAAGTCAGTTTCTCTTCTTTGCATCAGTATACTTAGAACCAATGACTTGCAGGCAAATTGCCGCACTTCTTTATTAGCAGTTTGATTCCAGGTGTATGTACCTCGGATGGGGGTACTCAGAACAATACGTTACCAATAAATTGTACAAATTATACATGGACAGTGACAATGATGGACCTAGTCAGATGGTACCAGCAGACAGAATCAGATAGAACAGCAGTTTGCAACATTTTATTAAACAGAGATATGTTGCTACCAGTTTGCAAAATGATGAATAGGTGGCCATGTGCCGTCCATGATAATCTTTATCCTTTAGGCAATGGCCTATGTTTGATATACAGAAATCTGGCCTCAAACATGTGGCAACATCACCCTTAGAGAAAGGACTGCAAACAGATTGGTTGATTACCCAGAAATCAGATTTCTTTGGGATAAACCATACATGGTCCCATTACAATTTAGGCAAAGACAGTTTCAACAGTTACAGTGAAAAAGATGAGGCAATCCTAAAGCTGAACAACTTCATATACGCTTGAAATACATATTTAAGAGCTGTCTCACCTGGTAAAGAATATGTCTATCTGTCCATCAAGTCCTGAGATTTAGAGCCTTACAACACAGCACAGCCCCCCTAGTGGCCTGACTTTTTTCTGCTGCAATTAAGCAAAATTGCCTGAACACCCCCCCCCCCCCCCCACCCTGTGACTGGAAGGAGCAGCAAATAAAGGATGATGCATTTCTTTACTCTATTCTACACTGAACAAATTTATAAATGCAACACTTTTGTTTTTGCCCCCATTTTTCATGAGCAGAACTCAAAGGTCTAAGACTTTTTCTATGTACACAGAAGGCCTATTTCTCTCAAATATTGTTCACAAATCTGTTAAATGCTTGCTGATTGGCTGCCTTGCACCTGTTAAAACTGCACCATTAAAACCGTGCCAAAACATCAAATAACATTACTGAACAACGGACAGTACCCGAACATACTGTACAGTGAAATGTGGGTACCGAATACCCAAAAGTCCGGTACGAACCCGAACAATACAGTCCGGGTTCGCTCAATCCTACACAAAAGGCCTATTTCTCTCAAATATTGTTCACAAATCTGGCTAAATCTGTGTTAGTGAGCGCTTCTCCTTTCCCGAGGTAATCCATCCACCTCACAGGTGTATCATATGAAGATGCTGACTAGACAGCATGAATATTGCACAGGTGTGCCTTAGGCTGGCCACATTAAAGGCCACTATAAAATGTACAGTTTTACTTCATTAGGGGGGTCCGGGGGGGGGGGGGTGGGGGGTCCGAAAACCAGTCAGCATCTGGTGTAACCCCTATTTGCCTCACGTAGTGCAACACATCTCCTTCACATAGAGTTGATCAGGTTGTTGGTTGTGACCTGTGGAATGTTGGTCCACTCCTCTTCAATGGCTGTGCGAAGTTGCTGGATATTGGCAGGACCTGGGACAGGCTGTCATATACGCCAATCCAGAGCATCCAAAACATGCTCAGTGGGTGACATGTCCGGTGAGTATGCTGGCCATGCAAGAACTGGGATGTTTTCAGCTTCCAGGAATTGTGTACAACATGGGGCCGTGCATTATCATGCTGCAACATGAGGCGATGTTCGTGGATGAATAGCACAACAATGGGCCTCAGGATCTCGTCACAGTATCTCTGTGCATTCAAAATGCCATAAATAAAATGCACCTGTGTTCGTCGTCCATACCATAGGCCTGCCCATACCATAACCCCATTGTCACCATGTGCCACTCGATCCACAACGTTGACATCAGAAAACTGCTCACCCACACGACGCCATACACGCTGTCTGAAATCTGCCCTGTACAGTGAAAACCGGGATTCATTCGTGAAGAGAACACCTCACCAAAGTGCCAGACGTCATCAAATGTAAGCATTTGCCCACTCAAGTCGGTTACGACGATACACTGCAGTCAGGTGAAGACCCAGATGAGGAAGACGAGCATGCAGATGAGCTTCCTTGAGGCGGTTTCTGACAGTTTGTGAAGAAATTCTTTGGTTATGCAAACCGATTGTTGCAGAAGTTGTCCGAGTGGCTGGTCTCAGACGATCTTGGAGGTGCTGGATGTGGAGGTCCTGGGCTGGTGTGGTTACACGTGGTCTGCGGTTGTGAGGCCGGTTGGATGTACTGCCAAATTCTCTGAAACGCTTTTGGAGACAGCTTATGGTAGAGAAATGAACATTCAATTCACGGGCAACAGCTCTGGTGGACATTCCTGCAGGCAGCATGCCAATTGCACGCTCCCTCCAAACTTGCAACATCTGTGGCATTGTGCTGCATGATAAAACTGTACATTTTATAGTGGCCTTTTATTGTGGCCAGCGTAAGGCACACCTGTGCAATAATCATGCTCTCTAATCATCATCTTGATATGCCACACTTGTGAGGTGGATGGATTATCTTGGCAAAGGAGAAGTGCTCACTAACACAGATCTAGATAGAATTGTGACCAGCGGTTTAGACATTAATGGCTGTGTGTTGAGTTATTTTGAGGGAAAAGCAAAATTTACACTATTATACAAGCCGTACACTCACTACTTTACATTGTAGCAAAGTGTCATTTCTTCAGTGTTGTCACATGAAAAGATATAATAAAATATTTACAAAAATGCGAGGGATGTACTCACTTTTGTGAGATACTCTATGAAACTTGTTACAATAACAGTTAAACACATAATAGAGGTGAAACAAAATGCTTATAAAAAATATTTATTGATAAACAATTTTTCAGCAAAACAACAAGACAAATACAGGTAGAGTAATATAATGCACCATTCATAAAAAATGCAAAAGATATCATAGCATAACAAATGTTATCTTCAACCCCTCCCTACCCCAAAATCCCCCCCCCCCAAATCAAAGCAATATTTGGTGTGAACACCCTTTGCCTTCTTCTAGCTACACTTACACACAGTTTTTGAGAGAACTCCACAGGTAGGCTGTTCTATTCATCTTGGAGAACTAAGCACAGATCTTCTGTGGATGTCAGCTAACTCAAATCCTTCTGTCTCTTCATGTATTCCCAGGCAGACTCCATGTTGCTGAGACCAGAGCTCTGGGGGGACCAAACCATCACTTCCAAGGCTCCTTGTTCTTCTAAAGATAGTTCTTAATGACATTGGCTGTATGTTTGGAGTGGTTGTCCTGCTGTAGAATAAATATGTGGCCAACCGCATGCCTCCCGATGGTATGGGATGATGGCTAAGTATCTGCCTGTATTTCTCAGCATTGAGGACACCATTGATCCTGACCAAATCTCCAACTCTAGTTGCAGAAATGCAGCCCTAAGCTGGCAAGGAGCCTCTACCATGCTTCACAGTTGGCTGCAGACACTTATTGATGTACCGTATTACAGCCCTTCACCAACAAACTGCCTCCTGCTACAGCCAAATATTTCACATTTTGACTCACCAGTCCAGAGCACCTGCTGCCATTTTTCTGCATCTCAGTTCCTATGTTTTCCTGCATAGTTGACTCGCTTAGCCTGGTTTCCATGTCCTATGCACATGTCCAATGTAAATAACTAAGCCCCAGTGGGCTGGGCAAAATGTGTTAGGGGTTGTGGTTAGTTGGCAGTGAGATGTAGACTGAAGCTGATCCTCACTTGTATGTCATGGTGACTGGTTGGGAGAGAGGAGTGTCTTCTATCTACAACACTTTCCAGAACATTATAACAAAAATTGTGCAAAATCTTGCAATTTGTTTTCTTCAGAAAGTAGCCACAGCCTAAGGGAAAAAAGCCTGTTCCCTGCCTGCATGCAGCAAAAAACGACCTTTGTTGCTAGGCTAAAGATTTAACTTAACAGAGGTTTACTGGACCTCATACATTTTTGATTGGTTATTATTTTTGCTTCCTTATTTTTGCTTATATAAGCATTTAGGTTACTAATTATTTTGATTTCACTGAAGATTCAACATGATTAGGTGATTTTGAGTGCCTAGATTGCATGTTTTTTGTGTTTTCTACTCAATCAACAGGGAACATGAGGTTCATTGATTGAGGATCTACAGATCTCAGCAGAGAGTGTACCAAACCTTTGCTGGGAGGTCACAGCTTCCACACAGAGCAAGAATCCTTTTCTGCTGCATTCTGGCAGGGGCAGGTTTTTCCACTCAGGCTGTACCTGCTTTCAAAAGAAAACAACTAAAAGACTTTGCTCATTTCAAGAGGTGTGCTATAAGATCCTCACCAGGAGTCCCCTCTGTGCTGCACAAGATGGACGCCAGGACCCCAGACAGGTGCTGGAGTTGAAGCGCCAAGGGGGGGATGATGATACATATCTTCTGGGCTTGTCCCCTACTCAGGGGCTTTTGGAACGATGTTCCATAGGTCATCAGGCAGCTGACCTTGGTCGAGGTGAGAGACGATCCTGCAATGTGCTTACTCTACCTCACGAAACGTCCGGTTTGGAAGTACAGGATGTCCCTGGCTATTCAACTTCTCAACGCTGCAAAGGCCTGTATTCCAGCTATGTGGAGGCAGACACAACCTCCCATACGCTCTCTATGGTTTTCTAAAATTAACGAGATCCACCCCATGGAGGAACTAATGGCCACTATTAAAAATACCGAAGAACAAACCTGGGACCTATGGAGACCTTGGGTATACTTCACAGGTACTGCTGCCTATAAGACTCTGGCTGAATTACTGTGCACCCTTTGTCACTCCTTGGGTGGCCTGCTATGGCCGCCTCGCCCTGGCCCTTCCTTTATACTTCCCTTTCTTCCCCTGTCATCCTTTCCCCTCTTTCCTAGCCCTCCCTCTTCCTCCTCCTGACTTCTCCCTCCCCCCCCTTCTTCTTCTCACCAAGAGGTTATCTTTCATAACGCTTCATATTTTATCCGCAAGATCTTTGATGTATATCAGAGTGCATCTCTCCGAGACGCAGTAACGGGTGTGCTTGGGCTTGGCGTGTTCATCCCTCTCTTTTGCCTGACATTTCCCGCAAACTGTCCGAGCGCACTCGTTCTTGTATAAAAATGGCTTATTTCTAATAAAGTATTTTTGTTTTTGAACTGGCTGTACCTAATGCTCGTTTAGACTGTTCTCATTGTTTTATCCACGCTTGCTTATTGTACCTGTTTCCATTGCTGATTACACATAAGTTTACCGTGGCTCTGCTCTGTTTGGTACTTTGACGTCAATAAAGATATAAAAAAAAAAAAAAAAAAGTCTTTGCTCACATTTTGCTTTAAAGCACCTGGAACGTATCTAGTTCATTTGATTTTTTAAGTAAAATTGGACCTTAAGCTAATATTGTTGGTTTTGAGACTTTTCTATAAAATGTTTCCACAAATATATTTAATAAAATAATAAAATAAGCAAATATTTTTAACCAGAAAAGTAACTGATTATTATTTAATTCCTTGGCCTTTAGCGTTTATTGCTGTGATCTTATGACAGTGTGATAGATGGTGCTTGTTGGCTTCTGAAGGTCCTGAAATAAAGGAAGATACATAAGTCTTAAGTATTGCAAATATCCAAGGAATAATGTACTGCACAGTGTAACTGTTTATTTTCAGGAAACATTTACTATTCAGTATTCTTACTAAGAATATATGCACACACTCATCTATTTTTCTTGCAAATAGACAAAGTTCATACAACAGACTGCTAAGCCAATAACAGAAGTTGGGGCTTAGTAATTTAATCATCACAGACTGTGGAAAATTTTGCATTTCATCTGGAAATTAAGGTCCCAGAGTCTGGAGGAAGAGTGGAGAGGCATGTAACCCAAGTTGCATGAGGCCCAGTGTGAACTTTCCACAGTCAGTGATGATTTGGGGAGCCATGTCATCTGCTGTGGTTGGTCCACTGTGTTTTATAAAGTTCAAAGTCAGCACAGCCCTCTTCATGGAAATTCTAGAGCACTTCATGCTTCCCCCTGCTGACCAGCTTTATGGAGAATCTGATTTCATTTTCCAGCAGGACTTGGCACCGCCCACACTGCCAAAAGTACCAATACCTGGTTTAATGATCATGGTATCACTGTTCTTGATTGGCCAGCAAACTCGCCTGAACTTGTGGGGTATTATCAGAATCGGTGGGGTATTATCAAGAAGAAGATGGGAGACACCAGACCCAACAATGCAGATGAGCTGAAGGCTGCTATCAAAGCAACCTGGACTTCTACAACACCTCAAAATTGCCACAGGCTGATCGCCTCCGAGCCACGCCGAATTGATACAGTAATTCATGAGAAAGGAGCCCCGACCAAGTATTGAGTGCATACTATACTGTACATGGACAGACTTTTCAGTAAGCCAACATTTCTGTATTAAAAATCCTTTTTTTTTTTTTTTTGGTCTTCTGTAATATTCTAATTTTCTGAGATACAGAATTTTGAGTTTTCACTAACTGTAAGCCATAATCATAAAAATTAAAAGAAAGAAATTCTTGAAACGTATCACTCTGTGTGTAACACAGCTATATAAAATATATGAGTTTCACTTTTTGAATTGAATTTCTGAAATAAATTAAATTTTTGATCATATTCTAATTTTTTGAGATACACCTGCATACACTATTATAAAAATCAAACTCAAGGGTCTAATAGGGGTTAGGGGCACACTTAGTGTCCAGTTGCAATGGGCTGCAATGTGGGGCAGAGAAATGTGGTTACAGCAGGGCAGCTCTGTTGACTACTTTCTCCTAGGATAATTTCATAGGTGTGAACAAACATGTTGAGACCCTAAGAATACATACATTAAGCCTTCTACACCTTCACATCCATCTGACAAATCATTCATGATGAAGGGGGGGGGGGTGCTGAGCCCCAGAAACATGTTGGCTTTTGTTGTGGAAAAAAATCTGTACACTGCACTTTACACGTAGCACCCTGCTGAATCCTGTAGTCTGTACGTAGAACCCTCCTGAACCCTGCATCCTGTACAAAGTGCACTTCTGAACTCTACACACTGTATGTAGCTCACTCCTGGTATTTAAGACCCTCCTATGCCCTTTTGCTGTGGTGTGGTGGGGGGCGTGGTTGAGTTCCTGTACCCATTCTCTGAGAAAAAAAAGCCCTGCTTAACGTCCCTGGCAGTATTCCCGAGTGCGGCTCGGGGTGGAATTTCAGTGCCATTAGCGGTAACCCCGAGCCACACTCGGGGTACCACCAGGGAGCATCACTGGATCCTGGTAGAGGTTACTTACCTTGTCCCCGGGATCCCGCGATGTGTCACTGCAGCATACAGCGGCCGGATCTTCCGCCCGATGCTTGTGACCCCCGGCTTCCATCTCCTGCGACATGACGCTCGCAGGGGGGTGGAACCGGCGGCAAATTTGAATAGTAAAACACACAAACACACTGATATATTGTAATCCTATTGGATTACATTACTAAATAAAATAAATTGACATTAGTTTGCCCCCCAGTGCCCTTTCCTGCAGTTTTACTGTACTTTTTTTAATATATATATAGATATATAGATATATCTATATATATATATATATATATATATATATATATATATATATATATATATATATATATATATATATAGATAAACACGTATTTATCTATATATCACATATATATAAATATATATATATATATATATATATATATATATATGTATACAGTATATACAGCTGCAAGAAAAAGTTGGTGAACCCTTTTGAATGATATGGATTTCTGCACAAATTGGTCATAAAATGTGATCTGATCATCATCTAAGTCACAACAATAGACAATCACAGTCTGCTTAAACTAATAACACACAAAGAATGAAATGCTGCCATGTTTTTATTGAACACACCATGTAAAAATTCACAGTGCAGGTGGAAAAAGTATGTGAACCCTTGGAATTAATAACTGCTTGAACCTCCTTTGGCAGCAATAACTTCAATCAAACCTTTCCTGTAGTTGCAGATCAGGCGTGCACAACGGTGAGGAGTAATTCTTCACCATTCCTCTTTACAGAAGTGTTTCAGTTCAGCAATATTCTTGGGAAGTCTGGTGTGAATCGCTTTCTTGAGGTCATGCCACAGCATCTCAATCGGGTTGAGGTCAGGACTCTGACTGGGCCACTTCAGAAGGCGTATTTTCTTCTGTTTAAGCCATTCTGTTGCTGATTTACTTCTATGCTTTGGGTCATTGTGCTGTTGCAACACCCATCTTATGTTGAGCTTCAGCTGGTAGACAGATGGCCTTAAGTTCTCCTGCAAAATGTCTTGATAAACTTGGGAATTCATTTTTCCTTCGATGATAGCAATCCGTCCAGGCCCTGACGCAGCAAAGCAGCCCCAAACAATGATGCCTCAACCTCCATACTTCACAGTTGGGATGAGGTTTTGATGTTGGTGTGCTGTGCCTCTTTTTGACCACACGGGTAGTGTTGTGTGTTTCTTCCAAACAACTCAACTTCATCTGTCCACAGAATATTTTGCCAGTACTGCTGTGGAACATCCAGGTGCTCTTGTGCAAACTGTAAACGTGCAGCAATGTTTTGTTTGGACGGTAATGGCTTCCTCTGTGGTATTCTCCCATGAAATCCATTCGTGTTTAGTGTTTTACGTATTGTAGATTCGCTAACAGGGATGTTAGCATTTGCCAGTGACTTTTGTAAGTCTTTAGCTGACACTCTAGGATTCTTCTTCACCTCATTGAGCAGTCTGCGCTGTGCTCTTGCAGTCATCTTTACAGGACGGCCACTCCTAGGGAGAGTAGCAGCAGTGCTGAACTTTCTCCATTCATAGACAATTTGTCTTACCATGGACTGATGAACAGCAAGGCTTTTGGAAATACTTTTATAACCCTTTCCAGCTTTATGCAAGTCAACAATTCTTAATCGTAGGTCTTCTGAGAGCTCTTTTGTGCGAGCCATCATTCATATCAGGCAATGCTTCTGTGAAAAGCAAACCCAGAACTGGTGTGTGTTTTTTATAGGGCAGGGCAGCTGTAACCAATACCTCCAATCTCATCTCATTGATTGGAGTCCAGTTGGCTGACATCTCACTCCAATTAGCTCTTGGGGATGTCATTAGTCTAGGGGTTCACATACTTTTTCGACCTGCACTGTGAATGTTTACATGGTGTGTTCAATAAAAACATGGCAACATTTCATTCTTTGTGTGTTATTAGTTTCAGCAGACCGTGATTGTCTATTGTTGTGACTTAGATGATGATCAGATCACATTTTATGACCAACTTGTGCAGAAATCCATATAATTCCAAAGGGTTCACTTACTTTTATATGTATATATATATATATATATGTATATGTATATATATATATATATATGTATATATATATATACCATATATATATATATATATATATATATATACATATATATATATATTGTGAGGGATTAGCTCCGTGGCGGGTGTGGATGACCCCTTGGGGGGTGCGTTTTCCCAGAGAGGTAGCCGACAAGTGCTTGCAAACAAACAGTGTGGTTTATTAAATGGTGTTTTCTTCACCAGGCTGTATGCAGCAAAACATCCAAAATAAAATAAAACAGAAAATAAATCCTTGCCTCTGTGGGCAGCTACCTTCTCACAACTGGAACCTGCCTAAGTGTCTGTCTCCAACCTACCGTCGGGCAGACTTCCTTGTCCTACAGCGGACACTCAATAGTCCTTTTATAATAGCTTCACAGGGCAACACAGTCCTTTTGTTTCTTTCACATCAACAGTTCGTCTTCTCACCTTTGAGACGTATTCACCCTTGGTTACCGTCCCGGGCACACATCACTCCGGGGGGTCTTCTCCCAGGCCCACACATCCTGTCGGGAGGCACACGCTGACTGTCCTCCTGCTCCCAGCCCACATGGCTTCAGGATGCAGCTTCTGGAGGCAGCAGTCCTTCTCCCATGCCCACACGGCGTCGGGAGGTACACGTATGTCTGCCTTCCTCTCCCAGCCCACACGGCGACAGGAGGCAGCAAACAATAGGACTTTCTCTGAACAAATTATAGAGCCTTAACTCCCTCATTCTGAACAGGTGAAGGCCTTTCAACTTCCTGCTGGCTAGCTCTGTAGCCAACACCCTAAATTAATTAATGGACTTTCTAAATCAGGTGGAAATGTATCTCCTTCCTGTGACTACATTCCCAGATCTAGCCGACTTCCTGTCACATACCCCCCCCTCTTGTTTCAACCCTAGGGTTGGGACACATATTTCCAGGCACGCATGTGTCAGGCACTGCTGACTCACTGATAAGCCTCCTATTATCCTCAAGCTTCCGGATGAAACTGTTTTGTCATCTTCATTGACGGATTTCTCATAAATGCCACACAGTTTGTCTCTCATCTCATATACACATTCTTCAACTGCATTTTTGGCATCATTTTGCTCCTTCTCGTTTCTGTCATCTTCATTGACAGCTTTCTCATAAATGTCAGACAGCTTGTCCCTCATAACCGTCTGTCCAATCCACCATGGAGGACCGTGATCCATAGGCAACTCAATTGGGCTAGTCTTAATGTCTTCAACATTCTTAAGACGCCTCTCTCTGCAATCCATAAATGTTTTCCACAAAACTTTGAGAACCTTTGCTTCACTAAGCTTTGTTCCAAGTAGGGACTCTTGACATCCCTCTGTGACTTGAGTTGCCTCTCCATACATCTGTACACAATCATTGACTTTTTGTTGTAAAAGGGAATGATCTTCCTTCTTGAGCTTTGCTTGCTCTAAGATGCTGTGCAGAGGATTTTCCAATTGAGACAACAGGCTGTCACACATTTCTTCAAAGTGACCCCTGTTCCTTTTCCCAGAGATATCAATATCATTCACCAAACATTTCATATTCATAGGCAGATCTGAAGCATTTGCACTCATCAACTTCTTAAACTTTTCGCCCTCCTGAGCGAGTCGCAGTAAAGGCCTACTATTTGATTTGATATTCAGTTTATATTTCTTGCCAAACTCTTCACAGAAGAAGCCAACCAGAACATCATCAACTTTCCTTCCACCAACATAGGGGTCAAAGGCAACAACACAGTTGAACCCAGCGATCTGGGTGGTATCCATTATAGACCTCCTCTCTGCATCAGTGAAGAAGCATGGAACTGCAACACATTCTTTTACAGGTTTCTTCAATGCACTTTCTGCTGAACTATTTGACCGCTCAAGGTCACCTAGTTCTTTTTCTCTATCTGAATTCCACATGGAATGCATCTCAAGATCACGATCAAACTTCTGCCACCCGTCTTTCACCAGTTCCATTTTGGAAACACTCCCTGAAAGGCACTTATTCATTTGCTTCACGTTTTCACCAACAGCCTTAGTTTTCTCCACTAGGTTTTCAGCCTGAACTGAGAAATCACCACATTTCTTACTCAGCTCCTTTGTTTGCTGAAGTTCTAATGATACATTTTCCAATGCTTGAAGTTTTTGAAGGAACGGTTTATTCCAAAGGGGTGATTCAAGCCACATGTCGTCACATTTCTGAGGCTCACTCAGGACAGACCCCAAAACACTGATCCTTTTAAAAACTGCATCAGGCACACTATCCCCTCTTTGGGACAGATCCTCTGTTGCCTGGAATTCCTCTTCCAGTTCCTGCAACGGAATCTTCATCTCTTCTACTTGCTGTTCTAAGGCTCGCTTAGACTTTTCTAGCTCCTGAACGCTTTTCACAACATCATCCTTGGAGCTGACCAATTCTTCCATTTCTGTACGCAGCTGTTTAACACTTTCTAGTTCAGCCTTACACTCTAGAGCTTCCTCCAAAGAGCGAGCCAAGAACAGGGCTTTGCTCTCGTTATCACGCACCTCCGTTTCTGCACGTGCGCGTTCTTCTGCATATTTTGCAGACACAGTCTTCTCTTCACCAAGCATCTGATCAAACTTCTTTTTCACATCTTCAACACACTGTAATGAACCAACGCTTTCTTCCATGCGTTTTTTCATATCCGCTATCTGAGCTTGCAATGTTGCGACTTGCTCTGATAGGTTTTTCTTTGCTTCCGCCTCCTCTTTTAATTGTTCCAGGAAGCCATTTTTCTCATCTTCCATTTGTTTGAGCTTTGTGCTAAAACTCAGCCTTTGACACCTCTCTTCCTGTAAGAGTTCCTGCGTGTCTTGCAGCTGCGATTCCAAGATAGAAAAATCTTCCGCAATTTCTCTAGATTTGCTGTCTGCTTGAGAAAGCTGATTTGTAACATTGTCCAACTCAACCTGCAGTCGGTTTGCCTTCTCTGACAGCTTAGCACACAATCGGTCACCTTCTGACACCTTGACTTGCGATTCCAGAAGCTGTGCCTCTACTTTTTCCCTCTTATGTTCCCAATCTCCTTTTCCCTGCATAAGAGCCTTCACCTCATTGGCTAGCATCTGGGAATAAGAATGTAATTCTGCCACACAGGCTTCTTTCTCCTTTAACTGCTGCTGGACACGTTGGGCTTCCCCTTTCCAACTTTCACAGTCCGCACGCCATTCATTTACCACATTTCTCAAAGTAGTGAGCTCATACACAGTACTCAGTAATTTAGCCTCTCTTTCACTTTTCTCGTTGTCGCTGAGAGACAATGTCGTTTTCAGAGCGACATTCTGTTCCTGCGACTCCTGCAGGTCTATTTTTGTAGCTCCCAAAGACTGAAGACTTTTTTCCAGCTGATTACGCAACTCCAACATATCAGCCATACTTTGCTTCTGCAAAGTCTGAATTTCACTTTCCTTTTCCATGAGGATGGTATCTTTCTCCATTATAGTCTCTCTGCGTTTTTGCAACTCGACCAAAAGAAGAGCAGTGGATTCTTCCCACTGTAACACATGAGACTTGAGTAGTTCATTCATTTCCTGCAAGTTTCTATGCTCCATTTTAAGCAATTCCAAGGCTTGTTCCTTTTCTTCCATTTTCCGTTGCAAGGCATCCAACTCAGCCCTGCACACATACTCGGTTTCCTCCAAACCGATGGCCTCCATTGGCTGCTGGCGTCTCTGTTTCCAGCCTGCCATGCTCTCTTGATGAGCCTTTTGTTGAGCTGCAAAGCTCTGCTGAAAATCCGCATTTGCCTGCTGTTGAGCTGCATTTGCTTGCTGTTGAGCTGCATTTGATATAATCAGATGTTTCAACATCTCCTCCATTTTGAGTTTACTTTTCATCTGAGCACACTGCGTCTCCATAGCGGTTTCATCAGTGTTGCTAGGGACAACAACCTTCCTCTTTAGTAGACTCTCTTTAGGCATGGATGGGGCTGGTTCAGACGGCAACATCCCCTCCATCCATAGAATCCGGTCTCTCATTTCATCTATCTTTGCATTCTTCAGGCGTTTTGAACGCCCCATCTTCAATAACTCCACAAACAAATTTTTCACAGTCCAGCAAAAATTTTTCAGACCACTGTCTCTTTAACACATGTAGTTTTTCTCTCTCTCTTGCAAGATCTCTTTTCCTGCACACACAGTTTGTGCAGTCACTTGCACCAGACACAACAAGGTTCATCAAATAATTTTGAGACCGCTGTCTCTTTAAAACACTTTTTTTTTTTTTTTCTGTCAGGATCTTCTCTCCTGCACACATAGATTGTGCAATCTCATGCACCAGATAAAGTTCATCAAACATTTGCACTTCCTTGCAGGGATCTCTGCTTATGCCCGCATCCTCCACCATATGTGAGGGATTAGCTCCGTGGCGGGTGTGGATGACCCCTTGGGGGGTGCGTTTTCCCAGAGAGGTAGCCGACAAGTGCTTGCAAACAAACAGTGTGGTTTATTAAATGGTGTTTTCTTCACCAGGCTGTATGCAGCAAAACATCCAAAATAAAATAAAACAGAAAATAAATCCTTGCCTCTGTGGGCGGCTACCTTCTCACAACTGGAACCTGCCTAAGTGTCTGTCTCCAACCTACCGTCGGGCAGACTTCCTTGTCCTACAGCGGACACTCAATAGTCCTTTTATAATAGCTTCACAGGGCAACACAGTCCTTTTGTTTCTTTCACATCAACAGTTCGTCTTCTCACCTTTGAGACGTATTCACCCTTGGTTACCGTCCCGGGCACACATCACTCCGGGGGGTCTTCTCCCAGGCCCACACATCCTGTCGGGAGGCACACGCTGACTGTCCTCCTGCTCCCAGCCCACATGGCTTCAGGATGCAGCTTCTGGAGGCAGCAGTCCTTCTCCCATGCCCACACGGCGTCGGGAGGTACACGTATGTCTGCCTTCCTCTCCCAGCCCACACGGCGACAGGAGGCAGCAAACAATAGGACTTTCTCTGAACAAATTATAGAGCCTTAACTCCCTCATTCTGAACAGGTGAAGGCCTTTCAACTTCCTGCTGGCTAGCTCTGTAGCCAACACCCTAAATTAATTAATGGACTTTCTAAATCAGGTGGAAATGTATCTCCTTCCTGTGACTACATTCCCAGATCTAGCCGACTTCCTGTCACATAATATATATATATATATATATATATATATATATATATATATATATATATACACATACTTTAACTTTTTTATAGTTATTTATTATATTAGAATTTATGATTTTGTGTTTCAAACTTTATCATACCCGAGATGTTATAAAGAAGAACGCACAGTAAAAAAAAAATCATATGTAAATAGTTGGTTTGGGCTGCTCGTCCTTAAGAATTACTAGCAAAACAATGGTACTGCTTTCATCACCTAAAGTCAGAAACAATCATACCGCCAGGGAGGTTAAAGTACTGGAAAAGTGAGCATAACGATGGCGCAAATGCATTGCTTGTGCTGGGGGTTATGTTGCATATCTTTGTTTATATATCCATTTCACGTTTGTAGAGTCACTCTTCCTCTATATCTTTGTATAGAGGAAGAGTGACTCTACAAACATGTGAAATGTGAATGACTTATGTAGAGTAACAAAAAAAGTTATGCCCACTTCTTTTGGTACAGCACCTAATGCAGCTGCGATCATACCTGGTATACAGAGTCTGTTCCTCTTGTATCACCGAGTTCATTCATGTTGTCATTGCACTCTAAAAAACATGAAATAATTTTAATTTGTAACTTTTGATTTAGTAGGCATCTTGTATAAGATATAGCTTAAAGCAGGAGTCCAGGTTTTACCCCCCACTTCTGACACCCTGCTCATGCCTTTGGCTGATCCGATAGGCAGGAGCAGGCATGGCAGGCTGACAATGGTGCACAGCAATGACATAGCCCTGTTACAATAGTGTTGAGTATTTAGACCCCCAAGGTAAACCATGTCATGTCCCCAATTGGAAGTGTTAAACAAAATTGGTTTGGAATGGAACTTCTGTACGGTAATACCCCACATAATCCAGGATACAGATCATGGTCTCTGACTTCTATTAATGCCATGACATGTAGGGGGTGGTTTTCATGTGGGGTATCACAATATATATATCTCAATTTGGTAAACCACTTTTTTGTTTTTTATAATTTTCCAAGATGTACATTCGCAGATTCTCCCAGGTTGAGATGGATATGTCCTATTGTGTGGCAGTGTAGGCCCATCCCCCCGGTGTAATGTCTCTGTAACAGCTACATGATATGTGATCTAAAAAGTCCAGGTATAGGTAGGGTCCAGCTGATTGGTCTCCTTGAAGTGCCACCACCACCAGAGAGAGAGAGCAACCCCAATCACACTGCCGCTTACCGGCCCACTAATAAAAGAAGGCTTAAAGGTTCCACCAAACTGCTCCTCCAGAAATCCTCAGCGATTCCAGGATCAAGCCAACTAGGTGCGACTCCATACAGATGGTACAAGGCAGACCGATCACTCATATATACCAGAAAAAAGCAAAAAAGAAAACCATAGTGCCACACCTAATGAACCACCATTTAATTTCCTTATGGCAAATAAATGCTTACAGGTAATAAGAGTAAAAAGAGCTTATCTGCCAAAAATGTTTGACCGCCATCGAGATGACCACTGCTTCACTCCATAGTGACATCCCGCGTCACAGGGCCCGCGGAATCACTGAGGATTTCTGGAGGAGCAGTTTGGTGGAACCTTTGAGCCTTCTTTTATTAGTGGGCCGGTAAGCGGCAGTGTGATTGGGGTTGCTCTCTCTCTCTGGTGGTGGCACTTCAAGGAGACCAATCAGCTGGACCCTACCTATACCTGGACTTTTTATATAGCGTTGCTTTTCAATTTTATACTGTTTTTATGTTTTATCCAGCATATGTGCAGCAGCTGTTTTTTATTTAATAGACCCAAGCACAGTTTTTTGTTTCATTTTTTTATATGATATGTGATCTATTTGGTTGTAAGTAGTGATGGGCAAATGGTTCGGCAAGAGCATGAGTTCAGGCTGGACATTGACTGTTTGCCCGTTCTACGAACACCCAAATTTTAGAGTGACCTTCTGTTGTGGCCAGCCTAAGGCACACCTGTGTAATAATCATGCTGTCTAATCAGCATTTTGATATGCCACACCTGTTAGGTGGATGGATTATTTTGGCAAAGCAGAAGTGCTCACTAACACAGATTTAGACAGATTTGTGAACACTATTTGAGAGAAATCGGCCTTTTGTGTACATAGAAAAATGCTTAGATCTTTGAGTTCAGCTCATAAAAAATGGGGCAAAAATAAAAGTGTTGCATTTATAATTTTGATCAGTGTGTAGCACCACTTCCTTGGGAGCTGCTGGTTACGGGTTTCCCTGGGTTCCCATGACAGTTTGTCCAAAGTGTTTTAGCTCAGTCAGGAAACAGTCCAGTAGCCTTGGTTTTTTGTGTTATTATTATTTAGAACTTGGATAGGAGAAAGGAACAAGTGGGATACTCCAACTTCATACAACCAAGCACAATTGGCTAGGACGACTTGAAAATGCTGAGTAACGCTGAGTAACGCTAGTCACGGCTAGGCCGCTGCTTTACTTTGCTGTGAAGTATAAGTGAACGAGCTTTCTGAGGTAATCTGTACTATACTGCTGAACAACTTCAGGGCCCCTCCCGGCACCCCCCCCCCTCTTCCCAATCTTTATGGTCAACCACATGGCACCCCCTCCACTGATACACTAGCTAGCTCCTTGATCCCCCGACCCCTCCGGAGCAGTCTCCTCTCTCAGCCAGACCCTTAGGCAAATCCTCTGTTACTGACGATACTGTTTTTCCCAAAAGACTCTGCCAGCAGCTCCACTTGTCAGCACTCTGGATCCTCTGCAGCTCAGCTCCACACCTGGTTCACTAGGCTGACCGCCTGAACCACCTTCCTCACACCTGCAGGAGGAGAGACAGCTGTCCACCTCCTCCTGGGACTTTGCTCCCGCCAAAAGACGTCCTGTCACATGCTCCCTCAGAATTTATTGCCAATCCCAGGATGCATTGCAGCAATGCCCACCCACTGAGACAGCCATAAACCCTGATGTGCTACTGGTTATGTTTCCTCCACTGTCCAACAAGCTCCGTTATTGGATACAGTGGGGACACTCCCCTAGACCCAGTAAATCACACCTGGAAACATGTGACTGGCAAAACTAACAGATCTGGCTCCCCTGATAAGCAGAAGGAACCACGTGATGCTTTTTCCTAGCACCTACCTAGGAGGGTGCTAAGTGTGTAATACAGGATTTATATAGCGCCAACAGTTTATGCAGCACTTTACAATGTAGAGGGGGGAAGTACAATTGCAATACAGTTCAATACAGAAGGAATAGGAGGGACTTGCTCATGGAGCTTACAATCTAAAAGGAGGGGAGGTGGACAAAAAAAAATCTTTGTTCTGATATCTGTGCCTTAAAAGCCCAATTCCAAACCAATTTTGTTAAATGTCATAGCATTGATAGCCTCCAACAGGAGGTGCTGGAGCTAATTTTGCAACAGATTTACAAAAAAATATTTGTTTGTGTACATTGGGGATGCCAAAAAAACAAAACAAAACAAAAAAAACAAAAAAAAAAACAGGTTTTGTTTTTTTTTGTTCACATACATTTTATGTTTTATATTTATTAAGCATTGAATCTGACAATCACCAAACATTTACTGGTAAATCTTCCCACTGCATCCGTTTAAAATTACAGTGATTGGTTTCCCACCAGTGAATATTGGTGAAAGTCACATTCACTGCTTCATAAATATGAAAATATTATTTTCATAATAATATTATTAAATGTTAAGGGTTCACTCTAGTGCAGGGGAAACATTTTAAAATACCCCCCCCCTACACTAAACATCTTCTTTACAATTTAAAATGTTTTTTAAAAGCAGATGCAAAAATGTGCTTCCAGGTTCAGATACAGGTGTTGTGTTTAACTACCTCAGATTTTAGCCCCTTCATGACCAGATCATTTTTTGCATTATTTTAACTGACAATTGTGCGGTCGTGCAACGCTGTACCCAAATAAAATTGATGTCCTTTTATTTCCCACAAACAGAGCTTTCTTTTGGTGGTATGTGATCCCATCTGCGGTTTTTATTTTTTAACAAGAAAAGAGCAAATATTTTTTACATATCCAATAAAAAATAAAAAATAAATAATTTCTTCATAAGTTTAGGCCAATATGTATTCTGCTACAAATTTTTGGCAAAAAAATCCCAATAAGCGCATGTTGATTGGCTTGCGCAAAAGTCATCGCGTTTACAAACGATGGGGTATTTTATGGCATTATTAAAAAATAATTTTACTAGTAATGGTGGTGATCTGCGATTTTTAACGGGGCTGCAACATTGCAGCGGACAAATCAGACCCCTAACTGACATTTTTGACACTTTTTTGGGGACCAGTGACATTACTACAGTGATCAGTGCTAAAACATATGCACTGTTACTGTACTAATGACACTGGTAGGGAAGGGGTTAACATCAGGGTCATTTAAAGGGTTAAATGTGTTCCCTATGAGTACTTTCTAACTGTGAAGGGTTTGACTGCTTAGCAGGATCACCAATCTTTGCCTTCCTCCCTGTCAGTATGGTGATCTGCCTTGTTTACATAGGCAGAACGCCGGTCTGTGTCTCTCGGGAAGGATCATGGGTGGCTGGTGGACATCAGGTCCTCCAGACCCACTGGTTGGCTCCCCCTTCAGCCAATCAGTGTGCGATTGCACCTCTGGCAGCGTGTGCGCTCCCCCTGGAGCCTCTGCACAAAATGACGTACAATTACGTGATTTTGCGCAGGGGAGCTGACTTGCCGCAGTACAAGTATGTTAGACGGTTGGCAAGTGGTTAAAGCGTAACTCCACTTTTGTTTAGAAAAAACATTCCCCTCTGTGTGATCTCTGTACATTGCAATGCTTTTAACAAACTTTGTTGCAGATTCCTAACTTTTGTTATTCGGAAGAAATCATTGTTTGTTCCTCTGTGTCCTTGTGCTGAGTGGGTCTAATGGGAGTGGTTTCATAATTATCTATCAGCTGTGGCAGCTGCAGGGCTCTAATGAGGAAATCTGCTGGGCCTGCATCCATTTAGACGTGTTCCTATTGGGAGTATCTTACCAAAAATTAAATTTTTGTTGCAGGGGATGCCAGAAATCTGACTTGTATCTTAGTGCAGACTTCTGGGAAAATTGGTGAGCCAATCACACAAGCAGGAAATGATGTTTCTGGGGTGTGGTCAGTATACAATCTGTGTACAGAACAGCTCTAGGCGGCCATATTGCATTTTCAGAAAATTACAACAGCTGCAGATTGACAAGGAAAGGTCATTTTTAATAACATTCAATTACAATCTGATTTGTGTCGCAATCGTGCACGCTATATTATTATTTTTTCATTTGTTAATTTATTTTCCCACGAAAGTGGAGTTACACTTTAAATGCATCTCTAGGACATCTCATATGTCCATATATAGTAGCCCCATGACTGATTTTTTTTCAACTACTTTAAAAATTACTTTTTAAAAAGATGGAAGGTCAGATACATTTTTTCTTACCTAGTTTTTTATTCATATGTCTCTTCACGTACCAGAAGACTCCAAATGCAATAAGGAGCAAAATAATAAGGTTACCAGTGACCATCCCAACAATTACTCTATAATCCGCTGACCTGCAAGCTACAAAAATTGACAACATTTAGCCACCATATCATCCGTATGATTTTTTTTTTCTTTTTTTTCTGGATCACGTTTAGGCTCCATTTACAAAGATACTTTAAACCAGTGTTTCTAAACCTTCATTTAAAATTGTGGACAATCTCAAGGCACCCTCCGAAACTATGGATAGTCTTGAGGCACCCCATCCTAAAATGTAAACACTATTCTAAGGGTCCATTCACACTAGCGCGACTTATCAGGCGACCAAGTCGCCTGACAAGTCGCGGTCGCTCGCTCTCCATTGATTAGCACAGGACCCGTTCTAATAGGAGCGACACAAGTCGCTCCGACTTAGAAAAAGGGTCCTGTACTACTTTGGGGCGACCTGAAGGCGACTTGCATTGACGTCAATTATATGAAGTCCGTGCAAGTCGTGCCGAGGTCGCGGTGCACAGCGTGCACCGCGACTTCACAGGTCGCCCCAGCAAGTCGTGTCGCCCCTGTGTGAATGGGCTCTAATAGTTTTACATAATGCAGCAACATCCACACAAGTAGGAGACCCAACCTTGGAGGGGGAAACTGGCACTGACTATTATTCCAGTGTTTCTCTTCTACTCCAGTCTGCTTTAAAAGACAATGAAGAGGGATAACACGGCTCAGGCTAGTCAAAGTAAAAAAAAACAATACAACTACTTGAATGTATGTTTGTGTAAATATATGTTTATTGTTTAACCACTTAAGTATTAGCCTGTATATGTCTCCTCATTACTGGGATGTTTTTCAGTTTTCAGGCATGTGATAGTTTGACTGACAATTACACAGTCATGTAACACTGGAACATTAGTACTCAAATTCATATATATATATATATATATATATATATATATATATATATATACATATTTTTTTTTTTTTTTTTTTAGACACATATTTGCTCATTTACTAAGGGCAAATAGGCTTGTCACTTTTCAAGGATGTTTTCACATTTCAAAGTGAAAATTCTCCTGCAAATTAAGCAATCTATATCTCTTTAGTAAATCAAACTTAAAAAAGCAAAAAAGCAAAAAAAAAAAAAAAAAAAAAAAAACTGGATATAAAATATATAAAAGAAAAAAGGCGAAACATTTTGAAAAAAAAAAAAAAAAATAGCTCTGACTGCCCTCCCCCCCCCAATAACATTGGTGGTCAGTGTGCCCCCATTATGGTTAATGTCCCCTTAAAAAGGACCTCTGGCCAACCCCTCCCCCCCATTTATTTTTTATGACCCGCTTACCTGCTGGGGGCGGTGGCGGGGGACCCGAGAAGAGGAGGATCGGAGCTGCTCTGTGTAAAACCACTACACAGAGCAGGAAAGTAGACAGCCCAGCTGCGCAAAATCACGTACATGTCTGAGGTGCGCGCTCATCGCCGGCAACCCACTCCTGCTGTGATTGGACACGAGGGAGCCAATCAGAAGGTCCGGCAGCTGATCATTCAGAGAAGAGGCAGAACAGCAGTCTGCCTGTGTAAACAAGGCAGATTACTGTTCTGTGATGGAAGAAAATGGAGATCTCGTGTTTCTGCTAAGCATATTCAGCGCAAAACAATCAATATACGCTAAGAGCTGGTCCACACTGCCGCGACTTGTCAGGCAACTTGTCAGCCTGACAAGTCGCGCTCCCTAGCGGTCCATTGACCGCTACAGGACCCGTTCTAATAGGAGCGACACAAGTCGCTCTGACTTAGAAAAAGGGTCCTCTACTACTTCGGGGTGACCTCGGAGCGACTTGCATAGACTTCCATTATGTGAAGTCCATGCAAGTCACTCCAAAGTCATTGTGCATGGTAATGCACAAGTCACCCCCGAAGTCGTGCAGAGTCGTGTCGCCTTAGTGTGAACCGACTCTTATTGTGATTTTTTTTTTTTTACCAAAAATATGTAGCAGAATACATATTGGCCTAAATTGATGAAGAAATTAGTTGTTTTTTTTTTTTACATTTTATTTTTTATTTTATATGTTTTATAACAGAAAGTAAAAAATATTGTTTTTTTTTTTTTTAAAACTGTCGGTCTTTCATCAATTTAGGTCAAGATGTATTCTGCTACCTATTTTTGGTAAAACAAATCCCAATAAGTGTATATTGATTGGTTTGTGCAAAAGGTATCGCATCTGCAAACTAGGGGATAGATTTATGGAATTTTTATTTATTTACTTATTTTTTACTAGTACTGGCGGTGATCAGCTGGCGGCAGACAAATTGAAACACTAACTGACACTTTTCACACTTTTTTTGGGACCAGTGACACCAATACAGTGATCAGTGCTAAAAAAAATGCACTGTCACTGTACTAATGACACTGGCAGGGAAGTTAACATCAGGGGTGATCAATGAGTGTGTGCAACCTAGGGAGTGATTGCTGCTAACTGTGTGGGGATGGCTTAACTGGAGGAAGACAGATCTGTGTTTCTTTTTAGCAGAAACACAAGATCTCCATCTTCCCCTCTCACAGAACGGTGGTCTGCCTCTCCTGTGAACGATCGGTGGGTCCTGGCAGACATCGCATCCACCGAACCTTCTAATTGGCTCTTATTGTGTGCAATCACAGTGGAAGCAGGTCGCCAGCACCCCAGACCCTATGCATGAAATCACCAAGAGGTACATATTTTCGCACACGAGAGCCACCCAACCACAGTATATCTTCGTGGGGCAGTCCATAAGTGGTTAAAGAAGCACTTCATTAAAAAAAGGAATTTCTATTTAATAACCAGCAGCTGTTGAGAAAATCAACACTGTAACTAGAGTATGTAATTACAATATAGCGCATAGAGTGCATGGGTCGGAAGTATGTCATGTAGTGTATAGAGTGTATAGAGTGCAGTGGTCAGGGGTATGTAATGTACAATCTAGTGTATATAGTGCAGTGGCCAGGGGTATGTAATTTACAGTCTAGTGTATAGAGTGTATTGGTCAGGGGTATGTAATGTACAGTCTAGTGTATAGAGTGCAGTGGTTAGGGGTATGTAATGTACAGTCTAGTGCAGTGGCCATACTTATGTAAAATACAAAAAGAAAAAACTATGTACCACACAGCAGAGCATACTGAGTATGGTCAGGAGTTTATAATGCACACTGTAAATAACATGATCCTGACTGCTGCAATCCCTAACCTGCGTCACACATTGCATACTTCTGGCCACTACTTCTTTATACTGCGGTATACATTTACCAATCCTAAACCTTGCTCAGGGGTGTTGCTAGGTGGAAAAAAGAGCAGGGGCTTCAGCATGAGGGTAAATTTGATCCAATGATGCCCCCTTCCGACATCAGAAGGGGGTGTGAAGATCAGCACAGGGGTCCGAACCCCTTTACATTAAACAGCCCCTGTACATCTACACCCCTTTACATTGCATAGCCCTTGTATCTATTGACCCCTTTACATTACTCAGCCCCTGTATCTCTTGACCCCTTTACATTACACAGCCCTTGTACCTCTGCACCCCTTTACATTACACAGCCCCTGTACTTCTGGACCCTTTTACATTACACAGCCCCTGTAATTCTGGACTCCTTTACATTACACAGCCCCTGTATCTCTGCACCCCTTTACATTACACAGCCCCTGTATCCCTGAACCCCTTTACATTACACAGCTCCTGTACCTCTGCCCCCCTTTACATTACACAGCCCCTGTATCTCTGCACCCCTTTACATTACACAGCCCCTGTATCTCTGCACCCCTTTACATTACACAGCCCCTGTATCCCTGGACCCATTTACATTACACAGCTCCTGTACCTCTGCACCCCATTACATTACACAGCCCCTGCATCTCTGGACCCCTTTACATTACACAGCTCCTGTATCTCTGCACCCCTTTACATTACACAGCCCCTGAATCTCTAAACCCCTTTACATTACACAGCCTTCACACCTCTGGACCACTTTACATTACACAGCCCCCACACCTCTGGACCCCTTTTGCATTACACAGCCGGCCCCCCCCCCGCAGCTCTGCCCCTTCATACCTTACTCAGGCATGCAGAGGGGGGAGACACAGGAGTGAAGCAGGAAGAAGGACAGAGGCAAAACTGGAGCAAGAAACAGCCGTGCCAGTGCTGACAGTGGGAGGCGGAAGCTGCCGGAGTTGACTTTCCAAGTTAACCTATTAGCCCTGAGTCCCAATGCCTGGGGTTGGCCGGGAACTCAGGGCTATAGTATACTGTTTGCACACCGTGATTGGTTCTAGGACCACCTAGCAACCAATCACCTGCTGGTTAAGTTAACTCCTCTAGTCTGGTTAAGTTAACCAGCAGGTGATTGGTTGCTAGCTGGTCCTAACAGCCACTTATGGTGTGCAAACTGCATGCTATAGTTCCCGGCCAACCCCAGGCCTTGAGACTCTGGGCTAATAAGTTTTCATGAGCAAAACGAGACCCAGGGCTTTTTTGGGGCCAACTCGGGGCTATAGCCCAGGTCAGCCCCTCCTCCCGATGACACTGCCCTAGATTTCTTTACACTGGGATGTATGTTACATATTCCTGACCACTGTCCTCTGCAGTACATTACATACTCCTGCAGGCTGTACTCTGTAGGATGAGGTGTACTTTGCACACAGATGACTTCTGCACTCCCAGCATACAAAGTTGTGAGATTATATAATGCATAGCACCGCATAGAGAGCAAAATGGTCTGGAATATGAAACATAAAGCTTAATGTACAGGGTACACTGGTCAACAGTATGCAAAATATAACACATCATACAGGGTGCAGGGCTCCGGAATATGTAACATACACCCCAGTATACAGAGTGCAACGTTCAGAAGTACAGTCCAGTGGCCATTAACATGTCACATATGACAGTTAGACGTAATAACACAGCATACAGAATGTGGCGGTCAGGAGATTGTACATGGTTCCTTACAAAACCCACTTGACTGCACTCTTTATGTTATGCCATACATTACATATACTTGACCACTGAACTCTGTATGATTTGCTGTCCCCCAGTAAATCTCCTAATCCCCCAAGAAAAGTAAACAATGCTCCTTCACTTCAGTTTTATTGTCCAGTGATAGACAAATCCTCATCAATCATGGTGACCTCCACCACCACTATCTTTTGTCCAAAAATGCCGCCCCACCACAATAACAATTCACTATGCACCAATACTTCCCCGCTGCTGTTCTCATCACAAATAACAGATCTCCAGGTGGCTGCTGGTTATAAAGCCGGGATGATGGGTGTTGTTTTCGATGAAATATGGCCATGACACCCTGTGTTCGCAGGAAGTAGGTTTATTGATGCCATGGGTGTCATTCAACCCCCATGACAAGCTTTGCTGGATCAACGGTGAGGTGAGTCTGCAGGGTACAGCTCCAGAGATCAGGTGAGTATAGTGACTAGAGCTGCAATTTTTGTTTTATAGAGTAACTTTGGATAAGGTTTCAATTTTTTTTGCCCAAACTGGAATTCGGCTTTACCTTACTTTGATTAAGCAACTAAAGTTGCTTGGCACTGCCCTTTTATCTTTTATTGAGGTAAAATTCAATTTTCAGGTGATAATTGTGACATACTTACAATGTACGGTGATGTTAACACTCGTGGTATTGGTCGAATGACTGTTAGTTGCTGAACATCGATATATCCCGGCATCATTTAGATTAGCATTCTTCACATCGTATTTCAATGTCTGCCCATTCAATGTTCCAGGTAATGTCTTGTCTTCTTTAGTCCAGATAATTGTAGATTCGGGGTTACTGTCCACCGTACAAATAATAGTCTCCGAATCCCCTTCCTTCACAATAATGGGTGTGGTCTCATTTAGGATGTAATCTACCAAAACATGACAAGTTATGAGATTATCCTACATTCCAGGGAGTTCGGTCACACATTACTCATATGTTAATATGTCATAAAATGTTATAGCCAAATGCTGTACACTGAAAGGTAAAATATAACTATTGTTTTGGGCAGAGTGGAATAGGTGATGCTAAAAAGAGTCCAGCTCAGCTTAGCTGTAATTAACCTGTTACTGCGTGTAATCATAATTACTTTTTCAATTTTACAATTGTATTAGAATATATTATTTAACATATAGACAATTAAGGATAGAATAGTGGAAATAGTACTGTATTTTCTGGCGTATAAGACTACTTTTGAACCTCAAAAAAATCCCCCAAAAATGGGAGTACGCCGAGTATAATATCTCCAAGGTAACCTAAGTATAAGTATTACCGGTAGATCATGTAATAGGGCGGTCGTCTTATACGCCCAGTCGTCTTATACGCCGGAAAATATGATAGATAGATAGATAGATAGATAGATAGATAGATAGATAGATAGATAGATAGATAGATAGATAGATAGATAGATAGATAGATAGATAGATAGATAGATAGATAGATAGATAGATAGATAGATAGATAGATAGATAGATAGATAGATAGATAGATAGAGGCTAAGGGCCAGTTCAGACCACATAAAGTCCAGTGCATCCCAGAAAAAAAAATAGAACATGCATTTTTTCTGCACTGGACTGTACTGGAGCATGGTAAAATGCACCAGAATGCACCTAAACACACCAAAGACGCACTGGGAAAAAAACATCTCTGTGACCACCCTGACTATATATATATATATATATATATATATATATATATATATATATATATATATATATATGTATAAGTATGTATATGTATATGTATATATATATATATATAGATATATATATATATATATATATATATATATCTATATATATATATATACACACATACACACAGTAAAACATTGGATTGCGAGCATAATTGGTTCCAGAAACTTGCTTGTAATCCAAAGCACTCGTATATCAAAGCGAATTTCTCCATAAGAAATAATGATTCGTTCCACAACCATTTATTCATAAATCCTTCAGTTTATAGTCCATATAAAAAGATTATAGCAATGCGATGGGTTGTGTAACCATAAAATATCCACCCATAAATGGCCGCCTCCACAAGGGGATTAGAAGCAATATCCAGCAAGAAGTTGAGTGTATAAACGAGAAGAGAGGCGCCTCTAATTGTAGCAATATGGTTACATTTATTGAAGGTTCAACATTTAGCAACTCATATGGTTGATAATTAAAACAGACACATCTTAGTACGCAGGCATCCGGGGTAAAGCTGTCCACATTGACCATTGCTCTTACCACTGTCAGTCTGCAGTTGTGACCGGGAAGACCACCCTGCAGTAGAGCGATCTGAAAGTGAGGCTTTAAGCGCTCGTGGAGCGCAGTGTGGAAGGGATGATGTTGATGACGGTGTGGAGAATGGTTTACGTGGATAGCTTTACCCCGGACGCCTGCGTACTTAGATGTGCCTGTTTTATTCATTAACCACGTGAGTTGAATCTTCATTTAATGTAACAATATTGCTACAATTAGAGGCCCAACCCCTGAAAAACAACCCCACACCATAAAAGCAAGATCCATAAATACATGGATGAGCGAGTTTGGGGTGGAGGAACTTGACTGGCCTAACCTCAACCCGATAGAGCGCAGACTTCTCGTCCAACATCGGTGCCTTACATCACAAATGCACTTCTGGAAGAATGGTCAAACGATCCCATAGACACTCCTAAACCTTGTGGACAGCCTTCCTATAAGAGTTGAAGCTGTTATAGCTGCAAAGGGTGGGGCAACTCAATATTGAACCCTACGTACTAAGACTGGGATGCAATTAAATTTACTGTGCATGTAAAGGCAGGCGTCCCAATACGTTTGACAATATAGTGTGTATATAAACATACATAAATACACACACACACATTATATATATATATATATATATATATATATATATATATATATATATATAGATATATAATTTAAACCAATACAATTTGAGAGAAAGACAGACAAAATAGGTAGAGGAGAGACGGAGACTGTGAGAAGTGTTATGATGGAAATCATATAATTTACCTTTAATTTTGATGGTCACAGCTGGGGGGTCTGAAGAGCACAAACATAAATTAGATACAAGCGTGATTAGTTTTACAACTCTTTGAAGAAGCTTATATATCAGTATGGATGTTAACAAATCAAAACAAGGGGGAAATGACCGTGGCATGTAAACCTTTGTTAAAAAAACAAAACTCCAACCCCACTCTATGCACGCGCAAGGGCATACCTGCCAACTGTCCCGTTTTTCCCGGGACAATCCCGGCAAATAGGAGCCTGTCCCGGGTAATTTACATTGTCCCTGTTAATCAGGGACAATGTAAATCATTTGAAAAAAAAATAAACATTTTTTTTTTATTTTGTGCCACACAGTGTCGCTCTCACCCCAGCTAGGTGTTGTAGTTCTGGCAGCAGGTTGTCTCTCTCTCTCTGTGCCCGCTCACTCTTCCCGTCTGTCGCAAATTTAACGTGTCACCGGAGGCAGGGTGTCAGCATGGTGCACTTTCCAAAATCCGACAAGCTGGAAGCCTCACACTCCATTAATTACTACTATTAATAATGTTTTTTTATAGATATAATTTTTACACCTGTTAATTGATACATATATATCATTTTCTAGCTCTAGATAAATGTGTGTACATATCCGTGTATGTGTATGTGTGTGCATATATATATATATATATATTGCTCAAAAAAATTAAAACAGACCTCAATCCTCAATGGGAAAAACCTCATGCTGGATATCTATACTGGCGTGGACTTGGTATGTGTTAGAATATTATGGACTGGGTAATGTGTTAGGATCTATACTGGTATGGACTATACTGGTATGGACTCTGTAATGTGTTAGGATGATATGGACTGGGTAATGTGTTAGGATCTATATTGGTGTGAACTGGGTAATGTGTTAGGATGATATGGACTGGGTAATGTGTAGGATGGTATGGACTGGGTAATGTGTTAGGATCTATACTGGTATGGACTGGGTAATGTGTTAGGATCTATACTGGTATGGACTGGGTAATGTGTTAGGATCTATACTGGTATGGACTGGGTAATGTGTTAGGATCTATACTGGTATGGACTGGGTAATGTGTTAGGATCTATACTGGTATGGACTGGGTAATGTGTTAGGATCTATACTGGTATGGACTGGGTAATGTGTTAGGATCTATACTGGTATGGACTGGGTAATGTGTTAGGATCTATACTGGTATGGACTGGGTAATGTGTGAGGATGGTATGGACTGGGTAATGTGTTAGGATCTATACTGGTATGGAATGGGTAATGTGTTAGGATCTATACTGGTATGGACTGGGTAATGTGTTAGGATCTATACTGGTATGGACTGGGTAATGTGTGAGGATGGTATGGACGGTAATGTGTTAGGATCTATACTGGTATGGACTGGGTAATGTGTTAGGATCTATACTGGTATGGACTGGGTAATTTGTTAGGAAGGAAAGGATGCCACATTGTTTTATGTAAATGAAAATGATCACCCTACAGAGGGCTGAATTCAAAGACAGGTGAATAAAGTGTGAAATGTGCTCAGGTGTGACCATACAAAAAATGTAATATGTAAATATAAATAAAGTGCAAGGTGTAAATAAGTACAATAAAACCTAATTATACCAGATAGTATAATCGTACTTATTTACACCTTGCACTTTATTTATATTTCCATATTACATTTTTTGTATGGTCACACCTGAGCACATTGGACACTTTAGAATTGCAGGGAATTGTGATGAGAATTTTAAACTTTAGGCAGAAGTAGTGCAGCTGAATGGGAGAATTATTCCAACTCTGCTACTTTGGCCTCAAGTTTTCAATTCCCTTTTAAAATTCCTGTAATTCTCTCTTTATGAAGTAGACCCTATAATCTGATAAGTAGGCGGAGATTAATTATGTGGAGTGGGCGGAGTTTCAGGGAAGTGGATGTGGTAAGTAATTGATAGCTGCGCTGCAAAGTGTCCCTGGAATTTTTTTTCAAATGTTGGCAACTATGCAAGGGTGAAACTGAGCATGCTCAAATGTCCATGAATGTGGGCTTGCATTCTGATTTGTTCAGCTGCCTACTTAAGATCAATTTGTGCTGTTTCTTAAAAAAAAAAAAGGAATCTGCAATTTTACCACTGATCTAGATTGCTTAATAGGCTGTCAGACCTGAAATATATCAATGGTGCTGAGAAAACAGCAGTATCACATTATCACAGTGACACAGTTTCTTAAGAAAAAACAAAAAAAAAAAAACAAAAAAAAAAAAAAATGCTTTACAAATGTGCTTAGCTTCATGAGTGCCAAAAAAAAAAAAAAAAAAAAAACTGAGGGGACCAGGAGAGCCTAATCACATGAGCTGCCATATCTTTTCCCAACATATGTAATGCATGCTTGAGTGACTACAATTTATTTTGAGCAAAAATTGTATTATTTTGCATTTTTTCTTTTTTAAATAATTGCATCTAGTGATATTTTTGTTTATTTATAGGGGATTATAAAGGTAAAAAGATATATATATATATATATATATATATATATATATATATATATATATATATATATATATATACGTATATATATATATATATATATATATATATATAAATAATATATATATATATATATATATATATATATATATATATATATATATATATACATACAATGGGGATCGAAAGATTGGGCACCCCAGGTAAAAATTTGTATTAATGTGCATACAGAAGCCAAGGAAAGATGGAAAAATCTCCAAAAGGCATCAAATTACAGATTAGAGATTCTTATAATATGTCAACAAAAGTTAGATTTTTTTCCCATCATTTACACTTTCAAAATAACAGAAAACAAAAAAAAATGATGTCTGCAAAAGTTTGGGCACCCTGCAATTTTAACTTCTGTATCCCTGTTTATACCTCTGTGCGGAGCAAGTCTAATGGGAGTGGTTTCATAGTTATCTATCAGCTGTGGCAGCTGCAGGGCTCTAATGAGGAAATCTGCTGGTCCTGCATCCCTTTAGACGTGTTCCTGTTGGGAGTATCTCACCAAAAAATGACATTTTTGTTGCAGGGGATGCCAGAAATCTGACTTGTATCTTAGTGCAGACTTCTGGGAAAATGGGTGAGCCAATGACACAAGCAGGAAATGATGTTTCTGGGGGTGTGGTCAGTATACATTCTGTGTACAGAACACCTCCAGGCGGCCGTATTGCATTGCATTTTCAGAAAATTACAACAACTGCAGATTGAAAGGGAAAGGTAATTTTTGATAACATTCAATTACAATATGATTTGTGTCGCAATTGTATATGCTATATTTTTTTTTTTTTATTTGCTGATTTTTTTCCCCACAAAAGTGGAGTTACCCTTTAAAGATGGAAGTTTTCTTCCTCTTTAAGCTATTGTCTGACAACTAGAGACAGAAGTTCTCACTACCCTGTTAGGAGAGGATACTCATTATGGTAAATATCTAATTGTATTAATTTTTTTTAATCTTTCTTCTAACAAAATGACCAATTGTTTCTGGATACTGACAGATTATGGCAAGATACATAAACATGAACTTACATTCAACATTTAAAATAATCTGCTTTTCGGTTGATGTAGAACTTGCTTGGAAGTTCACAATACAAGTTAAGGATGACTTGTGGTGTTGCTTGGATGGAGTGAATGTGATATTGGAGTAGTATGTCCTGTTACCATCTGGATGGACGATTGGATAAGTAACACTCGTCCCCTGTACTCCTCCACTCCAACTTATCAGAGGAGCAGAGCCGTTGCATCTTCCGGGACTTTGGCAGGTCAATGTCACCTCCTTACCAGCCAATAAATTCTTCATCGGAGTAATCACTGGTTTTTCTGTCAGTTCTTTTAAAAAAAAAAGGAGGAACTTATTAGGTGAAGGTAAAGCTCTACCATTACCCTTATGTATAAATGTTTCATTAATGACTTCACATTTTACTGCTCTTGTTTACAATCGGTATGATATTTTCCACCGTAGATCCCAGGTCACTTTGCATTCAAACCAAAGTAAGAAGCCAGCCTTTAAATGCCTTCTTGCCTGCCCCAGTGTTCAGTTTTTTTTTTGCTCTAATACAGCCAGGAAGTGGGAAGGTCTACCAGTTTTGGACCGGAAGGATTTGCCCCCTTAATGATCAGGCGTTTTTTTGCGATTCGGCACTGCGTTACTTTAATGGAAAATTGCGCGGTCATGCGACACTGTACCCAAATAAAATTGATGTATTTTTTTCCCCACAGATAGTGCTTTCTTTTGGTGGTCTTTGATCACCTGTGCAATTTTTTATGTTTTGCGCTATAAAAAAAAAAAGAGCGACAATTCGGAAAAAAAAATATATATATATATTTTTCACATTCTGCTATATAACATTCCCCAAAAAACAAAATTTAAAAATCTAGATTTTTCATCCTTTTAGGCCAATTTGTATTCTACTACATATTTTTGGTAAAAAAAAAAAAAAAATCAAAATAAGCGTATTTTGATTGGTTTGGGCAAAAGTTATTAAATCTACAAACTAGGGGAAAGATTTATGTCATTTTTATTGTTTTTTTTTTTTTTACTAGTAATGGCGGCAATCTGCAATTTTTAGCGGGACTCCCACATGGAAAAAAAATATATATTTAATAAAAAAATTCATTTCCCCCCCCCCCAAATATATATGAAATATATTTGAAATGCTACAATTTGGGCCATATTCAATATATTTCTAAAAATTGTTCCCTAAATATATTGGAAATATATTTTTCTTCCATATGGGCTGCGACATTGCGGCGGACAGGCCGGACCCCTAACAGACATTTTTGACACTTTTTTTTTTGGGGGGGGGGGTGGCAGTGACATTACTACAGTAATCAGTGCTAAAAATATGCACTGTTACTGTAATTATGACACTGGCAGGGAAGGGGTTAACACTGTGGGTGATCAAGGGTTTAAATGTAAGCCTAGGGTAGTGAGTCTAACTGTATGGGGTGGGGCTTAGGAAATGACCATAGAGACCTGTGATCCTATATAGAAGGATCACAGGCGCTCTGTGATCATTCCGGAGAGAAACACAGCTGACCGTCCTTCTCTCTCAGCGGGGAGCGATTGCGGGTGGCCGGCGGCAATCCCGACCACTGACCGCTGTCGAGTGGGGGCAGGACCGCACCGTCGGTGGCGTGCGCTCGCCCCCAGCACCAGGCACGCGACCAACGTAGTACTACGTCAGTTCACACAGGAGGAGCTGCCTGCTGCAGTAAAACTGCGGCGGGCGGTCCTTAAGTGGTTAATCAATGTTACTTTTGTTGTAGTAGGCTCAGGCTGTACATTAGGGATCTGATAACTGCGGCCCTCCAGATTTTGCAGAACCACACGTCCCATGATGCATTGCAAGACTCTGACAGCCACAAGCATGACACCCAGAGGCAGAGGCATGATGGGACTTATAGCTTTGCAACAGCTGGAAGGCAACAGTCTGCACATCCCTGCTGTACATTGTACAGAAATATAATTTCACAAGAGGTTCAGGGCATAACCCAGACATGTTATTTCATGGAATTTTGCATTGTTAAGGTGACACTAAATAATATCCTTATTTTTCAAAAATAACATCCACTTCTTAATTGCCCTGCAATCTGCCCTATGCACACTACAAATCCCATAGTCCATAGTTTATCTCAGGAGTGAAAAAGAGAGGGTGGCTATGTTCCTACATACAGGGCGATCATGGAGAACAAACGTAGTCACCCTCTAACAGGAAGTCAGATCACAGCAGGAAAAAAAAAAAAATGGAGATTTAGAGAAGGCTGAGAGCAATAGAAAGGAATTTCTTAAATTAGGAATTCAATTTTTTTAATAATTTTCCGACTGCTTACCGCATATTTACTAAGGCAGATCGGCCCTATTGTGAGAAATCATGTACCTGTACTATATTTTGTGCAATAGCCACAAATTGACGTGCATGCACCACCGGAGGTGCGATCGCACACTGATTGGACACAGGGGATGCCAATCAGCGGGTCCGGCAGACCCGATGTTCGCAGGTTACTCGCAATCGTTCCCGGGAGAGGCAGAATGGCGATCTGATTATGTAAACAAGGCAGATCACCGTTCTGACAGGGAAGAAGATAGAGATGTTGTTTTCTTGCTAAGCAGGAACAACGACCTCTGTCTTTATCCAGTCAGAGCAACCCCCACACAGTTAGCAAGCACTCCCTAGGGACATACATAACCCTTTGATTGCCCCTGATGTTAACCCCTTCCCTATCTGTAGAGGTTTGAATCCCACAGGGATTAATATAGCGCTTGCTTCTAATTAGTCAGGGGTGAGCAATTCCTTGTACACACACCTGAGTAGTGAACAATCAAGTGAAGAAAATTAATCTCCTAAAGGTGATAGCAAAAATTGTATAAACATATGATAAAGTGCAAAGTGCTAGGTGAAGTTAATTTACATCAATAAATAAAATTAAAATCAATTCATCAAATTATTATAAAAGTCCCAATGTGAAATTTCTTCGTGATCTTGTGCAAATAGTGTCCTAGTAATATTTCTCCAATATTTCAGCTGCTGGTATAATCGGCATAGGTTGTAACATAAGGGGTGCACACTCACCAGACTTGTTGGGTCTCGAGTACCATATAGACCAAGACCTTACGAGCTTATGGCTTCCCAAGCCTGTAGGTAAGCTGTAAGCTTCCGGGTAGCCTGGTGGGACGCAAACCGGCAGTCGCCGCTCTCCACTCCCAGGAACTTACCCATAGCTGGCGTTCACTTATTTTTACTTGCTTTTACTCGATTCTTACTTTATACAATATATTTTAACGGCAAATTAAAATAAAACACGTTTTAATGGTACTGCACTATCGGAGCACTTTTTTTGTCCTTCTCTTGATCTGGACTTGGAGGATCAGTCTTCAAACACAGGAGTATCACGGACCAGAGTGAACCATAGAGCCCAGCAGTTACCTACAGGCTTGGGAAGCCATAAGCTCGTAAGGTCTTGGTACTATATGGTACTCGAGACCCAACAAGTCCGGTGAGTGTGCACCCCTTATGTTACAACCTATGCCGATTATACCAGCAGCTGAAATATTGGAGAAATATTACTAGGACACTATTTGCACAAGATCACGAAGAAATTTCACATTGGGACTTTTATAATAATTTGATGAATTGATTTTAATTTTATTTATTGATGTAAATTAACTTCACCTAGCACTTTGCACTTTATCATATGTTTATGCAATTTTTGCTATCACCTTTAGGAGATTAATTTTCTTCACTTGATTGTTCACTACTCAGGTGTGTGTACAAGGAATTGCTCACCCCTGACTAATTAGAAGCAAGCCCTATATTAATCCCTGTGGGATTCAAACCTCTATATACTTTAAACTATAGCAGCTGCTAATTAATATTTATCCACTTATTTAATAATATATTTATACACATCACTAGTTACACATTTATTTATTTATTTAGGCACTCCCTATAATTAGGCTCTCCAGAGGCGCGAGGGTATATACTAATTTAGTATATCATTTTTACCCTTCCCTATCTGTGTCATTAGTACAGTAACAGTGCATATTTCTAGCACTGATCACTGAAATAATGTTCCTAGTCCCCAAAAAAGTGTCAAAAGTGTCAGTTAGGGGTCCAAATTGTCTGCCGCAATGTCGAAGTACCACTAAAAATCTCTGATTGTCGCTATTACTAGGAAAATAAATAAATAAATAAAAATTCTATAAAAATATCCCATAGTTTGTAGAAGCTATAACTTTTGCACAAACCAATCAATATACCCTTATTGGGGAGTTAGTGTGAAGCTATCCCTAGGTCACCTAACAGGTACCTAAATATGCAGAGATCGGTGGGTTTCTGGTGAGGTGAAGAGGCTCTCTAGAAACCACAGAGAGAAAACAATAGAGCAGGCAAATTAACCTCTTGCCGACCGCCCACCGTAGTATTACTGCGGCAGGGCGGCTCGGCTGTGCAAAATCACGTGGTACTACGTGATTTCGTGCACAAGGTTTCAGTGATCTCTCTGTGCATGTCACAGAACCCTTCCCCCCACACAGTCAGCAAGCATATTTAGGCACACATTAGCCCCTTTGATAAACCCCCCGTGTTAACCCCTTCCCTGCCAGTGTCCTTTATATAGTAACAGTGCATAATATTTAGCACTGATTACTGCATTAATGTCACTGGTCCCCAAAAAGTGTCAAAAATATCAGTCAGGAGCCCGACCTGTCCGCCGCAATGTCGCATTCCCGCTAAAAAACACTGATCGCCGCCATTAGTAATAAAAACAGAAAAATAAATAAAAATTCCAAAAATCTATCCCGTAGTTTGTAAACATTATAAAATTTGCGCAAACCAATTAAAATACGCTTTTTGGGATTTTTTTTTTTTTTACCAAAAATATGTAGCAGAATACAAATTGGCCTAAACTGAAAAAAAAATATATATTTTTTACATTTTTTTTATTGGGAATGTTTTAAAGCAGAAAGTAAGAAATATTGCGTTTTTTTTTTTTTTCAAAATTGTTGCTCATTTTCTTTTTTTATAGCGAAAATCTAAAAACCACAGGGGTGTTCAAATACCACCAAAAGAAAGCTCTATTTGTGGGGAAAAAAAGGACATTGATTGTATTTGGGTACAGTGTCGCATGACCGCGCAATTTTTAATTAAAAAAACGCAGTGCCGAATCGCAAAAAATGGCCTGGTCATTAAGGGGGTAAAACCTTTGAGAGCTGAAGTGGTTAAAAAGGAAAGGAAAAAAGAAAAAAATTTTATTTGATAATCTCTTTGTTTGCTTATAATAACTCATCATTAACAACTGCTTCATGTAATTGAAGTTGTTGTGGCTACAAAACAAACTGTTTATCAATATCAACTGAAGATCATTTATATATTATAAAGAAGTCATACTTTGGTACATTTCTTGTAAAAAAAAAAAAAAAAATCAGTGGATTTGTAATAAAATAGGCTTAAATCTTTCCTTAGCCTTCTTCTCGACTGTGTAAGTACATGCCTCATTAAGGCAGATATAGCAAATCCAAATAGAAAATTAAAAAATTCAGGTTCATTGTTTTTGATAATAATGTTTTGATTGTAATAGCTGAACTCACCAGTAACAATTAATTGGATCATGTAATCTTCATAGATGTAGCTGTTTTTTCCAACATCTTGAAGTCTAAATAAATAAGATTTATCACCATCACTAGGCTGAACATCATTTATAGACATAGAGCAGTCCAACTTTGACGCGTCTCCTGTGAAGAAGATCCGTCCTGGATTTTTTGGAGGATGCACAGAAGGTTTTTGAGAAGAAACAACTTCTCTCTTTGTATCGCCCTTGTACCAGATTCCTTTGGCTTCCGCTGATAGAAATCCAGGCTTCACCGTAAATCTGCATGGAATGTACACGCATAGTCCTCTCTGCACACTGACTCTGCGTTCTACAAGTAGGGTGTAATCATCAGCTCCACAGGGAGTATCTGAAAAAAATATGATACAATTCTGTTAAATTCTGCTAAACTGTAGCTTTTGCGTCATTTAAAGCATAACTCCACTTTTTTTAAGAAAAAAAAAACATTCCCCTCTGGGTGATCTCTGTACATTACAATGATTTTAACAAACGTTGTTGCAGATTCCTACCTATTGGTATTCTGAAGAAATCATTGTTTGTTCCTTTGTGCTGAGTGGATCTAATGGGAGTGGTTTCATAATTATCTATCAGCTGTGGCAGCTGCAGGGCTCTAATGAGGAAATCTGCTGGGCCTTTAGACGTGTTCCTGTTGGGAGTATCTCACCAAAAATGAGATTTTTGTTGCAGGAGATGACAGAAATCTGACTTGTATCTTAGTGCAGACTTCTGGGAAAATTGGTGAGCCAATCACACAAGCAGGAAATGATGTGTCTGGGGGTGTGGTCAGTATACATTCTGTGTACAGAACAGCTCCCAGGCCATATTGCATTTTCAGAAAATTACAGCAGCTGCAGATTGAAAAGAAAAGGTCATTTTTAACCACCTGCCGACCGCACACCGTAATATTACTGCGGCAGGGCGGCTCGGCTGCATCCAGTCACGTAGGACTACGTGACTGGAGTGCATGTGGTTTTGAAGGGTCGCTCGCGCCGCCGGAGCTGTGCTCCTGCTGTGTTTAGACACAGCAGGAGGCGGGCCGCGGGAGGAGCGGTGGCAATTGCCGCTGCCCTCCTGCGATCGTCCGTGAAACCGAGAGAAGACCCGCCTGCTTATGTAAACAAAGCAGGTGGATCTTCTGTGAGACAGGCAGGGAGAGATTAGCAGTTTCAGCTAAGCTACAACCCCAATCTCTTTGTGTCTGTCACTGATTCCCCCCCCCCACATACAGTCAGTAAGCATATTAGGCTCACATTTAACCCCTTTGATCACCCCCATTATTAACCCCCAGTATTAATCGCTTCCCTGCCAGTGTCATTTATACAGTAACAGTGCATATTATTTAGCAATGATTACTGTAGTAAGGTCACCGGTCCCCAAAAAGTGTAAAAAATGTCAGTTAGGGGTCCGATCTGTCCACCGCAATGTCGCAGTCCCGCTAAAAATCACAATTACTAATAAAAAAAAAAATAAAATAAAATAAATAAATAAAAAGTCTAAAAATCTAAAATACGCTTTCTGGGATTTTTTTTTATACCAAAAATATGTAGCAGAATACAAATTCATTTTTCAAATTTTTTTGTTAGGAATGTTTTATAGCAGAAAGTAAAAAATATGTCATTTTTTTCAAAATGTACGCTCTTTTTTTGTTTATAGCGCAAAATCTAAAAATTGATCAAATACCACCAAAAGAAAGCTCTGTTTATGGGAAAAAAAGGACATCAATTGTATTTGGGTACAGCGTCGAACGATCGCTCAATTTCCTGTTAAAATAACGCAGTGCTGAATCGCAAATTACAATTACAATATGATTTGTGTCACAATTGTATACAATATATTATTTTTTCTTTGCTGATTTTTTTTCCACACAAAAGTGGAGTTACCCTTTAACTTTTTAAACATTGCACTCGGTAGATAGGTTGCAAAATGAATCATCTTATTACACATAGAATTATGATTAAAGCTGACCTTGAACTAAAAAGCAAGGTCCACTTATTACATCAGGACCTACAACCCCATAATAAATTGGGGCAATAAAGTTATTGCAGGGAACATATACTTACTCTACCTCTGGGTCATATACTGCAGGGAATTACTTCCTTATCTTTCCAGCAAGATCCACTGGAATGCTGAGCAGAAGCATTATGTTATAACCAGGTGGCTGGTGCATGATAATTTTTTTTGGGGGGGGTGGCAAAACCCACACCCCCAGCGGGATGGTCAGCGGGCAAATCCACCACCACCCTACGATGGCCGGCTGGTCAGCTGGCAGGCAAATCCACCTTCCCCCGTCAGCCGGCAGGCAAATCCATCTCCCCCTCCCGTGGGACGGACGGCCAGACAGCCAGCATTCTTACCTCCTCCTTCCCAGATGGCTGAATGGCTGTGATTCTCCTCCAGCCGTGCGTTTCATCACTCTTCCTGGGCAATGGCCAGTAAAATCGCTTCTTTTTTCAGCCAATCGGGAAAGGGGTCTCAGGACCCGCTTTCTGATTGGCTGGGAGGAGAATCAGTATGATAATAGCGAATATTCATTTGTTTTTATCATACAACTGGGTGGGCTCAGGGCGCAGTGCTCTTCACCCCAAGCCCACCCTTTTTTGAAGCCTATTAGAGCCTCTGGCTCTAATCACATGATTAAAAAAAAAAACATTGGAATCCATGCGTCCGGCCTCCTGCATGTAGATTAGAGGGACGGATGCATGGATGGGGGGAAGACGCCCCTGCGCCCCCTATGGATGGGTCGCCACTGGTTACAACAATTGGGATACTGGACATTCTTTGGGATCTTGCTGTAAGAATCATGTTGTCACCCTCTCCAAGGTGGCCCGAGCAGAACCTCAGGGTGAGGAGAGTATAGTTGCTAACTTTTCCCCCTTAGGTTTATTTCTGTTACTTTATTGCCACAATTTATTATGGGGAGGAGGTCCTTATGTATTAAGCAAACCTTGCTCAAATGAAGCTGAAAAATAACAGACTTTCTGGCAAGATCAATAGATAATAAAACTATGTTGCAGTAGGAACTCTGAAAAACAAGGACTGCTGTGTTAATGCTACTAATAGACAACCTCCTATATGCCATTGTTTATTTTTCCCTGAGCACAACTCTAAGCAATCGACTGTATGAATAAAATTTTTGTTGTGCAGACGTGACAAATATCCATACAATCAGGCAAAAATTGCCAAACTTTATTTATTATGTACAGCACATTTGTCAAACACAAGGCCGAATACAGTCCACCAGGCCATTTTTTGTGGCTCTCACACCTCTCCTGCAACTATGACCTCCCCTAGTCCCCACCCTCACATTGTTTTAGCATCCTGCACTTCTCCATGCACCCGCAAAGAGACTTGATTCTGCCCCCCTCCCCTCAGCAGTCAACAGCAAGGAGGAGGACAGAACACATCCTACAGATCCTGTGCCTCTCTGTACAGCCACAGCACCCCCTAGTTTTTGTCTACTCTGGTTTCAACATTCAACAAAGTCCAGTCCCTCCTCTGGTCCTCCTGCAGATGCTGCACTTTCTGATTCCCAGCTCTGCTCCACAGCAGCACAAGGTAAGGGGGGGCGCACTGTGTAATGGAAGGTGGGAGACATTTGACTTCTGATGGTGGGGCTCTTGACATCTGATGTAAGGGGGGGATAGGATGCTGTGGACAATTAGTCTTACAGATACATCCGGCCCTATGAGGCCAACCATAATGCTGATATGGCCCGTATTAAAATTGAGTTTGACACCCCTGATGTACAGAATACTTCCTATAAGGTCAGCGCCATCTAGTGGCCATAATGATTTTTTTTTTTTTTTTTCCTGATTGAGGTATTTCTGGAAAAAAAAAAAATGATTGCCACCAAGTGGCATGGCAATATAGGAACTGCACGTAAAAGAGAATGGACAGAAATGTTTGCCTCTTGAATATTTACCACAGACAGATAATAAATATTTTATACACAGACTCCTAGGTAAGCAGCATTATGAGAAACACCAACAATCAATTCTTAACTGTAGATCCTTTTTTTAAGCAAGTTGTTGTGCAGTAAAAAACAGCAAATTGTGTTTAAGGATCTTAGTTACAGGGCTTTCAGCCTTTTCGGTCAGCACCAGTCTACCGCTACTATCCTGACCTATGTGCCTTTTCTTATACAAGTTGGTCATCGGTTATGATACTACATTTGTCATTTATATTCGCCTATATATTCCAGAAGTTTAACCCTGTTATACTTGCAAATTAAGGCATTTATTGAAACAAACAACAAAATGAGCGGGTAGGGAATTGTGCTCCTACTCCCCGCACATTATGTGCCCAATTGGGGTGCGGGGGCGCGGGGGGTCAGCGCAGTTCCGCCCGGCTCTTCATTACTCTTTGCCGCATCTAAAGAGGTATGATCATATACTGTAACGCTGTCTTTTTGCAAGTTATATTTTCTGCAATTGTACACCTATGAAACGTTTTGATACATTGTATGTTACACTGACATTTGTTATATGTTCCTTGTTCTTCTTTAAAAGCAATAAAAATAATGGAAACAAAAAAACAGCAAACAGCTATAACATGTTTAATGCTGTGATCCTCAATCGGTTGCCGACCGCCTACCGCATATATACTGTGGCAGTGTGGCTCTACCAGGCAAACCGAGATAGGGCTACGTTGGTCACGTGCCTGCAGCTAGGGGGCGAGTGCGGCCGATGCGCTCCCGCACCCGCTCGTCAGCGGGGAAGCCGATGCAGTGGGCAGGTGGCTCCGATTACCACCTGACACCCGCAATCGTTCCCCGCTGAGAGAGAAGGACGGTCAGCTGTTGTAAACACAGCCGACCATTCTTCTCCCTGGAATGATCACAGAGCGCCTGTGATCCTTCTATATAGGATCCCAGGTCTCTATGGTCATTCCACAAACACCCCCCCCCACCACCACAGTTAGAAGCACGCCCCTAGGCTCACATTTAACCCCTTGATCAGCCACAGTATTAACCCCTTCCCTGCCAGAGTCATTCTTACAGTAACAGTGCATATTTATAGCACTGATTACTGTAGTAATGTTACTGGTCCCCCCTAAAGTGTCAAAAATGTCAGTTAGGGGTAGGGATGATCGAACTTTTGAAAAGTTCGATTCGGCCAGAACATCCGAACTTCCCGAAAGTTCGGCCCAGATTTCAGAACCCCATTGAAATCAATGGGACCTGAACTTCGGTAATCAAAAAACACCATTTTGAAGCCCTAAAACCCAATAAATGCCCCTAAAAAGTGCCTAGGGTTCTGGGTCATGCCCCAGGGACTATTAATCACACAAAAAAAGTTCTTAAAAATTGTCATTCATTATAGAGAGCCAATTATTGAAAAAATTAAAAAAAAAAAAAAAAAAAATTCTTTGGATTTAGTGTCTGAGTGGTCTAAAACGTGTACCTGTGAAGTTTCAGCTCTATAGCATGTCCAGAACCAGAAAAAAAAAAAGATTGTTTGTATTAGGTCACTTATAGAACAGGGATATGGCTCCGCTATTTTCACACCTTGCCGGTTTAGTAGCAAGCGTTTTTTTGGGCATTTTTTGGGGTCTTTTGAGGCAGGCAAAACATCTGAACTTGTGTATAGGGGTATATATACACACAAACTTATATGTATATATACACCTAGACATATATAGGTGTGATAGTAGCAGAAATATATGCTTGCGCTAATTAAATAATTAACACTAATATGGCTCCGCTCCTATCACACCTATTTATGTGTAGGTGTGTATATATACCCCTATACACAAGTTCAGATGTTTTGCCTGTCTCCAAAGACCCCAAAAAAAATGCCTGCTCAACACACCTGGGCGTTTTTTTTTTTTTTTGGCGCTAGCGATTTTTTGGGCATTTTTTTGGGCGTCTTTGGAAGCAGGCAAAACATCTGAACTTGTGTATAGGGGTATATATACACACATACTTATATGTTTATATACACCTAGACATATATAGGTGTGATAGTAGCAGAAATATATGCTTGCGCTAATTAAATAATTAACACTAATATGGCTCCGCTCCTATCACACCTATATATGTGTAAGTGTAAAAATACATATAAGTATGTGTGTATATAATATACCCCTATACACAAGTTCAGATGTTTTGTCTGTCTCCAAAGACCCCAAAAAAATGCCTGCAACAACACACCTGGGCGTTTTTTTTTTTTTGGCGCTAGTGTTTTTTTGGGCATTTTTTTGGGGTCTTTGGAGGCAGGCAAAACATCTGAACTTGTGTATAGGGGTATATATACACACATACTTATATGTATTTTTACACTTACACTTACACATATATAGGTGTTATAGGAGCGGAGCCATATTAGTGTTAATTATTTAATTAGCTCAAGCATATATTTCTGCTACTATCACACCTATATATGTCTAGGTGTATATATACATATAAGTATGTGTGTATATATACCCCTATACACAAGTTCAGATGTTTTGCCTGCTTCCAAAGATGCCCAAAAAAACGCTAGCGCCAAAAAAAAAAATGCCCAGGTGTGTTGTTGCAGGCATTTTTTTGGGGTCTTTGGAGACAGGCAAAACATCTGAACTTGTGTATAGGGGAATATATACACACATACGTATATGAATTTTTACACTTACACATATATAGGTGTGATAGGAGCGGAGCCATATTAGTGTTAATTATTTCATTAGCGCAAGCATATATTTCTGCTCCTATCACACCTATATATGTTTAGGTGTATATATACATATAATTATGTGTGTATATATACCCCTATACACAAGTTCAGATGTTTTGCCTGCCTCCAAAGACCCCAAAAAAATGCCTGCAACAACACACCTGGGCGTTTTTTTTTTTTGGGCGCTAGCGTTTTTTTGGGCATTTTTTTGGGGTCTTTGGAGACAGGCAAAACATCTGAACTTGTGTATAGGGGGTATATATACACACATGTTATATGTATTTATACAATTACACATATATAGGTGTGATAGGAGAGAAGCCATATTAGTGTTAATTATTTAATTAGCGCAAGCATATATTTCTGCTACTATCACACCTATATATGTCTAGGTGTATATATACATATAAGTGTGTGTATATATATATAAAAATGGGTAAAGAGGCGCTGGTGATCTTTTAGCTGGATATAAATCTTAGTTGGTTACGTATAAAAATCATATATAAAAAAATATATAGACAATATAGTATATGAGATACGTGCATAAAAAATATACTTATTAAGGTGCTTATTAATATTAATAATTTATGTCCCAAATTTTTAATAGTGTATAAGTTATATAAATACGGTATTGGTATTTTAGGTGTAACAAACAAAAAACATTTTTTTGTGCTTATAGTGCATAAACTTAATTAAAGTGCAAATGCTGACCTTAATTTACCAATAAATTATTACTTATTATAAAAGTGCTTAATATCTCCACCAATAAGTTATATTCACATATAATAAATAGAAAAAATTAATAGTGCTCAAAAATTTGTGAAAAAAGTCTCTATGTTTCTGGATTTTTCATGCAACCAAATTGTGCGTTTTTTGTGATCTTTAATTCTTTCTTTAAAAAGTGCTCCAAGTGCTGGGGTGTGTCACACGTGGCCTCTTACCAGCTTTCCACAGGTCACAAGGACCTCCAGCGCATGTGATCCCTTTAAATTGGGTGGATCAAACCTCTCCTCGGTACTTTGTATATCCTGCTCCAGCTTTCCACAGGTCACAAGGACCTCCAGCGCATGTGATCCCTTTAAATTGGGTGGATCAAACCTCTCCTCGGTACTTTGTATATCCTGCTCCTACGTTACTCGAGGTGGACAATATAGTCCATACCATGGGTTGCTGCTGGGAAGAAGCTGGAGGCTGAGCTGGGAAGCAGAAAGTGCAGGGTCTAACGGTTACTACACCCCAAAAACCTGGGGTTACTTGTACCTAGGATGTTCTTCAGAGAAGAAATAGAAGTGTAAGCCGTCACACTCTACATGTTTTGCGGTTGCTTGCTTCTTCAGGAGAGATGTTTGAGGGAGCAAAATACTAAACGTCCTCCTCCTGTCTGGACTGCTGAACTGTCTGGACACTTCAAAATGCAGCTGCCTTCTCTACTCTGACGCTGTAGCTGGTAAGCTGAGCCGATCCTTGTCTGAGTCTCCTCCTCTTGTCTCAGACAAGGATCGGCTCAGCTTACCAGCTACAGCGTCAGAGTAGAGAAGGCAGCTGCATTTTGAAGTGTCCAGACAGTTCAGCAGTCCAGACAGGAGGAGGACGTTTAGTATTTTGCTCCCTCAAACATCTCTCCTGAAGAAGCAAGCAACCGCAAAACATGTAGAGTGTGACGGCTTACACTTCTATTTCTTCTCTGAAGAACATCCTAGGTACAAGTAACCCCAGGTTTTTGGGGTGTAGTAACCGTTAGACCCTGCACTTTCTGCTTCCCAGCTCAGCCTCCAGCTTCTTCCCAGCAGCAACCCATGGTATGGACTATATTGTCCACCTCGAGTAACGTAGGAGCAGGATATACAAAGTACCGAGGAGAGGTTTGATCCACCCAATTTAAAGGGATCACATGCGCTGGAGGTCCTTGTGACCTGTGGAAAGCTGGAGCAGGATATACAAAGTACCGAGGAGAGGTTTGATCCACCCAATTTAAAGGGATCACATGCGCTGGAGGTCCTTGTGACCTGTGGAAAGCTGGTAAGAGGCCACGTGTGACACACCCCAGCACTTGGAGCACTTTTTAAAGAAAGAATTAAAGATCACAAAAAACGCACAATTTGGTTGCATGAAAAATCCAGAAACATAGAGACTTTTTTCACAAATTTTTGAGCACTATTAATTTTTTCTATTTATTATATGTGAATATAACTTATTGGTGGAGATATTAAGCACTTTTATAATAAGTAATAATTTATTGGTAAATTAAGGTCAGCATTTGCACTTTAATTAAGTTTATGCACTATAAGCACAAAAAAATTTTTTTTGTTTGTTACACCTAAAATACCAATACCGTATTTATATAACTTATACACTATTAAAAATTTGGGACATAAATTATTAATATTAATAAGCACCTTAATAAGTATATTTTTTATGCACGTATCTCATATACTATATTGTCTATATATTTTTTTATATATGATTTTTATACGTAACCAACTAAGATTTATATCCAGCTAAAAGATCACCAGCGCCTCTTTACCCATTTTTATATCTATTTATTGTTTCAAACAATTAAAGGGGCAGCAGGTTTTAATATCTTTAGAAAGAGCTAGGCGCCTTCCTTAACGTTTTTACTGGTGTGTATATATATATATACACCCCTATACACAAGTTCAGATGTTTTGCCTGCTTCCAAAGACGCCCAAAAAAATGCCCAAAAAAACGCTAGCGCCAAAAAAAAAAAAAACGCCCAGGTGTGTTGTTGCAGGCATTTTTTTGGGGTCTTTGGAGACAGGCAAAACATCTGAACTTGTGTATAGGGGAATATATACACACATACTTATATGTATTTTTACACTTATACATATATAGGTGTGATAGGAGCGGAGTGATATTAGTGCTAATTATTTAATTAGCGCAAGTATATATTTCTGCTCCTATCACACCTATATATGTCTAGGTGTATATATACATATAATTATGTGTATATATATATACCCCTATACACAAGTTCAGATGTCATGCCTGACTCCAAACATGTCCTAAAAAAAGCCCTATAAACGCCTGCAGCCAAAAAGCAGGCTGACAGTCGAGAAGCCATATCAGTGTTCTATAAGTATAAGTTTGTGTTGCATTCCACTGGAGGACTCTTTTTACACTCTACATTTTGTTTTTAAAATATGTGTAAGATGTTTGCGCAATGATTATCTCTTCATCTCTTTTGGAATATACCTTGCGATTGGAGCCGATGGGACTTACATTATCAGATCCATTGACCAGACAACAGCAGCATATTTGTTTGAACGGCTGTTTAACCACTTGCCGACCGCCGAACGACTATTTTCTGCGGCAGTCTGGCTCTCCTGGGCAAACCGACATAGCACTACGTCGTTCGCCCAGGAGCCTCTAGGGGGCAAGCGCGCGCTGCAGGAGGTGCGCTCCCACCCCCGCTCGTTCCCTGACATCCCCGTGCGAGTGACCGGCGGCTCCGATGTCCGCCGGCCACCCGCGATCTTCTGCTGGAGAGGGAGAAAGGCAGGCGGCTAATGTAAACAAAGTCGCCTGTCATTCTCCCTGATCTAACTGCAGAGACTACACGATCCTGCTATGTAGGATCGTATGTCTCTGTGGTTACATCACAAGCCACGCCCCCCATAGTTAAGAGCACGCCCCTAGGGATACATTTAACCCACTGATCACTAATAAAGTTAACCCCTTCCCTGCCAGTGTAATTTTTACAGTAACAGTGCATATGTATAGCAATGATTACTGTAGTAATGTCACTGGTACCCCCAAAAGTGTCAAAAATGTCAGTCAAAAGGTCCGATCTGTCCCGCAAAAAAAATCGCAGATCGCCGCCATTACTAGTTAAAAAAAAACAATAAAAATGACATAAATCTTTCCCGTAGTTAGTAAACGCAATAACTTTTGGAAAACCAATCAAAATACGCTTATTGCGATTTTTTTTACCAAAAATATGTAGCAGAAAACAAATTGGCCTAAAAAGTAAAAAAAAATAGATTTTTACCTTTTTTTTTCCGGGAATTTCATATAAAAAAATGTGAAAAATATTGTTATTTTTTTCAAAATTGTCGCTCTTTTTTTGTTTATAGCGCAAAAAGTAAAAATCGCACAGGTGATCAAATACCACCAAAAGAAAGCTCTGTTTGTGGGAGAAAAAGAACGTCAATTTAATTTGGGTACAGCGTCGCACGGCCACGCAATTGTCCATTAAAGTCACGCAGTGCCGAATCGCAAAATAGGGCCTGGTCTTTGAGCAGCCAAATCCTCCGGGGCTTAAGTGGTTAACCTTATGCATTTGGTAAGAAGCTGTATGTTTGACTCCCCCTGGTGGTGGACCTACTGAACTCTTTCCACAGTGTTTTTTGCATCTCACTGGAGGACTTTTTTATTTTTTATTTTATGAGCGCTGCTGCTTTGTTTATATTTATAATTGTTCCTTACCAATGTAATGTCGTGCTAGCGACTCATAGTTATTTGTTTACAGTATTTTTTTTATTTTTATTGATTCTAGCGCAATATTTTGAGTTTTTATTGTAAAAACCTAACTAACACTGAGACCCCGTTCACACTGGGGCGACGCTACTTGCCGGGGCGACCTCACAAGCCGGCACGGACTTCATAACATTGAAGTCAATGCAGGTCGCTCCGGGTCGCCCCAAAGAAGCTCCGGACCCTTTTTCTAAGTCGGAGCGACTTGTGTCGCTCCTATTAGAACGGGTCCGCAGCTTCCCTATGGGAGGCGACCTACGGCGACCTGTCAGGCGACAAGGTCGCCTGACAGGTCGCCCCAGTGTGAACGGGCTCTAAACCTGCTCTGTACCACATTATAAACCTAATCTACCTAACCCTGTAAAGCAAAAATCAGTGTACTTATCTATTCTGGACCAGATCCAGTCCGGTCTCCAGCGGCGGAAGCTCTGTGCAGGAGACGACAGACAACGGCTGTGAAATGCCTGGGAAGTGACATAACCCATAGACTTACTATAGGGCTTCCGTTGTCGGCAGCCTCTCCTGCACCCACCTACACTCTGAAGTCAACGCTGACAGCTGATGCTGGGACCGGACTGGAACAGCTGCGAAATAGGTAAGTGCAGTCATTTTTGCTTTACAGGGTTAGATAGATTAGGTTTAGAATGTGGCACAGAGCAGGTTTATCCTTAGGTTTTGCCTGGACTGCTACCTAAAAAAGGTCGATTTTTTTTTTTTTTTTTACTTTTTGTAAAAATAATTTTACAGTTTGCGAGAATATTCGGCCGAAGAAAAATTAGATAATGTCTCTTTAGTGGACTTTTATAAGTTTTATCTTCCCAAAGAAAAATCTCCCACTCTTCACAATCATGCCTTATTCATGTCATCAGTTTTCGGCAGCGCCTATATTTGTGAGTGACTGTTTTCAAGGTTGAACCACATGAAGGGTAAAATTAGAACCAAAATATCTCAGGAGCACCTTTAGAATTCATTGAGAATTGCTACTACATCTATCGAACCAGATATTGATGTGTTAGTTTTAGGGATCGACCGATTATCGGCAAAGCCGATATATCGAGGGCCGATATGCACTTTCCCCGATATATCGGAATCGGCCCCTGAGGTTACCGATATTGCCGATATTTCAGGAAAGTGCTTGTACCGGAGTGATGCCTGCAGCTAGAGGCATCACTCCGGTATCGGCGTCCATAGCCGACGGTCGGCTGTCTTGTAATGACAACCGATGCGGCTGAGAAGCCTCTCCGCTGTCATTACAAGGAGCGGGAGGGGACGTTCCCCCCCTCCCACAGCCTTCCACAGCTCGCCTGGGTCTCCCATCCCACTGGGAGACCCGGGCAACCAGCCTGCACAGCCGCCGAAGAGAAGACCCGATCAAAGCCGCAATCGGCTCTGATCGGGTCTCCATGTACTCTGCACCAAATTCAAAATAATTAAAACATTCAAAACAGCTGCTTTTAAGTGCAGAGGAGGGGTTTGGGGACTTTTAGACCCCCAGATCCCTCCACAAGAGAACCTCTCAAAAAAAAATAAATAATAATAAATACATTTTAATGTACGAAAATATCGGCCAATATCGGCAATAAAATAACAATATCGGTCGATCACTAGCTAGTTTATCAAGATGCGTTGATGTGTTTAGTTTGTCAAAAAGCACACTAGTTTTATGTTACCCTCTTTTACTTTTATAATAAAAAAGTTGAAAAAAAATTCCTTTTTATTATTCAGATGTATCTATATCAGTGATCATTAACTTGTGATCTGCCTGACTTCCTCTGCTCATCAGCTGTACTTATTGTTAGTGTATTGTATGTGTGTCCAGAGACAATTCTTCTTCTTCCAATGTGGCCCAGGAAGGTCAAAAGGTTGGACGCCCCTGATGTATATGATTAAAAAGAAGCCCAGAATATTAAAAAAAAGCCCCCATACTTATAGCTCATCCTAGTGGTGGTTTATAAAAAATATATATAGTATCTCACAAAAGTGAGACACCCCTCACATTCTTGCAAATATTTTATTCTATCGTTTTATGTGACAACACTGAAGAAATTACACTTTGCTACAATGTAAAGTAGTGAGTGTACAGCTTGTATAACAGTGTAAATTTGCTGTCCCCTCAAAATAACTCAACACACAATGTCTAAACCACTGGCAACAAAAGTGAGTACACCCCTAAGTGAAAATGTCCAAATTGGGCCCAATTAGCCATTTTCCCTCCCTGGTGTCATGTGACTCATTAGTGTTACAAGGTCTCAGGTGTGAATGGTGTGCAGGTGTGTTAAATTTGGTGTTATCGCTCTCACTCTATCATACTGGTCACTGGAAGTTCAACATGGCACCTCATGGCAAAGTACTCTCTGAGGATCTGAAAAAAAAAAAATGTTGCTCTACATAAAGATGGCCTAGGCTATAAGAAGATTGCCAAGACCCTGAAACTGAGCTGCAGCACGGTGGCCAAGACCATACAGCGGTTTAACAGGACAGGTTGCACTCAGAGCAGGCTTTGCCATGGTCGACCATAGAAGTTGAGTGCACGTGCTCAGCGTCATATCCAGAGGTTGTCTTTGGGAAATAGATGTATGAGTGCTGCCAGCATTGCTGCAGAGGTTGAAGGGGTGGGGGGTCAGCATGTCAGTGCTCAGACCATATATCGCACACTGCATTAAATTGGTCTGCATGGCTGTCATCCCAGAAAGAAGCCTCCTCTAAAGATGATGCACCAGAAAGCCTGCAAAAAGTTTGCTGAAGACAAGCAGACTAAGGACATGGATTACTGGAACCATGTCCTGTGGTCTAATGAGACCAAGATAAACTTATTTGGCTCAGACCATATATCGCACACTGCATTAAATTGGTCTGCATGGCTGTCATCCCAGAAAGAAGCCTCCTCTAAAGATGATGCACCAGAAAGCCTGCAAAAAGTTTGCTGAAGACAAGCAGACTAAGGACATGGATTACTGGAACCATGTCCTGTGGTCTAATGAGACCAAGATAAACTTATTTGGTTCAGATGGTGTCAAGCGTGTGTGGCGACAACCAGGTGAGGAATACAAAGACAAGTGTGTCTTGCCTACAGCCAAGCATGGTGGTGGGAGTGTCATGGTCTGGGGCTGCATGAGTGCTGCCAACACTGGGGAGCTACAGTTCATTGAGGGAACCATGAATGCCAACATGTACTGTGACATATTGAAGCAGAGCATGATTCCTTACCTTCAGAGACTGGGCTGCAGGGCAGTATTCCAACATGATAATGATCCCAAACACACCTCCAAGATGACCACTGCCTTGCTAAAGAAGCTGAGGGTAAAGGTGAAGGACTGGCCAAGCATGTCTCCAGACCTAAACCCTATTGAGCATCTGTTGGTCATCCTCAAACAGAAGGTGGAGGAGCGCAAGGTCTCTAACATCCACCAGCTCTGTGATGTCCTCATGGAGGAGTGGAAGAGGACTCCAGTGGCAACCTGTGAAGATCTGGTGAACTCCATGCCCAAGAGGGTTAAGACAATGCTGGAAAATAATGGTGGCCACACAAAATATTGACACAATGGGCTCAATTTTAACATTTTCAATTATGGGGTGTACTCACTATTGTTGCCAACGGTTTAGACATTAATGGCTGTGTGTTGAGTTATTTTGAGGGGACAGCAAATTTACACTGTTATACAAGCTGTACACTCACTACTTTACATTGTAGCAAAGTGTAATTTCTTCAGCGTTGTCACATGAAAGGATAAAATAAAATATTAGCAAAAATGTGAGGGGTGTAGTCACTTTTGTGAGAGACTGTACATTCAATACAATTAAGACTACTTGAAAACTTACCAAGTAAAAATGAGACGAAGAGAACCAACAGGAAGTTGTCCATATCACTAATTTCATCAGGATATTTACTGTAATACAATTTTAGAGAAGTTTATTCAGCCTGCAAAGAGAAAAAGAAGATGAATTTTGATGGTATATATACACACAGACGTAGACCTGTATTTTTATTTTTTCTAACTTGAAATTGTTAGTTCCCCAATTTAAACACTATTTCATAATTCTAATTAAATCCAATTTTAAAAATATGCATTTTTGATCCTCCCATACCTTTAGGTAATGTGTACACAGAGTACAATCTATTCATAGCCCTCCTGCACACAGGGCGTTTTTATAGCTGCTTTTAGGAGTTTTGGGCGTTTTTTTTTTTTTTTTTGCAGCTTAAAATCGCCCCTCCATGTTATTCCTTTTTCAAATAGTTTTATTTTTTAGACGAAATAGAGAAAATTGTACAATTGAACTTAATCAATGAATATACATGAAGTATAAACAATTAAAAAAACACTCAGAACAACAAATGAGCTGATAACCGTGAAACCTTGAAAAGCATGTTGCATCAGGAATGCCAATAACATAGGAAAACCACAAGTTGTAAGAGTGGGTGAGCAAGTAAGATTGTAGGACATGGTAATGGGCACAGATATATCATGGGTAAGGGGCCCAGTAACTCCAGATAAGCAGAGCATATATGGAGCTATAGTGGGTGACAGGGGACAGAAAGGAGGGGGGGGATTGGGTAGGACAGGGTACAATGGGTGCCTGGAGAGAGTCCTGGTTTACCCTAGTGGGCTCCAGCGGTCTTGCAGGGCATTAACGATTGGATCATTGCTTAACCACTTTACGACTGCTCACAGTACTACTACTGTGGCACAGTGGCAGCCCTGGTTCCATTGATGTAGACCTACGTCGCTGGATTCCTAGCTGTCTTGGCAGCGCGCGCACGCCACTGGATGCTCGCTCCCGTTTAGACACAGCGGGAGTCGGGCCAGAGAGGGAGAGGCTGTGATCACCGCCTCTCTTCCCTGATCATTGGGGAACGTGTGACAAGGTCCACCCGCTTGTGTAAACAAAGCAGGCCGATCTTCTTAGTGACAGACAGGGATAGATCACAGGATTCAGCATAGCTGAACCTGCGATCTCTGTCTGTGTCACAGAACACCCCCCCACACACGTCAGTAAGCATGAGGTACACATTTAACCCCTTGATCACCAAAAGTGTTAACCCCTTCCCTGCCAGTGTCATTATTACAGTAACAGTGCATATTTTTAGCACTGATTACTGTAGTAATGTCACTGGTCCCCCCAAAAGTGTAAAAAATGTCAGTTAGGTGTCCAATCTGTCTGCCGCAATGTAACAGTCCCGCAAAAAAAATCGCAGATCGCCGCCATTACTAGCAAAAAAAAAAAAAACAATAAAAATGACAAATCTTTCCCGTAGTTAGTAAACGCAATAACTTTTGCGCAAACCAATCAAAATACGCTTATTGCAATTTTTTTTTACAAAAATATGTAGCAGAAAACAAATTGGCCTAAAATGTTAAAAAATTTAGATTTTACATTTTTTTTTGAGAATGTTATATAGCAGAATGTAAAAAAAAATATATATATATATATATATATATATATATATATATATATATGTGTGTTTTTTTTTTTTTTTTCAGAATTGTTTCTCTTTTTTTGTTTGAAACGCAAAAAATAAAAATCGCACAGGTGATCAAATACCACCAAAAGAAAGCTCTATTTGTGGGAAAAAAAGGACATCAATTTTATTTAAGTACAGCATCACGCGACCACGCGCAGTCACAGTGCCGAATCGCAAAATACAGCCTGGTCATTAAGGGGGAAAATCTTCCGGTCCAGAAGTGGTTAATGAAGATCTAAAGCCAAAACTTTTTAAATCTTTTTTTTTTATATCTCTTTTTATTAATTTTTATAACCAACAAATCATACAAATATGAAAAGAAGAATAATGATCACAGAATCAAAATCTATACTCTATACTCTATGCTAGAAGAAAGAAAAAGAGAAGAGAAAAGAAAAAAGGGGTAGCTGTAGTGGTCAGACCTATGAATCACTTATCTTTAATTTTCCCAAAGTTCGTGTTATTTCTGCATTTAAGTACCAGTCTGTGTATCTGAAAGGTTTCATAAAGTATTGAATGTCCGCGTCCAAGAGTTCTTGCTCTATAAAGGGTTGCCATTTGTCGAAAAACCTTTTTGTAGGAATATAATGTTGTAAGACTGTATCCATGCGTTCCTTATATAATAATGACCGAAGCTCCCTTTTGAGAGCAGATAGATTAGGAGGGCTAGGCTGGATCCATGATTTTAAAATGGTCCTCTTAGCCGCTAAAAAACATAGATGTGTCCATGGAGGGACAGTAGGCAATAGGTTCACCTGAGCAGAAGTATTCGGCAAGTTAATTCCAAATAACATAAGGTGCGGAGATTTCCGTAAGCTGGTATTCATTACCATATTGGGCATAGTGCACCACTCCATCCCAGAATGGGATCACTCTAGGGCAGTGCCAGAATCTATGGGCCAATGTAGGCCTCGTTGACGTACAAAGGGGACATACAGCTTTTGTTCTCTTATCTCTAGTGAAGAGGGCTGGAATATAGGCTTTCTGGATACATTTAAATTGAGTCTCTCTCCATATTTCATTCACCGTAACTGTCCTAATATGCCTATAGCCCAGGAGTATCAGATGTGAAAACTCAAATCCAGGAAAATCTATATGCCACTTTTCAAAGATTCTGTCTGTAGAGGGAGGAAGCAGTTCATCTTGTAGAGTTTTAAATATTGTAGATATTGAATAGGACCTCTGTTGTATCAGAGTGTCCATCATTGTATGTTGAAAACCCTCTAACAGGCTTGGAGCACATGAAGATATATACAAAATTGCTTGATGGTAGGCCAAGAAATGTGATTTAGGAAGATCAGATTCTGCAGCAAGAATCTGAAAAGGTTTAAATTTAAGTCTGGAAGTCCCACTTTCTGTTTGTATCAAGGAGTATGCTTTCACAAGGCCCTTTGATTTCCAATATTTAAAGGCTAGGTGGTCCCTTGCCTGAGGAAACATTGGATTTCCCACCAATGGTAGATACTTTGAAATACCTAGTGGTACATGTAATTTCTTGCGAGTTTCTCTCCAGGCTATAAGGGTATCTCTTAGCAAAACATGTTGTTGTATATTTTTTGGTAAAGATGAAAATTTGCTATGCAGGATACCCGCCAAACTAAAAGGATAAGCTATTTGTTCCTCCAAGGCGTTGTTGGAGTAGAAATTTCCCTCCCCGAGCTAGATATTCCCAAAGTATCCGTGAAGAATATGAATCAATCACCAAATTTGCTGTATACACCACCGGTGATTTAATCTGCTTACCAGAAACAGATATACACAAACCTGTATATATAATGGAATACCTGATCTCTCGGCCCTCAGATGACACTTATAGTAATCATTTGTATGCAGGAATATGCCTCCAATCCAAGCAGGGTATCCAATGGTCTCAGACAAATTGATCAGTATCCGCTATCCACAGACCCCATACATCATCATACCAGGCAAAAGGAAATAAGTAGCTCCATAGTGTAAAACCGCAAATCAATTTAATAGGAATAAAGAAATACACTTACAAATAATTGCAGAGTATATGCGCATATAATTTATATATATAATAAATAAATATATAATATACACTATTCATCATCATTTATTTATTTTTTGCACACAGAATACCTATTATTATTTTTTTTCACTTAGCACAGCTTATTTACATTATTATCATTATTACAGTAAGGGCTGTTTCACACGGTCGTTCAGTTTTTTATGCCCGATCAGTTCCTTTTTTTTTTTTTTTAAGGGCTCTTTCACACGGTCGTTCAGTTTTTTATGCCCGATCAGTTCCTTTTTTTTTTTTTTTTAAACGGACACGGATGACACTTGTGTCATCCGGTCCATATGTCCGTTTTTTATCCCATCCGTTTGCGGATGAAAAACGGACATAATGTATCTCTATGTAAATACGGATGTCAGCGGATGACACCACTGACATCCGTTTTTGCGTTCGTTCCGTTTTTTGAACGGAAGAAAAAATAGGGTTCTCTTCAGTTCAAAAAAACTGAACTGAACTGATGAAAAACGGATGTCCGTATTTACATAGAGATACATTATGTCCGTTTTTCATCCGCAAACGGATGGGATGAAAAACAGACATACGGAACGCCCGTGTTAAAGAGCCCTAACAATGCATATTTTTAGCACTGATTACTGCAGTAATGTCACTGGTCCCCCCAAAAGTGTCAAAAATGTCAGTTAAGGGTCCTATCTGTCCGCAGCAATGTCGCAGTCCTGCAAAAAATTGCAGATCGCCGTCATTACTAGTAAATAAAAAAAAACAATAAAAATAACATAAATCTTTCCCGTAGTTAGTAGACGCGATAACTTTTGTGCAAACCAATTAAAATAAGCTTTTTACGATTTATTTTAACCAAAAATATGTAGCAGAAAACAAATTGGCCTAAAATGTTAAAAAATTTTGATTTTACATTTTTTTTTTGAGAATGTTATATAGCAGAATGTGAAAAATATATATATATATATTTTTAGAATTGTTGTTCTTTTTTTGTTTATAACGCAAAATATAAAAATCGCACAGGTGATCAAATACCACCAAAAGAAAGCTCTGTTTGTGGGAAAAAAAGGACATCAATTTTATTTAAGTACAGCATCACGCGACCGCACACAGTCACAGTGCTGAATCGCAAAAAAGGGCCTGGTCATTAAGGGGGAAAATCTTCCGCTCCAGAAGTGGTTAATGAAGATCTAAAGCCAAAACTTTTTAAATCTTGAATGCAATACGGAGTAGACTTTTTTTCTTTTTACCCTCTGTTTTCCATTGGGGGAGGGGGGGGGGGGGTATGGGGGGATACAGTACATGCAAAACACACAAATACAAGCTTTCATTAGCAGCTAATACATACAGTACCTGTATATGTTCTTTTTCATTTTGTTTATCTTCTTTACTCTGAATGTTCAGTTTGTTCAGGTTTTCTCAGCAACTTTTTTTCCAGTGTTGCTCTCTCTCACGCTCTCTTCTTCTCTGGAAGTGTTCAGTGTGATGAAGAAGTAGATTTACTTAATAATCATAAGCAAAAGCAGAACTTAGTACAAAAGTCTAGTCTAAAATTGCTGCAATATTGACCTCTTAAAGTTTAACCAATCCTGCAACTCTATAACACGCAATCAACATTTCCCTAACAAATTACTTTATCTGTTATTGATGTGCTTAAACAGTTCTGGACCGGAAGGATTTGCTCCCCTTAATGACCAGGCCATTTTTATGCGATTCGGCACTGCGTTACTTTAACTGACAATTGCACGGTCGTGCAACGCTGCACCTTAAAAATAATTTATGTCCTTTTTTTCCCACAAATAAAGCTTTCTTTTGGTGGTATTTGATCACCTCTGCGATTTTTTATTTATTGCGCTAAAAACAAAAAATAGAGCAAAAATTCTGAAAAAAAAAAACCCAATAGTTTTTCACTTTCTGCTATATAACATTACCAAAAAAAATGTAAACATTTTTTTTTTCATCCTTTTAGGCCAATTTGTATTCTGCTACATATTTTTGGTAAAAAAAAAAAAAAAAAAAAAATCCCAATAAGTGTATTTTGATTGGTTTGCGCAAAAGTTATCGTGTCTAAAAACTAGGGGAAAGATTTATGTCATTTTTATTTATTTTATTTTTTTTTACTAGCAATGGCGGCGAGCAGTGATTCTTAGCGGGACTGCGACATTGCGATGGACAGATCAGACCCCTGACTGACATTTTTTAAACTTTTGGGGGGACCAATGACATTACTACAGTAATCAGTGCTAAAAATATGCACTGTTACTGTAATAATGACACTGGCAGGGAAGGGGTTAACCCAGGGGCGATCAAGGGGTTAAATGTGTACCTAGGGGAGTGTTTTCTAACTGTGAGGGGGAGGGAATTGTGAAATGAACACAGAGACCTGTGATCCTAAATAGGAGGATCACAGGAGCTCTATGATCATTTCAGAGAGAACAACGGTCAGCTGTGTTTACAACAATGTGTTTTTTTATATACTCTCTATGTGTATGTTTCAAAAAACATTTATACATTTTTACTCATGTCTCATGAGGATCATTAAGTCCTTAACGGGTATCTAGACACAAATTTCTTTGTGTCTTCAATTTTTTGTTTTCAAATTATATGGACATGACCTCATGATCTCATTCACACATCTTTCCTCATCCTTTTGTCGTTATTTCTCTCTCAGTGGGAAGCGATCATGGGTGCCTGGCAGCAATTGCGGTCACCGGCCCCATAGATCGGCATCACCGCTGCCTAGTGGGGGCAGACGCGTGCCTCCAGCGGCGTGCTCTCACCCCAGGAGCGCTCTATATCTGCGGCGGGTGATCGGAAAGTGGTTAAAGGGTAATTCCACTTTTGTGGGAAAAAAAATAGCAAATAAAAAAAAATAATAATAATATAGCATAAAGCGTCATATTGTATTTGAATGATATTAACCACTTCCTGACCACCCGCCGCCTTTTTACTGCGGCAGGGTGGCTCTCCTATGCAAACCGGCGTAGACCTACTTTGGTCGTGCGCGGGAAGCTAGGGGGCAAGCATGTGCCGGTAGCGGCACGCTCCCATCCCTATTCGGCAGTGGGGAAGCCGATGCACGGGTCAGGCGGCTCCGATTGTCGTCTGACACCCGCGATCGTTCCCCGCTGAGAGAGAATGACGGTTGGCTGTTGTAAACACAGCTGATCGTTCTTCTCTCTGGAATGATCACAGAGTTCTCTGTGGGGGGGGGGGGGAGGTCTGCATTGTAAAGGGGTTCAATTGGGGGGTTTGTATTGTAAAAGGGTTCTATTGGGGGGTCTGCATTGTAAAGTTGTTCAATTGGGGGGGGGGGGGTGTATTGTAAAAGGGTTCTATTTGGGGGTCTGAATTGTAAAGGGGTTCTATTGGGAGGCTTTGCATTGTAAGGGGGTTCTATTGGGGGGTTTGCATTGTAGAGGGGTTATATTCTGTATTGTAAAGGGGTTCTTTGGGGAGGGGTTGTATTGTAAAGGGGTTCTATTGGGGTGGGGTTTGTATTGTAAAATGGTTCTATGGGGGTAGGGGTTAAATTGTAAAGGGTTATGGGTTCTATTTGGGGGGGGGGTTGTATTGTAAAGTGGTTCTGTTGGGGGGGCTTTGTATTGTAAAGGGGTTCTATTGGGGGGTTTGTATTGTAAAGGGGTTCTAGTGGCGGGGGCTTTGTATTGTAAAGGGGTTCTATTGGGGGGGCTGTGTAATGTAAAGGGGTTCTATTGGGGGGGGCTATATAATGTAAAGGGTTTTATTGAGGGGGGGTGGGGCTGTGTAATGTAAAGGGTTCTATTGGGGGGGTTGGGGCTGTGTAATGTAAAGGGTTCTATTGGGGGGGCTGTGTAATGTAAAGGGTTCCATTGGGGGGGGGGGTGGTGCGGAAACTGTGTAATGTAAAGGGTTCTATGGGGGGGGCATAGGCTGTATAATGTTAAGGGTTCTATGGGGGGTGGGGGCTGTGTAATGTAGGGGGTTCTATTGGGAGGCGGGGGCTGTGTAATGTGAAGGGTTCTATGGGGAGGGCGGGGGCTGTGTAATCTAAAGGGTTCCATGGGGGGTGGGGGCTGTGTAATGTAGGGGGTTCTATTGGGGGCGGGGGCTGTGTAATGTGAAGGGTTATATGGGGGGCGGGGCTATATAATGTAAAAGGTTCTATGGGGGGGCGGGGGCTGTATAACATCAAGGGTTCCATGGGGGGTGGGGGCTGTGTAATGTAAAGGGTTCCATGGGGGGCGGGAGCTGCGTAATGTAAGGGGTTCTATGGGGGATGGGGGCTGTGTTATGTAAAGGGTTCCAATGGGGGGGCTGTGTAATGTAAAGGGGTCCAGGGGTACAGGGGCTGTGTAATGTAAAGGGGTCCAGAAGTACAGGGGCTGTGTAATGTAAAGGGGTCCAGGGGTACGGGGGCTGTGTAATGTAAAGGGGGTCTTCCTACATTTTACTCGCAGTTATTACTGCAGTCCTGTAGAATTTTTAGGTTGTGCGTTTTTTTCTGCATTTTCTGAAATGCACCAAAAGTCCCGCATGCTGCATCTTTGGCGCGCTTTCAGAAAACAGGAAAATATTTTTTTTTGGGGGGGGGGGGGGGGTGACACCATGGTTTACTGCACCAGGTGACACCAATCCTAGTGACACCACTGGCAATAGCACACAGTAAGTGTGCCACTGCCAGTTACATTTATTTCTGTCTGGCGCCTCAGGTCAACCGGCGCCGTTTTTGCAGAGGAGGAGGGGCCTGGTCACCAGGGGGGGAGCAGAGGGAGGAGGATTCTTTTGGTATCCTGGCTGCAGTGCGTGGAGGCGCTACACGTGACATGTCAATGTGCGGTTTGTCGCCTACATGCCGGGGGGGGGTGCCAGATATAGGATCCGCCCCAGGTGCCAAATGCTCTTGATACGCCCCTGGGAGACCCTCTTAAGTAACACAGAAATGACACATGCTTGCTTCTAAGAGTGATCTGTCTTTATTATCTGCGTAGCAGCTTATATGTAAAACTTACACAATGTAAAATATAGAACAGCCAATCATATTCTAACACACGTATAACATGAACTCTTTTACTTCTGCATTATCTTTTGGTTTCAGCTTGGGTCTCAAACCTTGTTACAAGTGCCTCAATTTGTGTAATAAGATAAAGGATGACGCAGAATACACTAAACCACAACCCCCCATGGTCTGTGCTTCTATATAGTAGGCAATTTAAAAATTGCAAACAAGACTTAATCTTTCCAAGTAAACTTAACCACTTAAGCTCCGGAAGATTTTACCCCCTTCCTGACCAGGCCCTATTTTGCGATTCTGCACTGCGTGACTTTAACAGACAATTGCGCGGTCATGCGATGCTGTACCCAAATGAAATTGACGTCCTTTTTTTCCCACAAACAGAGCTTTCTTTTGGTGATATTTGATCACCTGTGCGATTTTTTGATCATGCGCTATAAACAAAAAAAGAGCGACAATTTTTCAAAAATAACAATATTTTTCACATTTTATTATATGAAATTCCCCCCAAAAAAATGTAAACATCAACATTTTTTAACATTTTAGGCCAATTTGTTTTCTGCTCTATATGTTTGGTAAAAAAAATCGCAATAAGCGGATTTTGATTGGTTTGCGAAAAGTTATTGCGTTTACTAACTAAGGGAAAGATTTTTGTCATTTTTATTGTTTTTTTTTTTTTTTAACGTGTAATGGCGGCGATCTGCAATTTTTTTGCTGGGCTGAGACATTGTGGCGGACAGATCGGACCCTTGACTGATATTTTTGACACTTTTGGGGGTACCAGTGACATTACTACAGTAATCAGTGCTATACATATGCACTGTTACTGTAAAAATGACACTGGCAGGGAAGGGGTTAACTTTATTGGAGAAGGAGGGGTTAAGCCTGTCCCTAGGGGCGTGATTCTAACTGTTATGGGATGTGGCTTGTTGTGTAACTACAGAGATATACGATAATACATAGCAGGACCGTATGATCTCTGCACTTACACAGGGGAGAATGACAGGCGGCTTTGTTTACATTAGCCGCCTGCCTTTCTCCCTCTGTACCGGACGATCGCGAGTGACCGGCGGACATCGGGTCCGCCGGTCACACGCGCGGGGATCACAGTGAACGAGCGGGGGAGGGAGCGTGCCTCTGGCGGCACGCGCTCGCCACCAGTGTATGTACTTGCGGCGGTCGGCAAGTGGTTAAAATGGATGCTTTTCATGAAATAGCAGAACTTAAGCTAAATTAATACAAAATGGCGATGCATAAGCTAAATACTAATTTCCTTCAGCCGCCATTACTAGTATAAAAAAAAAAAAACAATGAAAATTACATAAGTCTTTCCTGTAGTTAGTAGACGCGATAAATTTTGCACAAACCAATCAAAATACGCTTATTGCGATTTTTTTCAGCAAAAATATGCAGCAGAAAACAAATTGGCGTAAAATGTAAAAACATTTTGATTTTTACATTTTTTTTTTGAGATTGTCATATAGCAGAATGTGAAAAATATATATATATATTTTTTCAAAATTGTCGCTCTTTTTTGTTTATAGCGCAAAATAATTGCACAGGTGATCAAACACCCCCAAAAGAAAGCTCTATTGGTGGGAAAAAAGGACATTGATTTTATTTGGGTACAGCGTCTCACGACCGCGCAATTGTCCTTTAGAGCCGGTTCACACTACCACGACCAGAAAGTCGCCCCGTGACTTGAAGAGACTTGTTTAGAGACTTGGAAGAGACTTGTGCACTACTTTGAAGAGACAGGCGACTTTGTCTGTGGGGAACGCCTGGCTAATCTCTTTCTTCTTCCTGGAAAGTCTGATAACAAGTCACTTCAATTAAGATAAGGAGGCGACTCCCATTGAAGTATATGGGACAGTCGGATCACAGGTCGCCTCAAAGTAGTACAGGACCCTTTTCTGAAGTCTGAGCGACTTCAGTAGTGCTAATTAAGACGGCACTGATTGATTAACATTGCTTTTGTTATGTCAAGTGACCTGGGGCTACACAAGTCGCCTCACAAGTCGCGCTAGTGTGAATGGGCTCTTAAAGTAACGCAGTGCCGAATCACAAAATAGGGCCTGGTCATTAAGGGGGCAAATCCTTCCGGTCTTAAAGTGGTAAAGGGTAACTCCACTTTTGTGGGGGGAAAAAAATAGCAAAAAAAAAAAAAATGATATTAAAAATGACCTTTCCTTTTCAATCTGCAGCTCTGTAGTTTTCTGCAAAATGCAATATGCAACACATAACAAGCATGCTTTACTGCTTATACAGACTTAAACTGGATACACACTATACAATTTTTGTTTAGAATTTTTCCTTTAGATTTACCAAAACCATATAATATGAGGTCAGACCTAAACACTTTCAATTTGTATGTAATCTGGCAGGCCCTTGCACAACATAGTTGAAGGTAAATCTATAGGAAATCTACCAACAAAAGTTGTATAGTGTGTATCCAGCCTAAGTATACTGTTGTGGGTTTAGTAACACTGTAATAACTAGGGTTGAGTGAACCCAAACTGTAATGTTCGGGTTCATACCAGACTTTAGGGTTTTCGGTACCGGACCCAAACCCGGACATGGTACTGTATATTCGTTATCAAGTTCGGTGTCCGGCAATTTAATGGCACATAAAAGAAGATGCAGGGCAGCCAATCCACAAGCATTTAACTGGTGTGCCCTTAGAAGCCATCACAGCCATGCCTACTAATGGCATAGCTGTGATTGACCAGTGCAGCATGTGACCCAGCCTCTATATAAGCTAAAAAAAATGTTAGAAAGAAAAAGATGGGGCTTTGCAGGCCAGTGGGAGTAGAAGGATCAGACAAAAAAACGGTTTATAAAACCAAATAACATTTTATTAGTACATAAGATAAAACGCATGGACCGCCATGCATAGTAAGTGCCATTGAACTAACATACAAATAAATAAAATCAAGCAGGATGGGTCATTAGCAACATAGAAATACATCCCATAGGGGAAACAAAATCAAAGAGCCTGTGTAGGATGGAGAGTAGGTCTCACGATGGAATCGGTCAATGTAGGTCCCCAGCTAGCCGACGCGTTTCGCTCAAGGCTTCCTCAGGGCCTGAGAGACCATGACAGACCGGTATTTCCTTGTTGATAATGACTCAGAGTAGAAGACAGGGTTGTGACGGCACAGATACTGAATAAGAATTACTGCTTCCGTATTTAAGATGTAAGTTCCATGTTGGCGTACATATACATTCTATTTATGCTGGATTCAAAAGTTTGGACCCTCGTATACCATAAAGGGAAGGCTTATAATCTCCACTGGTGGTAGTTCCCTGGGAGTCAGCGACTACCCGTACCCTCTCCCTGATATATTCCAAATTGTGGATACTCAGCATTGGGTATACAATATCTATTATAGTATGGGGATAGCCTCAAGCGGACAAGGGCAGTCACATTTTATGTGGTCATAGATGGTATCATAGTTCAGACCTAGAGGTCCCGGGAAAACAGCGGTGAATACCTATTTCTAATGCAATAATGGCTCCAGGCAGGAGAAGACATGCATATGCGTGTCACTATATTTGATAGAAGGGATAGTACGTCCCGAGCTCCATAGGCCCTTAGTAACTGCCTGAGGCAGGTTGCTGGCGTACTTGTCCGCTTGAGGCTATCCCCATACTATAATAGATATTGTATACCCAATGCTGAGTATCCACAATTTGGAATATATCAGGGAGAGGGTACGGGTAGTCGCTGACTCCCAGGGAACTACCACCAGTGGAGATTATAAGCCTTCCCTTTATGGTATACAAGGGTCCAAACTTTTGAATCCAGCATAAATAGAATGTATATGTACGCCAACATGGAACTTACATCTTAAATACGGAAGCAGTAATTCTTATTCAGTATCTGTGCCGTCACAACCCTGTCTTCTACTCTGAGTCATTACCAACAAGGAAATACCGGTCTGTCATGGTCTCTCAGGCCCTGAGAAAGCCTTGAGCGAAACGCGTCGGCTTGCTGGGGACCTACATTGACCGATTCCATCGTGAGACCTACTCTCCATCCTACACAGACTCTTTGATTTTGTTTCCCCTATGGGATGTATTTCTATGTTGCTAATGACCCATCCTGCTTGATTTTATTTATTTGTATGTTAGTCCAATTGCACTTACTATGCATGGCGGTCCATGCGTTTTATCTTATGTACTAATAAAATGTTATTTGGTTTTATAAACTGTTTTTTTGTCTGATCCTTCTACTCCCACTGACCTGCAAAGCCCCATCTTTTTCTTTCTAACATTTTTTTTTTGGTCTCCTCATAGGGGTAAGGGCCGAAACCACACGGCAATTTTTGTATGCTCTATATAAGCTAGAGTCACATAGCGCCGCACGTCACTCTCCTCTATCTAGTGTAGGGAAAGGCTGCCTGGTGCCTGCGGCTGCTGCTTTGAGGGAAAGCATAGGAGTAGGACAGAATCTTTGATCATTCTAATTAATCTACATAGATTTTGTTGTGTACTAGGGCGCTGCTGCATTGAGGGAGAGAGGGAGAGTATATAGAAGGAGGACAGAATCATTAATATTATTCTTTAATCAGAACTTCAACTCATCTACATAGATTTTGTTGTGTGGGTGCAGTGCACAATCTTTTTACCCTGCCCTGATCCCAGTGACAAAAAAAAAATACTTTTATCTATCTGTTAGTTAGGTGGGCGGCGGGGGGGAATTTTATGCAAGCTCAGTGCACCAGCATATTCAGTGCGCATTTAAAGCTATATATAGCTATAATTTTCAGGGTTTTTAAAAACACCCTTTTTGAGCTAAAATCCATAATTTTATAGCCCTTGCTTGCTGCATCTGTACATGTAGAATTCAAGCTGCTGTCCTACTGTGTTAGTAAAAAAACACCCCTTTTGGGCAAAATACACAATTTTACAGCCCTTGCTTGCTGCATCTGTACTTGTAGAATTCAAGCTGCTGTCATATTGTGTTAGTAAAAAAACACCCTTTTTGGGCAAAATACACAATTTTACAGCCCTTGCTTGCTGCATGGATAAAAAAACAAGCTTGAAATACTGCAATAATTTTCAGGGTTTGAAAAAACACCCATATCTGGCAATACCCTCCATCTTGGGGCTCTGCCGCATTATTCAGTGCGCATTTTAAGCTATATATAGCTATAATTTTCAGGGTTTTTAAAAACACCCTTTTTGAGCTAAAATCCATAATTTTATAGCCCTTGCTTGCTGCATCTGTACATGTAGAATTCAAGCTGCTGTCCTACTGTGTTAGTAAAAAAACACCCCTTTTGGGCAAAATACACAATTTTACAGCCCTTGCTTGCTGCATCTGTACTTGTAGAATTCAAGCTGCTGTCATATTGTGTTAGTAAAAAAACACCCTTTTTGGGCAAAATACACAATTTTACAGCCCTTGCTTGCTGCATGGATAAAAAAACAAGCTTGAAATACTGCAATAATTTTCAGGGTTTGAAAAAACACCCATATCTGGCAATACCCTCCATCTTGGGGCTCTGCCGCATTATTCAGTGCGCATTTTAAGCTATATATAGCTATAATTTTCTGGGTTTTTAAAAACATCCTTTTTGGGCTTAAATCCACAATTTTATAGCCCTTGCTTGCTGCATCTGTACATGTAGAATTCAAGCTGCTGTCATATTGTGTTAGTAAAAAAAAAAACCTTTTTGGGCAAAATACACAACATGCTGTTGTTCTATTCTATTTAGGGCAAAAAAGTAAAAAATTGCAGCATTTGCTGAATATGTTACTGTGAGATACACCCTTTAGATACTGTTGTTCTATTTTGCTGCTCAAAAAACACCCATTTAGGGGAAAAATCTTAAATTGCGGCCTAGTCTGTATCTGTACATGTGAAATACACCCTTTAGATACCGTTGTTCTATTCTGCTATTCAAAAAACACCCATTTAGGGCAAGATCCTAAATTTGAGAAATATGAGGAGAACGTCAAATAAGGGACGTGGCCCCGGTCGTGGTGCTGCTGGTGGAGCTCCTGTTGCAAGGAGAGGACATGGTCGATCTGTGCCAGCTACACGCACAAGTGAAACACCTTCCTCAGGTGTGAGTAGGCGACAGAACCTGCAGCAGTATTTGGTCGGGCCTAATGCAGCTCTACGAATGTTGAGGCCAGAACAAATACAAGTGATAGTACATTGGGTTGCTGACAGTGCCTCCAGTGCCGTCACATTGTCTCCCACCCAGTCTTCTGCTGAAAGATCAGAGTTGGTACCTGCAGCCGATGTCCATCAGTCTTTCATCTCACCCCCTTGCAAATCAGCCAAGCAGTCTGAGCCCCAAGTCATGCAGCAGTCTCTTCTGCTTTTTGATGACTCTGTTAGCATGGTTTCCCAGGGCCATCCAGCTAGCCCTGCCCCAGAAGTGGAAGAGATTGAGTGCACCGATGCCCAACCACTTATGTTGGAAGATGAGTACATGGGAGGACCATCACAGAACGTCTCAGATGATGACAAAACAGAGCTGCCAATTGCTGCAGCTTTCGGAATTGTGTAGACCGACAAGGAGGGCAGGGGTGAAGACTGGGTGGAAGATGATGTGGAGGATGATCATTCCACATGGAATCAATGTCATGCAGGTGACCTGTGAAGTTCGGAGGAAGAGGCGGCGGTTGCACAGAGTCACCAGCACAGCAGAAGAGGGAGCAGGGTACAAAAGCAGAGCGGCCGTCCCCTAGACAGTACGTCTGCTACTTCCCAATGCAGCAGGGGACCAAGCACACCAAAGCCAGCTCCAAGGAGTTCCCGAGCATGGCAGTTCTTCAGACAATGTGCTGATGACAAGACCCGAGTGGTTTGCACGCTGTGCAATCAGAGCCTGAAGCAAGGCATAAACGTTCTCAACCTGAGCACAACCTGCATGACCAGCATCTAAGTGCAAAGTACGAGCTGCAGTGGAGTAGACACCTCAAAAACCAAGAAAGGTCTCTGGCTCCTCCTGCTTCCTCTTCTGCTGCAGTCATCCACCTCTGTAGTGACAGTGGCACCTGCCACCCCGCAAACAGAGGGTCAGCCAGCAACACCACCACCTGGGTCACCAAACATCTCCACAATGTCCCATGGAAGCGTTAAGCTCTCTATCTCCAAAACATTGGAGCGGAAGAGGAAGTACCCCCCTACCCACCCACGATCCCTGGCCCTGAATGCCAGAATTTCAAAATTCCTGACCTTTGAAATGCTGTCATTCTGTCTAGAATAACAGACCGATGAGTGGTTGGTGCCAGTGAGCCTCAAGCCCGGCCTGGTGGTGTGCGATAATGGGCGAAATCTCATAGCAGCTCTGGGCCTAGCCGGTTTGACGCACATCCCTTGCCTGGTGCATGTGCTGAATTTGGTGGTGCAGAGGTTCCTTAAAAATTACCCCGATATGTCAGAGCTGCTGCAGAAAGTGCATGCCGTCTGTGCGCACTTTGGGCGTTCTCACCCTACTGCTGCTCGCCTGTCAGCGCTGCAGCTTAACTTTGGCCTTCCCGCTCACCGCCTCGTATGTGACGTGCCCACAAGGTGGAACTCCACCTTGCACATGCTGGCCAGACTGTGCGAGCAGCAGCAGGCGATAGTGGAGTGTCAGCTGCAGCAAGCACGCGTGAGTCGCTCTGCGGAACAGCACCACTTCACCACCAATAACTGGGTCTCCATGCTAGACCTGTGTGCCTTGTTGCACTGTTTGCGAGTACTCCACCATATGGCCAGTGCCGATGATGCCGTTCTCAGCATTACTATCCCACTTCTATGCCTCCTTGAATAAAACGATTCGGTGATGATGGAAGAGGATGTTGCACAGGAGGAGGAGGAGGAGGAGGAGAAGGAAGAGGGATCATTTCCTGCACCCTCAAACGCCAGGTACACAATTGTCCAGCAAGGGCACAGTTCTGGATGAGGAGGAGGAGATGGAGGAGGAGGAACCATGTTCACAGTAGGGTAGAACCCAGACCAGCTCATGGCCATCACTGGTGGGTGGCTGGGGGGATACAGAGGACACAGATGATACACCTCCCACAGAGGACAGCTTTTTATTGTCTCTGGGCAGCCTGGCACACATGAGTGATTACATGCTGCAGTGTCTCCGCAATGACCGCCAAGTTTCCCACATTATAACTTGTGCTGATTACTGGGTGGCCATGCTGCTGGATCCCCGTTACAAGGACAATGTACCGTCCTTAATTCCCTCACTGGAGCGCGATCGTACGATGCGTGAGAACAAGCGCACGCTGGTAGACGCTCTACTAGTGGCATTCCCACCTAACAGCGGGGGCATATGGAAGCACAAGGCGAAGGCAGAGGAGGAGAAAGAGGTTGTCAACGCTGCCAGGGCACCGCCAGCACCTCAGAAGGCAGGGTTAGCATGGCTGAAATGTGGAAAAGCTTTGTCAACACGCCGCAACAACCAGCACCACCAGCTGATATGGAACGTCTTAGCAGGAGGCAGCATTTCACCAACATGGTGGAGCAGTATGTGTGCACTCGCCTAGACGTACTGAATGACGGGTCTGCCCCCTTCAACTTCTGGGTCTCCAAACTGGGCATATGGCCCTTTACGCCTTGGATGTGCTGGCCTGCCCTGCAGCCAATGTATTATCTGAACGTGTATTTAGCACGGCTGGGGGCGTTATCACAGACAAGCGCAGCCGCCTGTCCAGAGCCAATGTGGACAAGCTCACGTTCATTAAAATGAACCAGGCATGGATCCCACAGGACTTGTCCGTACCTTGTGCAGAATAGACATGTATACTGGCCTTACCCAGCCATTGTTGTATTTTTGATCTTTCTCACTCTTTTGGGGTGTACACTAATTTAAAAAAAATAAATAAAATTAAAAACAAAAACCAGTGTTGGCTACCTCGTCCTCCTCCACCTCCGCCGCTTCCACCTACACCACCACATCCACCACCACCTCAACTTCCTACTCCATATGGACCTACATCAAGATCATTATTTTTTATTTTTATGTATTATATGTTATTTTAAGTTATTTCCCTATCCACATTTGTTTGCAGAACACTTACCATGCTCTTAACAACATCTTTCTGCCATTTGCAGCCCTCTAGCCCTTTCCATTACTTTTTAGAGCCATTTTGGTGCTCAAAAGTTCGGGTCCCCATTGACTTCAATGGGGTTCGGGTTCGGGGTCAAGTTTGGGTTAAGTTCGGGTGCCGAACTTGAACTTTTTTGCGAAGTTCGGCCGAACCCGTCAAACCCGAACATCCAGGTGTCCGCTCACCTCTATTCATGAGCAAACTCAAAGATCTAAGACTTCTTCTATGTACACAAAAGTCCTATTTCTCTCAAATATTGTTCACAAATCTGTGTTAGTGAGCACTTCTCCTATGCCGAGATAATCCATCCACCTCACTGGAGTGGCATATCAAGATGCCGACTAGACAGCATGATTGTTGCACAGGTGTGCCTTAGACTGGCCACAATAAAGGCCACTATAAAATGTGCAGTTTTACTGTATTGGGGGGGAGGGGTCTGAAAACCAGTCAGTATCTGGTGTGACCACCGTTTGCCTCATGCAGTGCAACACATCTTCTTCACATAGAGTTTATCAGGTTGTTGATTGTGGCCTGTGGAATACTGGTCCACTCCTCTTCAATGACTGTGCGAAGTTGCTGGATATTGGCAGGACCTGGAACACGCTGTCATATACACCGATCCAGAGCATCCCAAACATGCTCAGTGGGAGACATGTCCGGTGAGTATGCTGGCCATGCAAGAACTGGGATGTTTTCAGCTTCCAGGAATTGTGTACAGATCCTTGCAACATGGGGCATTGCATTATCATGCTGCAAAAAATGACGTGATGGTCGTGGATGAATGGCACAACAATGGGCCTCAGGATCTCATCACGGTATCTCTGTGCATTAAAAATGCCATAAATAAAATGCACCTGTTTTCGTTGTCAATAACATACGCCTGCCCATACCATAACCCCATCGCCACCATGGGCCACTCAATCCACAACGTTGACATCACGGGCAACAGCTCTGGTGGACATTTCTGCAGGAAGCATGCCAATTGCACGCTGTCTCAAAACGTGCGACATCTGTGGCATTGTGCTGTGTAATACAACTGCACATTTTATTGTGGCCTTTTATTGTGACCAGCCTAAGGCACACCTGTGCAATAATCATGCTGTCTAATCATCATATTGATATGCCACACCTGTGAGGTGGATGGATTATCTCGGCAAAAGAGAAGTGCTCACTAACACAGATTAAAGCTGGATACACACTATACAACTTTTGTTGTCAGATTTCCTTTAGATTTACCTTTTCTATGTAGTACTAGGGCCTGCCTGATTGCATACAAATTGAAAGTGTTTAGGTTTGACCTCATATTATATGGTTTTGGAAAGTCTGAAGGAAAAAATCTAAAGAAGATTGTATAGTGTGTATGGCCCATTAGACAGATTTGTGACCAGCGGTTTAGACATTATCGGCTGTGAGTTGAGTGATTTTGAGGGGACAGCAAATTTACACTGTTATACAAACTGTACACTCACTACTTTACATTGTAGCAAAGTTTCATTTCTTAAGGCTGCATTCACATGTCAGCGTATTGATCGCGATCCAGAAATCATTGCAAATCGCGGGACGCCTGTGTGTTGCCTGTGATTTGCAATAGCACCCCAAACGCTGTGCCATGTTGCCGCGATTTCCGCCTGCCGAATCGCGGTAACATCGCGCAAAAAAAATCGCTGGACGCATTACGCTCCAAAGAAGCTCTTGTACTTTTTTGGGCGTAATGCGTCCCACGATTTTTTTTTGCGCAATGTTACCTCGATTCGGCAGGCGTAAATTGCGGCAACATCACACAGCGTTTGGGGTGCTATTGCAAATCACGGGCAACACACAGGCGTTCCGCAATTTGCAATGATTTCCGGATCGCGGGCGGAATCGTGCCGATTCTGCCCGCGATCAATACGCTGACATGTGAATGCAGCCTCAGTGTTGTCATATAAAAAGATATAATAAAATATTTATAAAAATGTGAGGGGTGTACTCACTTTTGTGAGATACTGTATGAAACTTGTTACAACAACAGTTAAACACATAATAGAGGTGAAACAAAATGCTTATAAAAAATATTTATTGATAAACTATTTTCCAGCAAAACAACAAGACAAATACAGGTAGAGTAATATAATGCACCATTCATAAAAAATGCAAAAGATATCATAGCATAACAAATGTTATCTTCAACCCCTCCCCCCCAAAATCAAAGCAATATTTGGTGTGAACACCCTTTGCCTTCTTCTAGCTACACTTGCACACAGTTTTTGAGGGAACTCCACAGGTAGGCTGTTCTATATATCTTGGAGAACTAAGCACAGATCTTCTGTGGATGTCAGCTAACTCAAATCCTTCTGTCTCTTCATGTATTCCCAGACAGATTCCATGATGCTGAGACCAGAACTCTAGGGGGACCAAACCATCACTTCCAAGGCTCCTTGTTCTTCTAAAGATAGTTCTTAATGACATTGGCTGTATGTTTGGAATGGTTGTCCTGCTGTAGAATAAATATGTTGCCAATCACATGCCCCCCTGATGGCATGGAATGATGGCTAAGTATCTGCCTGTATTTCTCAGCATTGAGGACACCATTGATCCTGACCAAATCTCCAACTCTAGTTGCAGAAATGCAGCCCTAAGCTGGCAAGGAACCTCTACCATGCTTCACAGTTGGCTGCAGACACTTATTAATGTACCGTACAACAGACCTTCACCAACAAACTGCCTCCTGCTACAGCCAAATATTTCACATTTTGACTCACCAGTAGGGTTGAGCGAACACGGACTGTATTATTCGTGTTCGTACCGAATAATTGGATTTTTGTTACCCGAACACGGACCCGAAAACTTTACTGTATATTCGGGTAAAAATCCGTGTTCGGTCGTTTTATTTCCGGGTTTTGCATGCTTTGGCGCGCTTTTCATGGCGGGCTTTCAACAGCCAATCAACAAGCGTTTAACTGGTGTGCCTAAGCCATCACAGCCATGCCTACAAATGTATCAGTAGCTGTGATTGGCCGTCTGAAGCATGTGACCAAGTCTTTATAAGTTCGAGGCAGCGCCGCTGCGGCGTCATTCTGCTGTTTAGTTCAGGGAGAGAGCACACATCAACGTGCTGGCTGCTGATTAGGGACAGACAGGAAAAAAAAACATTTGTGTCCGGATAGAATTGAGGGACAGGTCGGAGTGTGTTAGGTAGGGCGAGTTGTAGGCATTTTAGGGAGAGAGTCTGCTGATTTTTAGGGTCAGTGTGTTCTACAAACTACAATCGATATTGTTGTGTGGGGTGGGGTTTGCAGTGACCGATCTACGATCTTAGCAATCCTTTTAGGGAGAGAGTCTGCTGATTTTTAGGGTCAGTGTGTTCTACAAACTACAATCGATATTGCTGTGTGGTGTGGGATAGGAGATAGGCAGGTGTCAGTGGTCCACATCCATTTTGCTGTGTGTGGGCTGCAGTGAACACAATCTTTTTGGGCTGCAGTAAACACAATCTTTTTGGGGTGCAGTGAACACAATCTTTTTGGGGTACAGTGAACACAATCTTTTTGGGCTGCAGTAAACACAATCTTTTTGGGCTGCAGTGAACACAATCTTTTTGGGGTACAGTGAACACAATCTTTTTGGGGTGCTGGCTGCTGATTAGGGACAGACAGGAAAAAAAAAACATTTGTGTCCGGTTAGAATTGAGGGACAGGTCGGAGTGTGTTAGGCAGGGCGAGTTGTAGGCATTTTAGGGAGAGAGTCTGCTGATTTTTAGGGTCAGTGTGTTCTACAAACTACAATCGATATTGCTGTGTGGGGTGGGGTTTGCAGTGACCGATCTACGATCTTAGCAATCCTTTTAGGGACAGGGTCTGCTGATTTTTAGGGTCAGACAGTGCGTTCCACAAACTACAATCGATATTGCTGTGTGGGGTGGGGTGTGCAGTGACCGATCTACGATCTTAGCAATCCTTTTAGGGACAGAGTCTGCTGATTTTTAGGGTCAGACAGTGCGTTCTACAAACTACAATCGATATTGCTGTGTGGGGTGGGGTTTGCAGTGACCGATCTACGATCTTAGCAATCCTTTTAGGGACAGAGTCTGCTGATTTTTAGGGTCAGACAGTGTGTTCTACAAACTACAATCGATATTGCTGTGTGGGGTGGGATAGGAGATAGGCAGGTGTCAGTGGTCCACATCCATTTTGCTGTGTGTGGGCTGCAGTGAACACAATATTTTTGGGGTTCATCTCATACTTCTGAAGATTTGGGGGTGCTGCCTGTTCCATACTCCTCCTACTCCTCATTCAGCCTTTTAGGGGTACAAACAATAGTAATTGGGGCCTAGTGTGCTTCTGTACGTGTGAGATACATACACTTTTTTTGATCATATTTCCTATTCCGCTATTCAATAAAAACCTTTGGGGATCAATTAAATTGCGGGATAGTCTGTGTTGGTACGTGTGAGATCCACCTTTCCAAGTTTTTGGGGTTCATCTCATACTTCTGAAGATTTGAGGGTGCTGCCTGTTCCATACTCCTCCTACTCCTCATTCAGCCTTTTAGGGGTACAAACAATAGTAATTGGGGCCTAGTGTGCTTCTGTACGTGTGAGATACATACACTTTTTTGATCATATTTCCTATTCCGCTATTCAATAAAAACCTTTGGGGATCAATTAAATTGCGGGATAGTTTGTGTTGGTACGTGTGAGATCCACCTTTCCAAGTTTTTGGGGTTCATCTCATACTTCTGAAGATTTGAGGGTGCTGCCTGTTCCATACTCCTCCTACTCCTCATTCAGCCTTTTAGGGGTACAAACAATAGTAATTGGGGCCTAGTGTGCTTCTGTACGTGTGAGATACATACACTTTTTTTGATCATATTTCCTATTCCGCTATTCAATAAAAACCTTTGGGTATAAACAATTAAATTGCGGGATAGTCTGTGTCGGTACGTGTGAGATACACCTTTCCAATTTTTGGGGCGCATCTTATACTGCCGAGGATTTGAGGGTGCTTCAGTCTGCCTCCTGCCTGTTCCGAACTCCTCCAACTCCTCATCCTGCCTTTAGGGTACAAAAAATTGTAATCGGGGCCTAGATTGTGTTTGTACGTGTGAGATACACCGTTTTGTAAAATTTATCCTATTCCGCTATTCAATATACACCCTGTTTGAGTGTAAAAAATTAAATTGCGGGATAGTCTGTATCGGTACATGTGAGATACACCTTTTTAAATTTGTTTGGCGCATCTCCTTCTACCGCCGAGGATTGCAGGGCGCTTCAGTTTGTCTCCTGTTCCCAACTCCTCCTACTCCTCTTCCACATCCTGCCTTTAGGGTACAAAAAATTGTAATTGGGGCCTAGTTGGTGTTTGTACGTGTGAGATACACTGTTTTGTAAAATTTGTCCTATTCCGCTATTCAATATACACCCTGTTTGAGTGTAAAAAATTAAATTGCGGGATAGTCTGTATCGGTACATGTGAGATACACCTTTTTAAATTTGTTTGGCGCATCTCCTTCTACCGCCGAGGATTGCAGGGCGCTTCAGTTTGCCTCCTGTTCCCAACTCCTCCTACTCCTCTTCCTCATCCTGCCTTTAGGGTACAAAAAATTGTAATTGGGGCCTAGTTGGTGTTTGTACGTGTGAGATACACCGTTTTGTAAAATTTGTCCTATTCCGCTATTCAATATACACCCTGTTTGAGTGTAAAAAATTAAATTGTGGGATAGTCTGTATCGGTACATGTGAGATACACCTTTTTAAATTTGTTTGGCGCATCTCCTTCTACCGCCGAGGATTGCAGGGCGCTTCAGTTTGCCTCCTGTTCCCAACTCCTCCTACTCCTCTTCCTCATCCTGCCTTTAGGGTACAAAAAATTGTAATCGGGGCCTAGTCTGTGTTTGTACGTGTGAGATACACCGTATTATAACATTTTTCCTTTTCCGCTATTCAATATACACCCTTTTGGAGTGTAAGAAAATTAAATTACGGCATAGTCTGTATCGGTACGTGTGAGATACACCTTTTAAATTTGTTTGGCGCATCTCCTTCCACCATCAATGATTGCAGGGCGCTTCAGTTTGCCTCCTGTTCCCAACTCCTCCTACTCCTCTTCCTCGTCCTCCCTTTAGGGTACAAAAAATTTTAATCGGGGCCTAGTCTGTGTTTGTACGTGTGAGATATACCGTTTTTTTATCCTTTTTCCTATTCCGCTATTCAATATACACCCTTTTGGGGTAAAAAACATTAAATTGCGGCATAGTTTGCATATTTGACTGTCAGATACACCCGTGCGATACTGTTGTTGTTTTGTTCTGCTATTCAATAAACACCTTTCTAGGGCAAGATCATAAATTACAGAAATATGAGGAGACCGTCAAATAGGGGCCGTGGCCTGGGTCGTGGTGCTGCTGGTAGAGCTCCTGTTGCAAGGAGAGGGCGTGGTCGATCTGTGCCAGCTACACGCACAAGTGAAACACCTTCCTCAAGTGTTAGTAGGCGACAGAACCTGCATCAGTATTTGGTAGGGCATCATACGCCTCTAGAAGTGATGAGGCCAGAACACAGAGAGGCGATAGTAGATTGGTTTGCTGCTGACAGTGCCTCAAGTTCCTTCACATTGTCTCCCACCCAGTCTACTGCAGAAAGGTCAGAGTTGGCACCTGCAGCCGATGTCCAACCATCTTTCACCTCACCCCCTTGCAAATCAGGCAAGCAGTCTGAGCCCCAAGCCATACAGCAGTCTCTTCTTCTTTTTGAGGACTCTGTCAGCAGGGTTTCCCAGGGCCATCCACCTAGCCCTGCCCCAGAAGTGGAAGAGATTGAGTGCAGCGATGCCCAACCACTCATTTCTCAAGATGAGTACATGCAAGGACCATCGCAGCACGTCCCTGATGATGACGAAACGCAGGTGCCAACTGCTGCGGCGTTCAGCATTGTGGAGACCGACAAGGAGGGCAGGGGTGAAGACTGGGTGGAAGATTATGTGGAGGACGATGAGGTCCTCGACCCTACATGGAATAACCGTCATGCAGGTGACCTGATTCGTTTGGAGGAAGAGGCGGTGGTCGCACAGAGCCACCAGCACAGCAGAAGAGGGAGCAGGGTGCAGAAGCGGAGCGCCCGTACCCTAGACACTACGCCTGCTACTGCCCAACGCAGCAAGGGAACGAGCACACCAAAGTCAGCTCAAAGGAGTTCTCTAGCGTGGAAGTTCTTTAGAAAATGTGCTGATGACAGGACACGAGTGGTTTGCACCCTGTGCAATCAGAGCCTGAAGCGAGGCATAAACCTTCTCAACCTGAGCACAACCTGCATGATCAGGCATCTAAGTGCAAAGCACGAGCTGCAGTGGAGTAGACACCTTCAAAACCAAGAAACGTCTCTGGCTCATCCTGCTTCCTCTTCTGCTGCAGTCTCGGCCGCTCCAGCCACATCTGTAGTGATACCGGCACCTGCCACCCCGCAAACAGAGGATCTGTCAGCAACACCACCACCTGGGTCACCAACCATCTCCACAATGTCCCGTGGAAGCGTTTAGCTTTCCATCTCCCAAACACTTGAGAGGAAGAGGAAGTACCCCCCTACCCACCCGCGATCCCTGGCCCTGAATGCCAGCATTTCAAAATTCTTGGCCTTTGAAATGCTGTCATTCCGTCTGGTGGAGACGCACAGTTTTAAAAACCTTATGTCGGTGGCTGTCCCACAGTACGTCGTGCCCAGCCGCCACTACTTTTCCAGGCAAGCAATCCCTTCCCTGCACAACCAAGTGGGGGAAAAAAATCAGGTGTGCACTGCGCAACGCCATCTCTGGCAAGGTCCACCTAACTACCGATACGTGGACCAGTAAGCACGGTCAGGGGCGTTATATCTCCCTAACGGCACACTGGGTAAATGCAGTGGCGGATGGGCCTGAGGCAGATAGCAATTTGGCGCATGTCCTTCCACCACCGAGGATTGCAGGGCGCTTCAGTTTGCCTCCTGTTCCTAACTCCTCCTACTCCGCTTCCTCATCCTCTACCGCCTCATCCGGACAGCGTAACACCTTCACCACCAACTTCAGCACGGCCAGGGGTAAACGACAGCAGGCAGTTTTAAAACTTGCCTGTTTGGGGGACAAACCACACACCACGCAGGAGTTGTGGAGGAGCATGGAACAGCAGACAAATGAGTGGTTGCTGCCAGCGAGCCTCAAGCCCGGCCTGGTGGTGTGCAATAACGGGCGAAATCTCATAGCAGCTCTGGGCCTAGCCGGTTTGACGCACATCCCTTGCCTGGCGCATGTGCTGAATTTGGTGGTGCAGAGGTTCCTTAAAAACTACCCCGATATGTCAGAGCTGCTGCAGAAAGTGCGGGCCGTCTGTGCGCACTTTCGGCGTTCTCACCCTGCTGCTGCTGGCCTGTCAACGCTGCAGCGTAACTTCGGCCTTCCCGCTCACCGCCTCATATGTGACGTGCCCACAAGGTGGAACTCCACCTTGCACATGCTGGAAAGACTGTGCGAGCAGCAGCAGGCCATAGTGGAGTTTCAGCTGCAGCACGCACGCGTGAGTCGCTATGCGGAACAGCACCACTTCACCACCAATAACTGGGCCTCCATGCGAGACCTGTGTGCCTTGTTGCGCTGTTTTGAGTACTCCACCAACATGGCCAGTGCCGATGACGCCGTTCTCAGCTTAACTATCCCACTTCTATGCCGGATGTGGCACAGGATGAGGAGGAGGAGGAGGAAGAGGATGAAGAGGTAACATTTCCAAGGCTTTCAGGGCAGTCATTCGCAAGGGGCTCTGAGGGTGGGTTCCTGCACACACAAACGCCAGGGACACAATTGTCCAGCAGGGGCACAGTTCTGGAGGATGAGGAGGAGGAGCTGGAGGAGGAGATGAAAGCATGTTCACAGCAGGGTGGCACCCAGGCCAGCTCATGGCCATCACTGGTGCGTGGCTGGGGGGATACAGAGGACACGGACGATACACCTCCCACAGAGGACAGCCTTTTGTTGCCTCTGGGCAGCCTGGCACACATGAGCGATTACATGCTGCAGTGTCTCCACAACGACCGCCGAGTTGCCCACATTCTAACTTGTGCTGATTACTGGGTGGCCACGCTGCTGGATCCCCGTTACAAGGACAACGTACCATCCTTAATTCACTCACTGGAGCGCGATCGCAAGATGCGCGAGTACAAGCGCACGCTGGTAGACGCCATGCTGCTGGCATTCCCACCTGACAGCGGGGCCACAGTGGAAGCACAAGGCAGAGGAGGAGGAGGAGGAGGAGGAAGAGGTTGCCAACGCAACCAGGGCACCAACAGCACCTCAGAAGGCAGGGTTAGCATGGCCGAAATGTGGAAAAGCTTTGTCAGCACGCCACAACAAACAGCAGCACCAGCAGCTCATATGGAATGTCTTAGCAGGAGGCAGCATTTCACCAACATGGTGGAGCAGTATGTGTGCACACGCCTAGACGTACTGAATGAGGGGTCTGCCCCCTTCAACTTCTGGGTCTCCAAGTTGGGCACATGGCCTGAGCTTGCCCTTTAGGCCTTGGAGGTGCTGGCGTGCCCTGCAGCCAGTGTATTATCTGAACGTGTATTTAGCACGGCTGGGGGCGTTATCACAGACAAGCGCAGCCGCCTGTCCAGAGACAATGTGGACAAGCTCACGTTCATTAAAATGAACCAGGCATGGATCCCACGGGACTTTTCCGTACCTTGTGCAGAATAGCGATGGATACCGACCTTACCCAGCCATTGTTCTATTTTTGCTCTTTCTCACACTTTTGGGGTGTACCCTCATTTAAAATTTGTGAAAAGAAGCATTGTTGGCTACCTCGTCCTCCTCCTCCACCGCCGCTTCCACCTACAGTCACCGCCACATCCACCACCACCTCAACCTCCCTCCTACTCCATATGGGCCTCGTCCTTCAGAGATGAAAAACATTGTTTTATTTTTCTGTTTTTTTTTTTTGTTGTTTTAAGTTATTTCCCTATCCACATTTGTTTGCAGAGCACTTGTCATGCTCTTAACAACGTTTTGCTGCCATTTGCAGCACTCTAGCCCTTTCCATTGGTGTTTTAGAGCCATTTTAGTGCCTGAAAGTTCAGGTCCCCATTGACTTCTATGGGGTTCGGTGTCCGGGAAAAGTTCGGCAAAAGTCCTGGACACGGACCCGGACTTTTTTTTAAAATTCGGCCAAACCCGCCGAACACGGACATCCAGGTGTCCGCTCAACTCTACTCACCAGTCCAGAGCACCTGCTGCCATTTTTCTGCATCTCAGTTCCTATGTTTTCCTGCATAGTTGACTCGCTTAGCCTGGTTTCCATGTCCTATGCACATAGTTACATAGTTACATAGTTGGTGAGGTTGAATAAAGACAATAGTCCATCCAGTTCAACCTGTGTAGATGTGTGTGGCTGTAATCATCTTGCATACCCCTGAATGTTCTGATCCTTGAGATGTACGTCTAAGAGTCTTTTGAAAGCCACCATACTACCTGCAGAAACCACCTCATGTGGTAGAGAATTCCACAATCTTGTAGCCCTAACAGTAAAGAACCCCCCACGTTGCCTGAGGTTAAAACGCTTCTCCTCTAATCGCATTGTATGCCCCCGAGTTCTCATGCAATCCCTTCGACTGAACAGCTTTTTTTCTAAGCCTAGATCCCCATTTAGATATTTAAAAATTGCTATCATGTCCCCCCTCAGGCGTCTCTTCTCCAGGGAGAATAAATCAAGCGATTGCAGACGCTCCTCATAATCAAGGTCCTCCAATCCCCTAATTAGTTTAGTTGCCCTTCTCTGGACTCTCTCCAGCTCCAACACATCCCTTCTGAGGACTGGTGACCAGAACTGGACATGTCCAATGTAAATGACTAAGCCCCAGTGGGCAGGGAAATGTGTTAGGGGTTGTGGTGGTTAGTTGGCAGAATGATGTAGGCTAAAGCTGATCCTCACTTGTATGTCATGGTGACTGGTTGGGAGAGCGGAGTCTCCTCTATCTACATCACTTTCCAGAACATTGTAACAAAAATTGTGCAAAATCTTGCAATATGTTTTCTTCAGAAAGTAGCCACAGCCTGAGAGGAAAAAAGCCTGTTCCCTGCCTGCATGCAGCAAAAAACGACCCTTGTTGCTGGGCTAAAGATCTAACTGAACAGAGGGTTCCTGGACTGCATAATTTTTGATTGGTTATCATTTTTGCTTACTTATTTTTGCTTATATAAAAAACAAGACCAGCTAGTGGGTGAAGGAGGCAACGGATAAGACCAACATCCCTTGACAGGAAACACAAAAGGAGAGAACTCCCCTATGGGACTTTAACGGTCTTTATCCTATTAGTGGATAATACCCGGAGTACGGGTTAAATACAAACCATACAAAAATGTAAAATGGATATTATATTTATTAATAAAAGAAAACACAATAAGAAAGTGCAAACATGCGTGTAAACATACATATGCGGATGGCTAGCCCTAAAAAGACATCATCATATACTGTAGCTTTCAATATGATCGATTTGCATGGAAGCAGATTTTGGCCATGGGGAGATATAGCTTTACACCCGACACATTTCTGGATACTGAATCCTTCTTCAAGGGTGTGTGAATAATAATTATAAACAGCACTTATGATATAGATGAGTGCACAATTTAGCCAGCATGACATAAAAACATGTAAAGTCTTTACAACCCCTATATGCAACACAACCAGTGGCCGATGGAGCAAGTGCGGACGCCACACACCTGGAGCCCAGCAAGACCAAGTATATTGGAATGATGGCAACAGTGCAAGGGAACAAAAGTGCTCAAAATTAGATAAAGATATAGACAGGCACCAAGAAGGCTGGCCGTGACACGGCCAAAGATCCTGGGGAGTCAAGGCGAAATGTTTTAGGGGTTGTTGTTAGTTGTCAGAGAGATGTAAGCTGAAGCTGATCCTCACTTGTATGTCATGGTGACTGGTTGGGAGTCTCCTCTATCTAATACACTTTCCAGAACATTGTAACAAAAATTGTGCAAAATGTTGCATTTTGTTTTCTTCAGAAAGTAGCCACAGCCTGAGGGGAAAAGCCTGTTCCCTGCCTGCATGCCGCAAAAAATAACCCTTGTTGCTGGGCTAAAGATCTAACTGGACAGAGGGTTACTGGACCTCATACAGGTCGAGTAACCCTCTGTTACTGTTGTTGGTTATCATTTTTGCTTCCTTATTTTTGCTTATATAAGCATTTAGGTTAATATTTATTTTGGTTTCGCTGAAGATGCAACATGATTAGGTAATTTTGAGCTCCTAGATTGCATGCTTTTTGTGTTTTCTACTCTGTAGTTTGAGGAAATACAGATCTCAGCAGAGAGTGTACCAAACCTTTGCTGGGAGGTCACTGCTTCAGCTGGAGGGAACGTGACGGACGCCCGGGACCTGCTGCATCTGGACACTCAGCTTCAACTGCCTTACTACCAACAGGTTAAACCGGAACACAGACCGGGACTACCCCCTACTGGTGCATACTAGACAACACAACTACTGAAGACCAGAAACAACAGGGACTCGTCCCCCACTATAAGCTAATATTGTTGGCTTTGAGACCTTTCTATAAAATGTTATCACAAAAATATTTAATAAAATAATAAAATAAGCAAATATTATGAACCAGAAAAGTTAGTGATTATTATTTAATTCCTTGGCCTTTAGCGTTTATTACTGTGATTTTATGACAGTGTGATAGATGGAGCTTGTTGGCTTCTGAAGGTCCTGAAAAAAAGGAAGATACATAAGTCTTAAGTATTGCAAATATCCAAGGAATAATGTACTACACAGTGCAACTGTTTATTTTCAGGAAACATTGACTATTCAGTATTCTTATTAAGAATATATGCACACACTCATCTATTTTTCTTGCAAATAGACAACGTTCATACAACAGACTGCTAAGCCAATAACAGAAGTTGGGGCTTAGTAATTTAACCTTCCTAGCGGTATTCCCGAGCGTGGCTCGGGGTTAGATTTTAGAGCCAAAAGCGGTAACCCCAAGCCACACTCGGGGTACCGCTAGGAAGATCGCTGGATCCTGGTAGAGGTTTTACTTACCTTTTCTCCGGGATCCAGCGAAGTATGCGGGCGGTATGCGGGCGGTATGCGGCGGCGAAGCTTCCTCCCGATCATCTGCGAGCCCCGGCTTCCATCTCCTGCGACATGACATTCTCAGGGGGGTGGAACCGGCGGCAAATTCAAATGTAAAAACACAGCAAACACACTGATACCATTCAAAATAAAAAAAAATCACATTACACTGCCCCCCCAGTGCCCTTTCCTGCAGTTTTACTGTACTTTTTATGTAAATATATATATATATATATATATATATATATATATATATATATATATATATATACATATATATATATATGAATATGTATATGTACCGCTTTCAGCACCTAAAATCCAAAAGAATCATACCGCCAGGGAGGTTAATCATGACAGACTGTGGAAAATTTTGCATTTCATTGGGAAAGGAAGGTCCCATTGCATGTAACGTCCCAGAGTCTGGAGGAAGCGTGGAGAGGCATGTAACCTAAGTTGCATGAGGCCCAGTGTGAACTTTCCACAGTCAGTGTTGATTTGGGGAGCTATGTCATCTGCTGGTCCTGGTCCACTGTGTTTTATAAAGTCCAAAGTCAGCTCAGCCAGGAAATTCTAGGGCCCTTCATGCTTCCCTCTGCCGACCAGCTTTATGGAGATACTGATTTCATTTTCCAGCAGGACTTGGCACCGCCCACACTGCCAAAACTACCAATACCTGTTTTAATGATCATGGTATCACTGTGCTTGATTGGCCAGCAAACTCGCCTGACCTAAACCCCATAGAGAACCTGTGGGGTATTGTCAAGAAGAAGATGGGAGACACCAGACCCAACAATGCAGATGAGCTGAAGGCCGCTATCCAAGCAACCTTGGCTTCCATAACATCTCAGCAGTGCCACAGGCTGATCGCCTCCATGCCACGCCGCATTGATACAGTAATTCATGCAAAAGGAACCCGACCAAGTATTGAGTGCATACTATACTGTACATGGACATACTTTTCAGTAAGCCAACAGTTCTGTATTAAAAATCCTTTTTTTAAAGGTCTTCTGTAATATTCAAATTTTCTGAGATACTGAATTTTGAGTTGTCACTAGCTGTAAGCCGTAAGCATCAAAATTAAAAGAAATAAATGTTTGAAATGTATCACTCTTTGTGTAACACATTTATATAAAATATACAAGTTTCACTTTTTTAAATTGAATTACTGAAATAAATTAACGTTTTGATGAAGTCTAATTTTTTTAGATGCACCTGTATATACTAGTATAAAACTCAAACTCAAGGGTCTAATAGGGGCACACTGGGTGTCCAGTTGCAATGGGCTGCAAGGTGGGGCAGAGACATGTGGTTACAGCAGGGCAGCTCTATGTACTACTTTCCCCTGGGATAATTTCATAGGTGTGAACAAACATGTTGAGAACCTGAGAATACATACATTGAGCCTTCTACACCTTCACATCCCTCTGACAAATCATTCATGATGAAGGGGGGAGTGCTGAGCCCCAGAAACATGTTGGCTTTTGTTGTGGAAATGTTTTTTTATGAACTGTGCCAACCAGTGTGGAGCTCCCATCTCCCAGAATTATTATGCTGTGTTTAAGGGAATTTTTTTCTGCCCCTCAAAAAGTCGACACTTCACAGGGGATATCACAAGGATCAAAATAGTTGTATAATTCAATTAGGTGAACTAATGCAAAGGCAGCTACACTTAAAACTCAAATTTTAGGTGAAAATGATCAATACAAGGGCTGTACTAAAAGTCAGGGCTTTTTTTTTTTCAGCTGAAACGTGGCAGAACGCCGTTCCACCATCTTTTGGCACTGCCCTGTGCTCTCCGTTCACTACTGTCACTTCTAAACACAGAAGCCCCACTGTATGTATATTTAGAAATGACAGCGCTCCAGTCCTGGCCACTGCACCAAATCCTTCCCAAGTGCAGCTGATGTTATTTACAGGGGCGCCAACGGCATCACTAATGCTGGGCATCCAGGCGTTGCCCGCTGTGATTGTCGGCACCCACACCTTCTCCCACCTGCCCTGTAACATTAGAGCTGGGGAAGCTTCCACTAGGCTCCTTCTCGGCTCTGACATCTCTTATGACTGATTATGAGGCAGAGCCTGTGGGGAAGAACATCTCCCCCACTGCATTGAGCCGCGCGGTATCTGAGGTCTGTGTTGGGAGAAAAAAGAAGAGATTTGAGGGGCAGAAAAAACTATTTTAATTGCATTTGTACAGGAAAGGGGGATGGGGGGGGGAGGATTTATACCGGGGGGGGGGGGGGTGATGGGGGGACTTGTCCTAGAAGGGGAAATGATTTGAGGGAGAAGCTCTGGACTCTGTAGGTGGCACCCTCCTGAACCCTTCACTCTGTATGTAACACCCTCCTGAACCCTGCACTCTGTATGGAGCACTCCCTTTAACCCTGCACTCTGTATGTAGCACCCCCTTTAACCCTGCACTCTGTACGTAGCACCCTCCAGAACCCTGAACTCTGAACGTAGCACGCTGCTGAACCCTGCACTCTGTAGGTAACACCCTCCTGAACCCTGCACTCTACATGTAGCACCTCCCTGAACCCTGCACTCTGTATGTAGCACCATCCAGATCCATGCATTTTGTACGTAGCACCCTCCAGAACCCTGCAACCTGTAGGTAGCACCCTCCAGAACCCTGCATTTTGTACATAGCACCTTCCAAAACCCTGCACTCTCTACATAGCACCCTCCTAAACCCTGCATTCTATACATAGTACCCTCCCAAACCCTGCACTCTGTATGTAGCACCCTCCTGTACACTGCACTCTACACGTAGCTCCCTCCTGGACCCTGCACTTTACACTTAGCACCCTGCTGAATCCTGTACTCTGTACGTAGCACACTCCTGAACCCTGCACTCTGTACATAGCACCTTCCTGAACCCTGCACTCTGTACAAAGTGCACTTCTGAAATCTGCACACTGTATGTAGCCCACTCCTGGTATTTAAGACCCTCCTATGCCCTTTTGCTGTGGTGTGGTGGGGGGGGGGGCGTGGTTGAGTTCCTGTACCCAGAGAAAAAAAAGCCCTGCTTAAAGTAATGCAAAAGTGATCCTAACGATGGCGCAAATGCATTGCTTGTGCTGGAGGTTATGTTGTATATCTTTGTTTATATATCCATTTCACATGTTTGTGGAGTCACTCTTCCTCTATATCTTTGTATAGAGGAAGAGTGACTCTACAAACATGTGAAATGTGAATGACTTATGTAGAGTAACAAAAAAAGTTATGCCCACTTGTTCTCTACTTTTGGTACAGCTCCTATTGCAGCTGCGATCATACCTGGTATACAGAGTCTGTTGCTTTTGCATCAGCGAGTTCATTCATGTCGTTGTACTCTAAAAACATAAAATAATTTTCATTTGTAACTTTTGATCTAGTAGGCATCTTGTATAAGATATAGCTTAAAGCAGGAGACAAGGTTTTACCCCCCACTTCTGACACCCTGTGCATGCCTTTGGCTGATCTGATAGGCAGGAGCAGGCATGGCAGGCTGACAATGGTGCACAGTGATGAAATATCACTTTTACAATAGTGTTGAGTATTTAGACCCCCAAGATAAACCATTTCATTTCCCCAATTGGAAGCGTTAAACAAAATTGGTTTGGAATGTAACTTTTGTATGGTAATACCCCACATAACCCAGGATACAGATCATGGTCTCTGACTGCTATTACTGCCATGACATGTAGGGGGTGGTTTTCATGTGGGGTATTACATTATCTATCACAAGTTGGTAAACCACCTTTTCAGTGGCGGCTGGTAAATAAAAATTTGGGGGGGCGGCAAAACCAACACCCCCCCCGCCCGGCAGGACGGAAATCATATCTACCACCCCCTCCCTCCTCCCCCATCCCGGACAGCCAGCATCCTTACCTGCTCCTTCCCCGAGCGGCTGTGAGTCTCCTCCAGCCGTACGACTCCTCCCTCTTCCTGGCCAATGGCCAGTAATATTGCTTCTCTTTTCAGCCAGTCAGGAAAGGGGTCTGACAACCCGCTTCTTGATTGGCTGGGAGGAAAATCATTGTGATAATAGTAAATATTCATTCGCTATTGTCATACAACTGGGTGGGCTCGGGGCGCAGTGCTCTGTGCCCCAAGACCACCCTTTTTTTAAAGCCTATTAGAGCCTCTGGCTCTAATCACGTGCTTCAAAAAAAATTCCCCTATTAGAATCCATGCGTCCGGTGCCCTGCATGTAGATTAGGGGGCCGGATGCATGGATGGGGGGCGGCACCCCTGCACCCCCGATGGACGGGCCGCCACTGCACTTTTTTGTTTTTTATACTTTTCCATGATGTGCATTTGCGGATTCTCTCAAGTTGAGATGGATCTGTCCTATTGTGTGGCAGTGTAGGCCCATTCCCCCGGTGTGATGTCTCTGCAACAGCTACATGATATGTCATCTATTTGGTTGTAAGTAGGGATGGGCGAATGGTTCAGCACGAGTTCGAGCTGAACATTGACTGTTTGCCTGTTCAACGAACACCTGAATTTTAGAGTGGCCTTTTATTGTGGCCCGCCTAAGGCACACCTGTGCAATAATCATGTTGTCTAATCAGCATCTTGATATGCCACACCTGTAAGGTGGATGGATTATCTCGGCAAAGGAGTGATCACTTAGGCCCCTTTCACACAGACGGACTGTTCAGATTCGCCTGTCAGTTTTTTTGGCGGATCTGAACGGTCACCCCATGCATCTCTATGGGGCATCGGATGTCAGTGGAGACATGTCCGCTGACATCCAGTCCAATCCGATCCGTCAAATCTGGACAGATGGAAACAGTATTTTCCATCGGTCCAGCGGATGGGATCGGATGGGATCGGATGAGAACAGACCGACGGTCCATTCCCATCTGATTCCCCCATAGAGATGGCGGACTCCGTGTGTGAAAGATCCCTAGCACAGATTATGGCCCCTTTCACACATACGGACCTTTTTTCCATTTTTCAGCCATCTGTTGACGGATGAAAATTGGACATCAATGCATTCCTATGGAAAAACGCATGACAACGGATTATCATCCATTTACATCTGTTTTCATCCGCTTCCATCAATATCTGTTTTTTTGAATGGATGAAAGCTCTATTTTTTTTCCATTAAAAAAATGGATGTAAACGGATAAACGGTCCATTTTTTTATCCTTTGGTAGTGGATGTATAAAATAAAAAATGGATGAAAAACGGACAAAAAAACAGACGAAAAAGGGATGGAAAATGGATAAAAAAGGGACGAAAAACTGATGAATACTTCATCCATTTTGACGTGACTGAACTGATGAAATGAACAGTGTGCATGTGTGAAAGGGGCCTTAGACAGATTAGTGAACAATATTTGAGAGAAATAGGCCTTTTGTGTACATAGAAAAAGTCTTAGATGTTTAAGTTCAGCTAAGCCAATCAGCGTGCAATTGCGCCTCTGGCAGTGCGCAAGCAAGCCCTGGAGCCCTTGCACAAAACAGGTGGGTGATCTCACGCAGGGAAGCCGACTTGCAGCAGTAAAAGTATGTTAGACCGTTGCCAAGTGGTTAAAGCGTAACTCCACTTTTGTTGAGAAAAAAACTTTCCCCTCTGGGTGATCTCTGTACATTGCAGGGATTTTTAACAAACTTTGTTGCAGATTCCTAACTTTTGTTATTCTGAAGAAATCATTGTTTGTGCCTCTGTGCTGAAAGGGTCTAATGGGAGTGGTTTCATAATTATCTATCAGCTGTGGCAGCTGCAGGGCTCTAATGAAGAGGTCTGCTGGGCCTGCGTCCCTTTAGACGTGTTCCTATTGGGAGTATCTCACCAAAAATGACATTTTTGTTGCAGGGGCTGCCAGAAATCTGACTTGTATCTTAGTGCAGACTTCTGGGAAAATTGGTGAGCCAATCACACAAGCAGGAAATGATGTTTCTGGGGTGTGGTCAGTATACATTCTGTGTACAGAACACCTCCAGGCGGCCATATTGCATTTCCAGAAAATTACAACAGCTGCAGCTTAAAAACGGAAAGGTAACTTTTAATAACATTCAATTACAATATTATTTGTGTCACAATTGTATACGCTATATTGTTTTTTCTATATTTGCTAATTTTTTTTCCCTATGAAAGTGGAGTTACCCTTTAAATGCATCTCTAGGACATCTCATATGTCCATATATAGTAGCCCCATGACTGATTTTTTTTTTTCAATTACTTTTTAAAAAGATAGAAGGTCAGATACATTTGTTCTTACCTAGTTTTTTCTTCATATGTCTCTTCACGTACCAGAAGACACCAAATGCAATAAGGAGCAAAATAATGAGGTTACCAGTGACCATCCCAACAATTACTCTATAATCCTCTGACCTGCAAGCTACAAAAATAGGCAACATTTAGCCACCATATCATCTGTATGATTTTTTTTTTTGTCCTAAATCACCTTTAGTCTGCATTTACAAAGATACTTCAAACCAGCGTTTTCTCAACCTTAATTTTGTCAAGGCACCCTTTAAAATTATGGACAAACTCAATGCACCCTCCAAAACTATGGATAGTCTTGAGGCACCCCCATCCTAAAATGTAAACACTATTTTAATAGTTTTACATAATGCAGCAACATCCACACAAGTAGGAGACCAAACGTTAGAGGGGCAAACCGGTACTGACTATTATTCCAATGTTTCTCTTCTACTCCAGTTATTCTCCATCACTCAGCTAATGTGACCTCAAAACTGATGGAAATGGGGCAGGGGAGGGTCAAATAAGGATGCAATGCAGGTGACTGACATCCTCCTTATCAACTGATGATGTCTATTGTCGTTAGGATGCCGGCAGCTAGAAGGTCGTAATGGTGCCCAATGAAAACATGTGGCTCTGTGTAACTAAAAGGCAGCCTTCATCCACTCACCGCCTTGTATACAAGTTTTGGGCAATTTTTAGGCATTTTGCCAAGGCACCCCTGATAAACCCTCAAGGCACCCCAGGGGCTCTTTGCACGCTGGTTGAAAAAGTCTTCTTTAAAAAACATATATATAATATTTACATATATATAATTTTTTGAGAAACAGTGTAGCTCATTTACTAAGGGCAAATGGGCTGTTCACTTTTCAAGGATGTTTTCACATTTTAAAGTGAAAATTATCCTGCAAAGTAAGCAATCTCTTTAGTAAATCAAACCTAACAGAAAAAAAACAAAAAAAAAAATAACACTGGAAATTCAATGTTTTACTATATAAAAGAAAAATGACCAAACATTTTGAAAAAAAAAAACTATAGCCCTTTTTTCCCCCATAACATTGGTGGTCAGTGTGTCCCCTTTATGGTCAATATATACCCTGTGTACCTGCTTGCTGCTCAGTGGTGGTCACTGCTGGCCAGCATGTCCCCTTAAAGAGGACCTCTGGCTGACCCCCCCCCCCCCCATTTATTTTTCATGACCCTGCTTACCTGAAGGTGGCATCTGCACATTTCAGATACTCACCCATCCAGTGAATGCAGCGTTGTCCCGCTCAGATCCTCTCATGCCCGGCCAGAGTTCTGTCCCATGCTGCCATGTTCAGTCTGACATCATCGAGAGGCCCATGAAGAGAAAGTGGCCGCACACCAAAATGATGACTTTATAGTAGCAAAGGTTTATTTGTACAAATCTGGATACAAGGTACAACAGAATGGAAATGGCTGACGCGTTTCACATGACCGACAGCATGCCTGTTCACTAGTCTTTGCTACTATCAAGTCATCGTTTTGGTGTGCGGCCACTTTCTCTTCATGTTCCTGTTATCCGGTGGCGATCTGAGGTCAAGCACCCACGGCTAATTGTGGATATAGATCCACCTGAGTGGTGTACATCTTCTTTTCATCATCGAGAGGCCCGTCGACTCTTACAGGTTCAGCAGGTGGGCCTCTCGATGACATGCCGATGGGACTGCCCCTCCTCCTTTCTTTTAATGGACGGCTAAGCCTACCAGGATATGTGACGTGCATATCCCAGGAGGCACAGAGGGCAGAATGTGCAAATGATGCGCATGGGGAGGAGGTACTGGACTTTATCTCTACAAAAAAGCTAAACAAAGAAAAAAAAAGCCAAATACTTCTGCAGCATAGGAGGAAGGGTGGAATAAAAGGAACTTGAGGAAGAGGGTGAAGGTCCCCCTTAAGGTCAATATGACCACAATGGCCTCACTTTTGTTGGTGGTCAGTGAGAGTAGTATTACTTACATCGTGCAGTACAGTGTACAGTTCTTGCACTTAGAGCCAGCATGCATGCACAGGATTTAAATCAATAGTGCCCCAATGGAAAAAACAAGAAGGTGGTGGATCCAGATAAGGAGGTTAAGGACATGGCATCAGTGAGGACAGAGTGAATGCATGGAGCTTGAACATTGCTGGAGCACACCTAACACACAAGGTAAGTGTGTCATAATGTGCAAGTATGCTGTGGACATGTGCACATTGTGGCAAATGTTGGTCACCCTCACCATGCTTAAATTGTGCTTTAATAGTGTGGGAAACTTGATAATGTGGCAGGGTAGTGAATCGAAGGGGACTATGTGCAGTGTAGTAGACCAGAATCAAAGTGAACCTGTTTCTTTGCCCAGCATGGTTAAAATTTGATAGAAATACTTACACTTCTTATAGAGGAGATCTAGAACTAATTCCCCATACTTATTAGAACTTCTGCATTTAATATATGGAATATCTTTCTGTGACATCTGAAGGCTTAATGTGCTGTTGGTAACTGAATCTGATCTGGAGGTGGAAATTTGAATGCCTTCATCAGAACTGTCATAGAATTTGTCATCGATCTTCCAGTGTATATTTGCCTCCAGAAGCGACTGGACTATACAACCACATTCTATATGATTTTCTGTTATTTTGCAATAAGATTTCATCCCCGAAACAGTTTTGGGTTTGGCTAAAAGAAGAAAAAAAGAAACATATTTAGAGTTAGGTGCATTTGCTAATCAGTTTAACGTGTTCAAAACTGCTGTTCACTTCTCCACAAACAATGTCAACTAGAATAATTTTCAAAGAAGAGAAGTAATTTGTTGCTAGGGATGATCGAACGGTTTGGGTCGACCATCGGTTCCACCCGAACATTGACTGTTTGAGGTTCGGCCGAATTCCAAACTTTTTGCTGAAAAAGTTCGGAATTCGGCAACCAGAACCGACCAAAATGCAATGGGCAGGAACTGGGCTTTAAAAGCCCGTGATTGGACCAGAACCATCAGTAAAAGCCAATTGAGGGGGCAGGAGAATGCTAGGAATGTGATTGGAGGGACTAGGGGGTCCAGAGGCCAATCATTAGTGAATACGCCCCCCAGTATATAAGATAGCCCCGCCAAATTCCTAGCATTTTAATACAGGGCTGTGGAAGAGAGTGGAAGCAGTTCTGTTACTTCTGCTCTCAAAGTGTCATTTAGCAATTATTAGTGTGAGGAAAGGCATATCTAGTGTAGTTAGGGTGCTATTTTCCACTGTAGTTAGATTTAATAATCTAGTTTCTGTAGGGAAAGTGTTAAGTGTAAGGGGACCGTAGTGTAGTGTAGGGTTAACTGACTCTGACTGCTATGGCAGGGTGACAAAACCCTTCCATGTCAGGGTGACCGCTATAGAGAAAAGTTTGTTTCTCTTAGAACACTTAGAACCGGATAGTGGCTTCGCCCCTGTCACCCTGCTTTTTGTTGCAGGCGTTTATAGGGCTTTTTTGAGGACATGTTTGGAGTCAGGCATGACATCTGAACTTCTGTGTAGGGGTATATATACACACACACACACATGTAAGTATATATACACATACACATATATAGGTGTGAATGTAGCAGAAACCTATGCTTGCGCTAATGAAATAATTAACACCCAAATGGCTTTTCTGCTATAACACCTATATATGTGTGTATGTGTATAAATACATATAAGTGTGTGTGTATATATACCCCTATACAGAATTTCAGATGTTTTGCCTGCCTCCAAAGACCCCCAAAAAATGCCCAAAAAAACCGCCTGCTACAAAAACACACCTGGGCGTTTTTACAGTTTCCAGTATGAGGGGAGAAGAACTAGAAACAGTGAGTTACTGCTCTGTGTACCTGCAAAAGTAAAATCACACTAATAAAGGTCCCCCCACACAGTCCTCAGCCCCCCCCAATGTCACCTGTCACCCAACAGTCACCTCATCAGTGCCCAGAAATTGACACCCATAACGTTCACATGTGAGCGCAGCGATCGCGGGCAGAATCACCGCGATTCTGCCCGCAATCCGGAAATCATTGCAAATTGCGGGATGCCTGTGCGTTGCCCATTTTTTGCAATAGCACCCCAAACGCTGTGCAATGTTGCCACCATTTCCACCTGCCGAATCGCGGTAACATCGCGCAAACAACGCATGACGCCCAAAAAAGGTACAAGAGCTTCTTTGGGGCGTCATGCGTTGTTTGCGTGATGTTACCGCGATTCGGCAGGCGGAAATCGCAGCAACATCGCACAGCGTTTGGGGTGCTATTGCAAATCACGGGCAACGCACAGGCGTCCCGCGATTTGCAATGATTTCTGGATCACAGTGATTCTGCCCGCGATCGCTACGCTCACATGTGAACGTAGCCTAAAATTCACCGGTCACCAGAGACTGCCATCAGTACCGCCGTGCACCATCGCCCGTCACCTGTCACCCATCAGTGACCATCGCCCGTCACCTGTCACCCCATCAATCACCGTCACCTGTCACCCCATCAGTCATCGTCACCTGTCACCCCATCAGTCATCGTCATCTGTCACCCTATCAATCATCGTCACTTGACACCCCATCAGTGATCGTCACTTGTCACCCCATCAATCATCGTCACATGTCACCCCGTCAGTGATTGTCATCTGTCACCCCATCAATCATCGTCACTTGTCACCTCATCAATCATCGTCACCTGTCACCTCATCAGTCATCGTCACCTGTCACCCCATCAGTCATTGTCACCTGTCACCCCATCAGTCATTGTCACCTGTCACCCCATCAGTCATCGTCACCTGTTTGCCATATACATGCAATCACTTACTGACCGCCTAACGACTATATGCGTCGGCCATTAAAAGCTAAATACTGGGGTTATGGCAGCAGATAGCCCCCATAACCCCGGTATTTTTTGAAACGGCGGGCGGTCGGCTTTCAGATAAGGGTGGTCCCAGTGGCGGATTCGCCGCGGAATTACCCTTACGGTGCAGGGGAAGAGGTGCCCCCCCCTCCTGCCGCGTCCCAGACATTTTCCCAGCTTACCGGACCCGCCGGCAGCGGGGAAAACTATCCGGTCCCGGATCCTCAGAGACAGGAAGTCGAGTGAGGGCAAGATGGCCCTCACTCAACTCTATGGTCTTGGAGGACCGGAGCTACGTCAAAAGACGTTGCCTAGCAACCGGTTTAAAGGGCCGCTTTTTTTTTTTTCTTTTTTTTTTCCTCTTTCAACAATTTTTTTTTTCTTTTCTTTTTTAGTGTAGTTGTGAGGTGTGAGGTCTTTTTGACCCCAGATCTCACAATAAAGAGGACCTGTCATGCCTATTTCTATTACAAGGGATGTTTACATTCCTTGTAATAGGAATAAAAATGATCAAAACATTTTTTTTTTTTTTAAACTGTGTAAAAATAAAAAAATAATAAATAAAATAAATAGGAAAAAAAAAAAAATTAAAGCGCCCTGTCCCCGTTAGCTCGCGCGCAGAAGCAAACGCATACGCAAGTCCCGCCCACATATGTAAACGGTGTTCAAACCATACATGTGAGGTATCGCCGCGATCGTTAGAGCGAGAGCAATAATTTGAGCCCTAGACCTCCTCTGTAACTCTAAGCTAGTAACCTGCAGAAATTTTTAAAATGTTGCCTATGGGGATTTTTAAGTACCAATGTTTGGCGCCATTCTGTGAGCATGCGCAATTTTGAAACATGACATGTTGGGTATCTAATTACTCGGCGTAACATTATCTTTCACATTATGTAAAAAAATTTACTGTTTTCTTATTTTTTAGTTTAAAAAAGTGAATTTTTTTCAAAAAAATCGCATCTGGAAGACTGCTGCGCAAATATGGTGTGATAAAAAATATTGCAACGATCTCCATTTTATTCTCTAGGGTCTCTGCTAAAAAAAAATATATAATGTTTGGGGGTTCCAAGTAATTTTCTAGCAAAAAAAATGATTTTAGCTTGTAAACACCAAGTGTCAAAAACAGGCCCAGTCTTAAAGTGGATAAATGGACAACTTTGTGTAAAGCGCTACTTGGATGTTAGGCCTATGTGTGTGGCCAGGCTGTGAAAAAGTGTTACACATGTGGTATCGCCATACTCAGGAGGAATAGCAGAATGTATTTTGGGGTGCAATTTTTGCTATGTACATGCTATGTGTTAGAAATATTGCATAAATGGACAGCTTTGTGTAAAAAAAAAATGTGTTTTCATTTTCTTTCCACATTTTCCAAAAACTTGTGGAAAAAAATGACATATTCAAAAGACTCATTATGCCTCAAAAATTATACGTTGGGCTGTTTGCTTTCCAAAATGGGGTCATTTTTATGGGGGTTTCCATTGTCCTGGTGCTCCAGGGCCTTCAAAAGTGCGATAGGTTGTCAAGAAATTATATGTGTAATTTGTGCTCCTAGAATGCCGGACGGGGCTACTTGAATGTTAGGCCTCTGTATGTGGCCAGGCTGTGAAAAAGTCTCACACATGTGGTATCGCCATACTCAGGAGGAGTAGTAGAATGTGTTTTGGGGTGTAGTTGCAAGTATACATGTGCTGTGTGAGAGAAATAACCTGTTAATATGGCAATTTGTAAAAAAAAAAAAAAAAAAAAAATCTTCAATTTGCAAAGCATTGTGGGAAAAAATTACAACTTCAAAAAACTCACCATGCCCCTTATTAAATACCTTGGAATGTCTACTTTCCAAAAAGAGGTCATTTGGGGGGTATTTGTACTTTCCTGACTTTTTAGTGTCTCAAGAAATGAGATAGGCCTTCAGTACATCAGGTGTGAGCAAGTGTGATCAATTTTCAATGATTCGCACCATAGCTTGTGGACTCTATAACTTTCACAAAGACCAAATAATATACACTTACTTAGGTTATTTTTACCAAAGATAAGTAGCAGTATAAATTTTGGCCAAAATTTGTGAAGAAAAATGACTAATTTGCAAAATTTTATGACAGAAACAAAGAAAAATGCGTTTTTTCACGATATTTTCAGTCTTTTTTTATTTATAGCACAAAAAATAAAAAACCCAGTATTGATCAAATACCATCAAAAGAAAGCTCTATTTGTGTGAAAAAAAGGACACAATTTTTGCATGGGTACAGTGTTGCATGACTGAGTAATTCTCAGTCAAAGTGTGAGAGCGCTGAAAGCTGAAAATCGGTCTGGGCAGGAAGGGGGTGAAAGTGCACTGTAGGCAAGTGGTTATGCTCGGGTCGCCAGTACAATATTTGTACATTGATATCATATCCCCCCTCAATCGTCTCTTCTCCAGAGAGAATAGGTTCAGTGCTTGTAGTCTTTCCTCATAGCTGATGTCCTCCATTCCCCTAATTATTTTTGTTGCCCTTCTCTGGACTTTCTCCAGTTCCAGCACATCCTTCCTGAGGACCGGTGCCCAGAACTGGACAGCATACTCCAGATGTGGCCGGACCAGAGTCTTGTAGAGCGGGAGAATAATCTCTTTATTTCTGGAGTGAATCCCCTTTTTTATACATCCCAGTATTTTGTTGGCTTTGCTTGCGGCGGCTTGGCATTGCATGCCACTGCCAAGCCTGTTGTCTACCAGTAACCCCAAGTCCTTTTCCATCCTAGACTCACCCAGAGGTTCCCCCCCTAGTGAGTAGCTTGCTTTCTGGTTTCTGGCCCCCAAGTGCATTACTTTACATTTTTCAACATTAAATCTCATCTGCCATGTAGTTGCCCACCCCGTTATTTTGTTCAGGTCTGCTTGCAAGGTTTCCACATCCTGCATAGAAGATATTGGCATGCCTAATTTAGTATCATCCGCAAATACTGAGATTGTACTCGATATCCCCTCCTCCAGATCATTTATGAATAAATTAAACAGGATTGGTCCCAGGACAGAACCCAGGGGGACCCCACTTTCCACACCCGCCCAATCCGAATACTCCCCATTAATCACCACCCTCTTTACTCTCCCCTGGAGCCAGTTCTCTATCCAGGTACTCACCTTATGGTCCATACCTACCTTCCTTAGTTTGTACAGTAAGCGTTTGTGGGGAACGGTGTCAAAGGCCTTTGCAAAGTCCAGATACACCACATCCACAGGCTTTCCTTTATCTAGGTGGCAGCTCACTTCATCGTAGAAGGTTAATAGATTGGTTTGGCACGAACGATTTTTCATGAATCCGTGCTGATTACTACTTATAATACCGTTTTCATTACTAAAGTCTTGTATGTGGTCCCTTAACATCCCCTCCAAAATTTTGCAGACTACTGATGTTAGGCTGACCGGCCTATAGTTACCCGGGATATATCTCGGCCCCTTTTTAAATATTGGTACCACGTTGGCTTTTTTCCAATCAGCTGGCACCATACCCGTCTGTAAACTATCCTTAAAGATCAAGAATAATGGTCTGGCAATCACCTGGCTGAGCTCATTAAGAACCCTCGGGTGCAAGCCATCCGGTCCCGGGGATTTATTTATGTTAAGTTTCTCTAGTTTAGCTCTAAGTCTATCCTCTGTTAGCCATGGTGGCACTTCCTGAGGTGTATTATTTAGTTCGGCCTTACAAGCAAGGTTTGTGTAGCCCCCCGATTCCTTTGTGAAGACTGAAGAGAAGAAATTATTTAACACTTCCGCCTTTTCTCTGTCCTCAGTGGCCATTTTTCCTTTATCATCTTTTATGGGGCCAATTGTAAGGTTCTGGCACTCTCAGTGCCTCCTATCACATCATTTCCGGGTGCGTTCCATCTACCTAGATAGATGAAGCACATATAGGTGTGTTTCCCTTTAAGAGTGCTGACATCATCATGAGGCGCCGGACTGAACAGCTATTTAAATCACCAGCTTTCACTCACATGTGTTCGTTCAACCTGCTGTGTGTCTAGATGTGCTTTGATGCTTATATGCCTTGATGTCCACCTTACCTTGTCTTATGCTGCCGGAGCTTCCAGCTTTACCTTTTGCCTGTATTGAACCGGAACCTCGCTACGGATCCCGTATCTTGCTACCGGATCACTCCTTACTACTGGACTTTGCTACTGCTAAACTATCTAGTGATAAGTACCCCACAGGGGATTCCTTACTAAACCTATACTTCCACTATCATCTGTTGCAGATGATAGCTATTCCTATCATCTGCATACTACCATCACCTATCACTCTCCTAGATACTATTACTGAGTGCTCACCATATCATAGCCTGTCTCTCATCTATATACTCTCTCATATTCTATTACTCCAGTAACATCATATTGGGTGTATATATATTGCATAAACAGGCTGTGCACGGTGATGAAGTCCTGAGAGTTGGATATGTTTGTTCAACAGAATCTCTACAAGGCTACTGAGTGTAATAATTCTGCAGCTGTAAATCCATCCACTAACAAAAACGCATGAACGTTACACCAATGTGCTCTGGCCTCGCTTTCCTACTGTTTATATACTTAAAGAACTTCTTGGGGTTCTTTTTACTCTCCTCCGCTATATGTCTCTCTTCTATTTTAGCCGCCCTGATTTCATCTTTACATTTCTTATTACACTCTTTGTAGTGCTTAAATGCTGCCAATGACCCCTCAGTCTTGTATTTTTTGAAGGCCTTTTCTTTAGCTCTAATAAACATTTTTATGTTGGAGTTTAGCCACCCAGGGTTTTGTTTTGCTCTTTTAAATTTATTTCCCTTTGGAATGCACTGGCCAATCCCCTTAAGTATGCTCTTGAAGCACTCCCATTTTTCCTCCGTGTTCTTTGTTCCCAGGGTTCTATCCCATTTGATATTTTCTAGCAGCGAGCGCAGTTTAGGGAAATTGGCTCTTTTGAAATTCAGTGTCCTTATATTACCCTTGTGTTTCCTATTACTGTAATTAATACTGAAACCAATTGACCTATGGTCACTGTTCCCTAAGTTGTCCCGTATTTCTATATCCGTGAGCAGGTCTGTATTGTTGGTAATCAGTAGGTCAAGTACCGCATTGTTTCTTGTCGGTGCATTCACCATCTGACCCATGAAATTGTCCTGCAAAACATTTAGGAACTGCCGAGCCTTGGCTGAGTGCGCGGTTCCTTCTGTCCAGTCTATATCTGGATAATTAAAGTCCCCCATTATAATGACATTTCCCATCCTTGCTGCCAATCCTATCTGTAACATGAGGTCCGCCTCACCCTCCTCCCTCTGGTTGGGGGGCCTATAGCATACGCCCAATATTACCTTCCCCACCGTGCCTTCCCTTTGAAGCTCTACCCATAGGGATTCTGCCTCGTCCATAGCTCCATTATTAATATCATCCCTCATATTTACCTGTATACTGTTCTTAATATACAGACATACCCCTCCCCCTTTTTTTACCCTCTCTATCCCTGCGATAAAGGGAATACCCCTGAATGGTCGCCATCCAGTCATGAGAGCTGTCAAACCAAGTCTCAGTTATCCCCACAAAATCTAAGTCCACTTATATGCATTTATACACATACACATATAGCTGTTATAGCAGAGAAGCCATATGGGTGTTAATTATTTCATTAGCGCAAGCATAGGTTTCTGCTACTTTCACACCTATATATGTGTATGTGTATATATACATACATGTGTGTGTGTGTGTATATATACCCCTACACAGAAGAACAGATGTTATGCCTGCCTCCAAAGACCCCAAAAAATGCCCAAAAAAACGCCAGCTACAAAAACCCCCAGGTGTGTTTTTGCAGCAGGCAAAAAAATGCCTGCTACAAAACCGGCAAGGTGTGAAAATAGTGGAGCCACTATCCTGTTCTATTGCAATTCTAATACAAACAAACTATTTTTTTCTGGTTCTGGACATGCTACAGAGCTGAAACTTCATAGGTACTCTTTTTAGACCCCCCCAGACACTAAATTCAAAGAAATCTCATTTTTTTTTTTCAATATTTTTTTCAATAATTGGCTCTCTCTCAAAAATGACAATTTTTAAGAACTTTTTTTTTGTGTGATTAATAGTCCCTGGGGCATGACCCAGAACCCTATGCACTTTTTAGGGGCATTTATTGGGTTTTAGGGCTTTAAAATTGTGTTTTTTGATTACCGAAGTTCGGGTCCCATTGATTTCAATGGGGTTCTGAAATCCGGGCCGAACTTTCGGGAAGTTCGGGTGTTCTGGTCGAACCGAACTTTTGAAAAACTTTTTGAAAATTCCTATTAGTTGCATCAATGTAGACAAACAGATGGAAAATCTTCCAATTGGAAGAACTGGAAGTGGAAATTATTTTTGTTGATGGACTCTGTATGGGCTCCATGGGGGACAAATTGAAGTTGCAGTCAGAGAAAGGGTATGTTAAGATTGCGTTTCCAGGACTTTCGGTGTCCCACAGTTGGTGCCAACATCTCCAGGAGGGGGCCTTTCAATTAAAGGGGCTAAGTAAAGAGGGGACATCTTTTGCCAAACTGCACAACTAACCCAGATAGTGATCTAAACGGGTGGGGAAGAACGTTTTTTATGGACATTGTAAGTACCTACTGTGGTCATTTTGTTTAATGGTAATAAAATATATATTTTTTTTTAATATAACAGGTACCCAGGAACTACGATGTCCCGTGTACCCATTTTGGTGGCAAATTTGGTTTAAACTTGATTTTGTATATACCTGTATTTTGTTTATATTTTCATATAAATGAGTCCATAACGTACATATGAATAGGACCTAGATGTAGAAATTCTGTCTCCTAAGGTCCCTCCATGAATGTCCTATATGTTTTGGAGATATAGTGGTCTTTGCATTGGAATGCCCCCCGATCTCTGTGGGATATGGAATAGGTTGACACATTGGAGAGCGATAGATTTTTTTATCAGTGGCGTAACTAGAACCTTCAAGGCTTCCATGCAAAAAAACATAAAGGGTCCCCCTGACCCCTGGATGGGGCCCTTCCCCCCCTACCCCAGTGGCGGAACGCCAGGGCCGGTGGCAAGTGCGATGTTTGTGTGGTAGTTCTGCCACTGGGGTCAGTAGTTTTTTTTATTTTTATTAAATTTTTCTTCCATTTGTTTTATTCATTTTTTTTATAATATATATTTTTTCAATACTTTTTTAAATATATTTTTTTATTATATTTGTATTTATTTATTTTTTACAATATTTTTTTTAAATATTTTTTTTACAATTTTTTTTAGGAGCCCAGTTGGGGGGCTTTGGTGAAATATCAGGAGTCTAAACAAACCTCCGATATTCCACCTTTGAGACACAGCTTTCCATCTCCTTCTCTGAAGCTTTAGCTACACAGAATAAATGGATAGGAATAGCTCTGTACAGAGCTTCCCATTCATTCAAATACTGAAGCATTGTAAGCACAGTTTACTATGTCTCAGTTATGAATAGACAGAGTCAGTGATCGTTACGGATTACTGACTCTACATTCAGAAAAGGCTTCATCCTGAGATATCCCCTGCAGCAGCCGGTGGGAGAGGAGAGGGGGGAACCTTGCAAAGCTGAGGACAAGGGGGGGGGGGGCAGGAAAATGGTACCCCTACACATTGGTAAACATGGGGCATTTGTGGTGCAGCACAATTAAAGAAAAAAATAGATAAGGTAATTTTTTTATCTGTGGGCCACTGAAATTAATTTGCTGCCCTATATGCAGCACACAGCTGCACAGATGTGAACCAAGGGCTTGTTCATGTGTGAGGTTGAGGGGTAGTAAAACCACACGCTTAAGCTATGTTTTCAGTATTTTACCACCCCTAACTGTTCACCCTGTAGCTGCAGGGGTAGCAGCTGGGGGTGGACACATGCTGTGGCTGGAAGTATACCCCCAGGTGAACGGGGCTGCACTACAACCACCCCGCAACTGTGTGCATTGCACACAGTTGCAACATAGTGATGATGCATTTAGGGGGTTAAAACAGGCGGTGAGGAGGCAACATATTGCCTTTTTACTGCCTTTCAAATGCCTCTGAAAAGCGATATGAGCATGGGTCGCTTTTCAAAGGAACGGCATTTTCTTGCTGGTACTATGAAAAAGCTGTAAAAAAAAAATCACTTCTGATTGTACACATATAGGGGGTCAGGATTAAAAGTAATGTGCATACACACACACACACACGCATGTAAACACACATGTACGCACATACACACACATATTCATACTCATATATAAGCATAAACACACACACACATATATAAGCACACACATAATACATGCACATATATAAATATACACACATATTTAACCACTTACCGACCAGCCACGTAGGTCTACGTCGGCTGACTTTAAGTGGTTGTCCCGGGGTAATGCCTCTAGCCACACGTTACCTAGATTTAAATACTATGCACATCACCCCTTGAAAACTTTGTTCCAGTAGATAGAATAACTCACCAGCTGGCAAAGCCTTGTTGTGACTGAGCCTCATATTGAATATTCCAGCAGTAACTTCCAGGTCCAGGAATAATCAGTGATGAGCGCCAGGTACTTGTGCACTATGATATGTGTGCATTCCTGCCTGGAAAGCAGCTCTGCTCTGCTCCCTAACCCATGCCCCGATTTAGCTCCGCCCTAATCCATGACCTACCCACCCACACCGCTCCACAACCAATGACTCGTCCCGCTCGGCTGCTCTCCTCCTCAGCTATACAATGTACACAGGAGCCAGGAGATGACACTGTATGCTGGAGGGAGGCAGAGAGAGATGGCAGGTAGGTAGGGCCGGCCCTGCTCCCGCCTACTAGGAAACTGCCCACTCAGTTTGGAAAAGCGTGGACAAATCCGGGGACAGACATGGCCTGGGGACAGTGTCCTCATTCCGGGGACTGTCCCCGGAAAACAGGGATGTCTGGTCATCTTACTTTAACCACTTAAGCCCCGGAAGATTTTACCCCCTTGATGACCAGGGGGTATTTTGCGATTTTTTAATGCGTGATTTTAACGGACAATTGCGTGGTCGTGCGACGCTGTACCTAAACAGTCCTACATAGTAGAACTGTATGATCACTGTTTCTACTATGACAGGCGGCTTGTTTACATCACCCGCCTGACTTTCTCCCTCTGCACCGACGATCAGCGAGTGACCGGCGGACATCAGGTCCGCCGGTCACATGCACGGACTTGCTGGGGAACGAGCCGGGGCGGGAGCGCGCCTCCGCGGGCGCGCGCTTGCCCGCTATTGGCTCCCAAGCAAGTGACAGGCTAGTGTCTATATATACGTCACTTTGCCTGGCCGGGGCTGACTGATGACGTATATCATCGTGCGGCGGTCGGCAACCGGTTAAATTCCACAGCCACTGTACCTCTGCACCCATTTACATTACACAGCCCCTGTATCTCTGGACCCCTTTACATTACGCAGCCCTCACACCCCTGGATTCCTTTACATTACATGGCCCCTGTCCCCCTGGGCCCCTTACATTACACAACCCTTGTACCTCTGGACCCCTTTGCATTATGCAGCCCGACACACCTCTGGACTCCTTTTGCAATACACAGTCCCCCCCCCCACAGCTCTGCCTCTTCCTACCTTACTCAGGCATGCAGAGGGGGAGAAACAGGAGTGGAACAGGACAGAGGCAGAACTGGAGAGAGAAACAGCAGTGCCAGTGCTGACAGCGGGAGGCTGTAACTTTCCAAGTTAACCTACTAGCCCTGAGTCCCAAGGCCTGGGGTTGGCCGGGAACTCGAGGCTATAGTATGCAGTTTGCACTCCATGATTGGTTCCTAGGACCACCTAGCAACCAATCACCTGCTGGTTAAGTTACCACCTCTAGTCTTTAAGTTAACCAGCAGGTGATTGGTTGCTAGTTGGTCCTAACAACCACTTACGGTGTGCAAACTGCATACTATAGCCCCAGGTTCCCAGCCAACCCCAGGCCTTGGGACTCTGGGCTAATAAGTTTTCATGAGCAAAACGAGACCCGGGGCTTTTTGGGGGCCCACTCGAGGCTATATCCCGGGTCAGCCCCCCCCCCCCCTCCCAATGCTACTGCCCTAGCTTTCTTTACACTGGGCTGTATCCTATATATTCCTGACCACTGCTCTCTGCAGTACATTACATACTCCTGCAGGCTATACTTTGCACACAGATGACTTCTGCACTCCCAGCATACAAAGTTGTGAGATTATATAATGCATAGCACCGCATAGAGAGCAAAATGGTCTGGAATATGAAACATACAGCTTAATGTACAGGGTACAGTGGTCAACAGTATGCAAAATATAGCACATCATACAGGGTGCAGGTCTCTGGAATATGTAACATACACCCCAGTATACAGAGTGCAACGTTCAAACGTACAGTCCAGCGGCCATTAACATGTCACATGTGACAGTTATAAGTAATAAAATAGCATACAGAATATGGGGGTCAGGATATGTAATGTACATGGTTCCTTACAAAACCCAGATGGCTGCACTCTTTAAGTTATGCCATACATTACATACACTTGACCACTGAACTCTGTATGATTTTCTGTCCCCCAGTAAATCTCCCAATCATGTGATATCTGTGATAGCCAACAACAGTGGTCAAGTAATTGGGAAGTCCATCCCACTCCCCCCTTAAAACCCAGCTCAAGAGCAGACAGGAAGTGGTTAATAACCCCCCCCCCCCCCCCCCCCAGAAAGGTGCTTTGACTTCAGTTTTATTGTCCAGTGATATAAAAATCCTCACTCATCAATCATGGTGACATCTCCGGCACCACTATCTTTTGTCCGAAAATGCCGCCTCACCACAATAACAATTCACTATGCACCAATACTTCCCCGCTGCTGTTCTCATCACAAATGACAGATCTCCAGGTGGCTGCTGGTTATAAACACAAAAGTCAGCGATGATGGGTGTTGTCATTGATGAAATATGAAAATAGGTGCGTGGCCACACAACGTACAAGTGGATTGATCGGGTGAACGGTGGTGAACAGTGGTGTCTCTCGGGCTTCCAGGATATCATCGCGGACAACACCAGGGCCCACGTGAGTGCCCCAATCCCCTTCTATATGCTACTATGTGCTTTACAAGATATGTTAACTGTATGTGCAATATTAGAGGATAATTGATTTTAATAAAGGGTATAAATGTTATTACACTAGTGGGGTCCATTTTGTTCTCTTTCATATATGAGCAAGAGAGGATTGCCTAATCAAAGGAGTGTCAGTGTTATCCTTGTCCTGATTGCCACAGTGGGATATCTATGCGCATTGCGCAGATGGCTTTTCCATGAGAATGGAGGCCAAATAGCTGGGGTGAGTTGCTAGGCTGAGGGGCGTGCAGCACGGAGGTGGTGGATCTCTCTGGTGTCTCTTTAATCAGCATTCAGCACACAACGGGATTTCATCTGGTCATCCTATTATCAGTATTCTGGAATGATCTGTGAACACTGCACTAGTGGATGAGAACTGTTTATATTATATATCATTTTTCACCCGTTGGGAGTGACACACAGTGGAAACTCACTATTTTTCACTTGTTTATTATGGTTTAATGATTTTTCACAGTGGAAGTTACTTTTGCTGGTCATTTTACTAATGATTCGTTTCACAGTGTTTGAATGCACACACATGTTATATATATATTTTGCGCGGCTAGTGGGATGTTTTGATCACTATTGTATATTGAATTATTTTTAAAGCTGCGGCACCATTTTTTCATTGCTTCACTTTTGTACACAGTAGTTGGAAGCAGGACCTGATTTATTAGCGCGAGAGCCTGCCTGATTTTAATTGATGAAATATGGTCATGACGCCCTGTGCTCACAGGAAGTAGGTTTAGTGATGCTGTGGGTGTCATTCAACCCCAATGACAAGCTTTGCTGGATCAATGGTGGGGTGAGTCTGCAGGGTACAGCTCTGGAGATGAATATAGCGACCCGACCTGCAATTTTTATTTTATAGAGCAACTGGGTATAAGGTTTCAATTTTTTTGCCCAAACTGGAATTCGGCTTTATCTTACTTTGATTAAGAAACTAAAGTTGCCTTGCAATGCCCTTTTATCTTTTATTGAGGTAAAATTCAATTTTCAGGTAATAATTGTGACATACTTACAATATACGGTGATGTTAAAACTCCTGGTAATGGTCGAATGACTGTTAGTTGCTGAACATCGATATATCCCGGCATCATTTGGATTAGCATTCTTCACATAGTAAATCAATGTCTGCCCATTCAATGTTCCAGGTAATGTTTTGTCTTCTTTAGTCCAGATAATGATAGATTCGGGGTTGCTGTCCACCATACACCCAATAGTCTCCGAATCCCCTTCCTTCACAATAATGTTCTCATTTTGCATGTAATCTACCAAAACATGACAAGTTATGAGATTATCCTACATTGCAGGGTGTTCGGTCACACATTAGTCATATTATTAATATGAAAATGTGTGAAGGGTGCACTGATAAATAAATGAATGTAAGCTGCAACCAAAGATCCAAGTGCTGGAAATATGAAGTGAAAAAAATATAAATTCTGGTGGGCTAAATGATGAGATGTCACTCTCAAATATGTGATGAACAATAATAAACTATATCAAAAACCAAAGTACCTATGATCTTCTATGAATAACACAAAATTGTGTGTACAAAGTGCCTTAAAAAATATTCCCACAACAAAATGTGTACAAGATGAACAAATGTTCAAAGATTCCAAGTGAAACTATCTACAGTCCAAAAGAGACACAAGTGACAAATGTCCGTGAGACTCCAAATTATAAGTGTAGATAAATCAGAAATAGTGCTTCAGGTAACAGCTGGATAACATATCTTATTGTCTGATGTCCCACCATCTGTGCAGGTTTGCTTCTTACCAGTAGGGATGATCGAACTTTTGAAAAGTTTGGTTCGACCAGAACACCCGAATTTCCAGAAAGTTCGGTTCGGATTCCCAGACCCCATTGAAATCAATGGAACCCGAACTTTGAGAATAAAAAAACACAATTTTGAAGCCCTAAAACCTAATAAATGCCCCTAAAAAGTGCCTAGGGTTCTGGGTCATGCCCCAGGGACTATGAAGCAGGCAAAAAAAAGTTCTTAAAAATTGATAGAGAGCCAATTATTGAAAAAAAAAAAAAAGAGATTTCTTTGGATTTAGTGTCTGGGGTGTCTAAAAAGTGTACCTGTGAAGTTTCAGCTCTGTAGCATGTCCAGAACCAGAATTCTAGCATGCCAAACCTTCAAAAATGACTTTTTTGCTTAACCGCGCCTTTCTTTTGCTCCTAATCAACTGCACAGCCAATGTGTATGATAGGGACAACAAGATTAGAACAAGAGTTTTTTTTTGGAAAAAGGTGCTGTCTCTTTAAATGTGGATATAATTAATGGGTGTATTTTCACAATGGGGATATTATTACCAAATGTTTTTTTTCAAGAAGTCAAAAGATGTATGTAGGTGCACTTTATTTCATGTAAAATGGTGTTTGGTGCACTTTAACTTGAATTCTCACAAGAAACAGACATATATGCACGGATACATTGAGGGTTAGACAAGAAAGAGAGCAAGCGCTCTGGCATAGGTTAAAGGGGATAGTGGCTGTACCTATAAAAAGTACATAGCATAAAAAGTGATAAAGAAAGGGACAAGTAATGGACTGATGGCTGGCAAAAAATAAAAATAGAAATAAAAGATAAATAGGTAAAAGTCCATATAAAGTCCAAGTCCAATAAGGGAAATTTTATATGTCAATATGATGATGTTTGCTGCTTTTAGGGCTTACTCCCGGACTGTCCTTTCATTCTACACTTGAAAAAAGAGCGCGCATGCTCATTGAGAGCCGTGCGCGAGCTCTGAAACGCGTCGTGTCATCCACAGTCTCCGGTGACGTCACGCAGCGTGCGCTGCGTTCCAGCGAGGTCCTTCGGTGTTCATCTCTACCCGGAACCCGGAAGACGGAGGATCCCCAGCACATCGTCCACCCGTCCATCTGACCAGGACTTGGTGTTTCACCCTCCAGGACCCCTGTGACTGTTGCCATTCCTGACACACCACCGGAGCGAACAAGCCTTACTACATCTTCATCTAGTGAGTTGCTATTAACTTGTGATTTATGCTATAATAAATGCTGCACTTAGAGGCGCTCTGTTCTCTTCTTTTACATTGAGGGTTAGGGGTAGGGGCCACAATGTAGTGCACAGTGAACAAGATTAGAGATGTTTTGGATGAATACTGTTGTCTCTTGACTTTGAATAGAAGTAAAGTATGCTTAAAAATTGGGCCTTTGGTGGTGCCGACGATGCCTTGACACCATAACCCTATGAAAGTGCTGGTCATGAAGGCAATAATTGCCTTTGTAAGGAAAATAATTGCAATGATATGCATCTGTGAAACAGGTGCGCAAAAATTGTTGTTTGGGTGTTGGCGGAGCCATACCACTGTAAGCCCAAAGAGCTGGTGTTGAAGTAAGCGAAAAAATTAAGAAGATGTGTACCTGTGGATCAGGTGAGCAAACATTGTGTTTTGGGTGTTGGCGGAGCCTCCCCACCGTAAGACCAAAGAGCTGGTTTTGAAGAAGGCGTAAAAACTATGAAGGTGTGCACCTGTGGAACAGGTGCGCAAACATGGTATTTTTGGTGTTGGCGGAGCCTCCCCACCGTAAGCCCAAAGAGCTGGTGTTGCAGAAGACCAAAGACCAAAAAAAAATTTATCTTTTCTAGTGGAAACTAAAATGAGGTTCCGTGAACCTAAACAGAACGAGAGGAGGGTTTGAGGGTGGCACCCTGGTCCAGGCTTAAACTGAGGCTCAGCTGCCACATCGCAACAATAGACTAGTCTTCAAGGTCTGCATCAGGTGCATCAAAGCTTGATATCCATGACTGATTCATTTTAATGAATGTCAAACGGTCGACCAGAATCCTCTTGAGACTGTCCTCAAGGGATTTGATCCTGTGGACTCTCTGGGTGGATGGGAAAAGCTCAGAGACTTTTGACTTGTACCGGTGGTCAAGTAGGGTGGCCAACCAAAAGTGGTCAGTCTCTTTAATGGCCTTGATTCTGGGGTCCTTTCGCAGGCTCTGAAGCATGATGTTTGCCATGCGTCGCAAATTTGCAAAGGCCTGAGAAGCTGACTCCTCGGGGTCACTCAAAATGACATGATCTTGAACGTGCTCCTCCTCCTCCCATCCACGTACTCCAAAGTGTCCTGAGGGAGTCAAACTAGGCCTTGCAGATTGCCGCATGTCTTCCTCCTCCTCCTCAAAGCCTGCAAAAGTTCCCGAAGAATCGTCCTCCTCCTCCTCCTCTTGCACCCCTGGATCCTGCTCGGGCCTCTGGGAGCTAGGCATAATGGGGTCAGGATAAAGGGGGCCTTGAGAGGCCAGGAAGTCCTCCTCTTCCTCCTGCTGCTCTGCCTCCAGTGCCCTGTCCATAATGCCATGCAGAGTGTGCTCCAACAAAAACAGTACCGGTAGGGTGTCACTGATGCATGCGCTGTCCCGGCTTACCATCCTTGTGGCCTCCTCAAATGGCGAGAGGACAGCACATGCATCCTTAATCAAAAGCCACTGCTGTGGCGAAAAAAAGCCCAGGTGCGCTGAGCCAGTGTCTCTGGTGCCGTACTCGCATAGGTATTCATTGAGGGCCCTCTGCTGCGTGTACAGGCGCTGCAGCATAGCCAAGGTGGAGTTCCAGCGGGTGGGCATGTCACAGATGAGGCGGTTTACCGGCTGGTGAAACTCCCGCTGCACTTCGGCCAAACGTGCAGTGGCACTGTACGACCGCCTGAAGTGACTACACACCCTTCTTGCCATCCTTAGCACATCCTGCATTCCCGAGTACGAGTTAAAAAACCACTGTACCACGAGATTCAGGACATGCGCCAGGCATGGCACATGGGTCAACTTTCCCTGCCAAAGGGTGGCCAGGAGGTTTGACCCATTATCGGAAGCCACCATTCCTGGCTGCAGCTGGCGTGGTGTCAACCACCTCTGGGCCTGTGCCTGCAGAGCCCCAAGAATCTCAGGGGCAGTGTGCTGCCTGTCCCCTAGACACACAAGCTGCAGCACTGCGTGACACCTTTTGGCCTGAGACATAGAATAGCCCTTTGAACGCTTACGTGGTACCTCATCTTATTCAAAGGACCATTCTGCAGAGGAGGGCATGGAGGAGGATGAGGAGGAGGAGCAGGAGGGGGTAGAAGTGATCGATCTACCCAGTTCAGCGACACCACCAGCTGTTTGCAGACGTGGGGGCAATACTGGCTGCAGCACCGAGCCCTGGCCACAATACCTTCCGCTGGCAACCAGTGTCACCCAATGAGCAGTGACAGAAATGTACCGTCCCTGCCCATGTTTGCTTGACTAAGTGTCAGCCGTCAGGTGAATCTGACTTGGCCAGGGACGACACTACATTGCCTTCCACATGTTGGTATAGTGATGGCAGGGCCTTACGGGCAAAGTAATGCCGACTTGGCACCTGCCACTGTGGAACTGCACATTTTGCAAAGTCGCGGAAGGGAGCAGACTCTACCAGGTTAAATAGTAAGAGTTGCAGTTTTTGCCAAACTACTGTTTAGACGCTGGGCATGTGGGTGGCGGGGAGTTTACTTTTTTTTTTCGTTCCAGCATGTGTGGAATCGAAATTTGCAGTCTAGATGTTACAGCTGGTGGTGAGCTGGAGGTAGATGCGACAATGCGTGCTATATCATCATCCCTGTCAGTGGAGGCTGCCAACAGGTGACGAGTGGCTATAGCAGAGACAGACTGATGTGCAGGTGGAGCACGAGGAGGAGCGCGAGGAGGACTAGGAGGCCGACTGACCAATCTTTATCCCTTTTGCGGGTTCTTCAAATGCTCCTTCCAATGGACCAAGTGGTGGGTTGTCAAATGCCTGGTTAGGCAGCTTGTACCCAAGTGGTTGACCTTTTTGCCACATTTTATTCCCTTATGACAAATCTTGTAGATCGCAACTGTTCGATCTGCATGAGATGTCTCAAAAAAGGCCCAGCAAGAAGAGGTTTCTATAGTGGCCCAGGAGACAACAGGTGCGGCCTTAGATGGAGTGGGCCTTCTGCTCTCCCCTCTTGCTTGCTCTGCCTCCTCCTGAACCTCAGACCCAACATCAGACTCCATAAAGGACTGAGCATCAGGCAGGAGTAGATTGCCGACACTGTGGTCAAACAGCTCAGCTGACTCCTCTGCCATGTCTGAAGTTGGGTCTAAGGGAGGACTTGAGGTGGACATGGACTCATCTTTATTTGCTCTGCCAACTGCAGAAGACTGACCACTTTTCTCTGCCTGGGTCATTGTAGTTGCCGATGATGACGATGATGAGGGTTTGGTAATATAGTCCACCACCTCCTGTACGTACTGTGGACGTATAGCTTGGCAACTGCAGGAGAACAATCAAAATGGTGGCCTGGCTGAGGACTGACCACCACGTCCACCCTTGCCTCTAGACACCCTAGAAGCTGTGCCCCTTTCCGCAGCAGGGCCACGTATGCCTTTCCTTGGTCTACCTGACATAGTTGTCACTGAGGCTTTATCAACTGTGCAATGTGAAAATCACCTGCAAGACGCACACTGCTATGCGACCCAAAGTTGTCGCTAAATTAAGCAGATGTGTGTGACGCAGAGTAACAAAGCCTTTTGCAGTGGACTTAACGCTTACAACAAGAACAGGCGTTAACTTGTCACTGAGGCTTTATCAACTGTGCGATGTGAAAATCACCTGCAAGACGCACACTGCTATGCGACCCAAAGTTGTCGCTAAATACAGCAGATGTGTGTATCGCTGAAATGTATTTTGCACAATAGCTGACTAGCAAGTAAATATACCTGCTGTAGATATATCAGCAGTGCAACGTGCTCACTAGACTGAACCCTGACACTTAAAACTATCCCTACAAAACTATATTATTGAATCTAACTATAGTGGTATATAGTACCCTAACTACACTGCATATCCCTTTCCTCACACTGAAAGAACAGCTCCATACAGCAGAAGATAATTTCTAACTGACACTGTCCCTTTAAAAAAAAAAATTTCTAACTCAAACAGCACAATCGCTGTATTTCTAACTACACTGACAATCTTTCTGTAAGCTGACTGCTCTTCTGCTGATCTGGAGCTTTACAAGCAATCGGCTATGCAGCAAACGTTGTTTAACACAGCAGGAGAAACACAAATGCTTCCAGTCTCTTCCAAAGTCTCTGTATTACAGTGCTAGAGGTTAGGTGGGGCTATGTTATATACTGGGGGGCGTATTCACTCCTGATTGGCCTCTGGTCCCCGTAGTCACTCCAATCACGTTCCTAGCAGACTCCTGCCCCCTCATTGGCTTTTACTGACGTTTCTGGGCCAATCACAGGCTTTTAAAGCCCACTTCCTGTCCAATTGCATTTTGGGCGGTTCGGGTGACCCGAATTCCAAACTTTTACCGCAAAAAGTTTGGAATTCGGCCGAATTTTGAACACCCAATGTTCGACCCGAACCGTTCGATCATCCCTTGTAGGAAAAGAAATAGCCACACATCCAGGGATTCCAATAGGTTTCAAATACCTTTATTTCCAACAAGTTGCAAGTGATGACACCAAAGACACCAGCATGAAGTCTCGTAGACGCGTTTCACACATACATCTTGTGCTTAATAAAGGTATTTGAAACCTATTGGAATCCCTGGATGTGCGGCTAATTCTTTTCCTACAAGTGTTCCCACGGAGGCGGGCCGGGGCCAGGACTCTACTGGATATCCTATCTCCTGGCAATCACCACACACTATACACCTGGAGCAGTGTCTTTCCTTTCTTCAGTTCGATCAATCCCTGCTTACCAGCAGAAAAGTATTCAGGGCGTAAAGACAGCCACCTCAAGAGTAGATCCCTGGTGTTAGAAAGGGAGATGTATATATATTTTCCCACACCTCCTAAAGGAGGTGGGTGGGCCTCTTACCAGATTACGAAAAGTCTTGGGCCTGTATATATTCCCTAAATGGGATTCTCTCTCTTGCCACCTCATCCCTTTAAACAAGGACAGATTTAAAGGGATCATAGGTACTTTGGTTTTTGATCTAGTTTATTATTGTTCATCACATATTTGAGAGTGACATCTCATCATATTATTAATACGTCATAAAATGTTATAGCCAAATCTGTACACTGAAAGGTAAAATAGTTCTCTCATTGTTGATAACTATTGTTTTTGGCAGAGTGGAATAGGTGATGCTAAAAGAGTCCAACTCTGTAATCATGTGATCATAATTAGTTTTTCAATTGTACAATTGTATTATAATATATTATTTAATATATAGACAATTAAGGATAGAATAGTGGAAATAGTAGATAAATAGACAGACAGATAGATAGACAGACAGACAGACAGACAGACTAGGGGCCAGTTCACACCACATAAAGTCCAGTGCGTCCCAGATCCAGAAAAAAAAATAGAACATGCTGCATTTTTTCTGCACTGTACTGTACTGGAACGTGGTAAAATGCACCGGAATGCACCTAAATGCACCAAAGACGCACTGGGAAAAAACATCTCTGTGACCACCCGGACGGGCGATATATATATATATATATATATATATATATAAATATAAACATATATACAGTAAAACCATGGATTGCAAGCATAATTTGATCCGAAAACATACTTGTAATCCAAAACACTCCTATATCAAAGCGTATTTCTCCATAAGAAAAAATGAGTCGTTCTACAACCATTTATTCATAAATCCTTCAGTTTATAGTCTATATAAAAAGATTATAGCAATGTGATGGGTTGTGTAACCAAAAAATATCCACCCATAAATGGCCGCCTCCACAAGGGGATTAGAAGCAGAATCCAGCAGGAAGTACAGAGTATAAAAGAGAAGAGAGGCGCCTCTAAGTGTAGCAATATGGTTACATTTATTGAAGGTTCAACATTTAGCAACTCACATGGTTGATGATTAAAACAGGCACATCTAAGTATCCAGGCATCCGGGGTTAAGCTGTCCACATAGACCATTGCTCTTACCATTGTCAGTCTGCAGTTGTGACCGGTAAGACTACCCTGCAGTAGAGCGATCTGAAAGTGAAGTTTGAGGCGCTCGTGGAGAGCAGTGTAGAAGGGATGATGTTGATGGCGGTTAGGAGGACGTTCTATGTGGACAGCTTTACCCTGGATGCCTGTTTACTTAGATGTGCCTGTTTTAATCATCAACTATGTGAGGTGCTAAATGTTGAACCTTCATTAAATGTAATCATATTGCCACACTTAGAGGCGCCTCTCTTCTCTTTATACTCTGTTGTGACATGACGCTACTTGTATATCAAGACATTGCTTGTTTATCAAGTCAAAATTTATTAAGGAATGTTGCTTTTCTTGCAAAATGCTCTGAAACCAAGTTACTCTCAATCCAAGGTTTTAATATATATATACATACACTATATTGTCAAAATATTTAGATACCTGCCTATACACGCACATTAATTTGATGGCATCCCAGTCTGTGCTGTACAGGTAGGTAGATATCCTGATTGTACCTAACAGGAACCCTTATTTGCTTTTTGTGCTGTTTTTACTATATTGTATTCAATGTTTTTCTCATGGTACCTTCTTTCTACCTGTATTGATCTTCAGTCGTTTAACTTTATACCTGTGGGGCCTCCTTGTGCACATGTTCCCATTTAGTTTATCATATATGCTTCAAGATCTGGGTAAGCCTATTTACATACTGTATATTTTTCTATATTCTGTTAAGTGTGTATACCCTTTTGGGGGATATACACCAGGATAAGTTTGATTACATTTATTTATACTCATTTAGTTCTAACTCTTATGTATATATATATTGAATTTTTCTGCCATTGGCCCCCTGCTCTCTTTTTTTGCCCCCCCCCCCATGACTCCACCCAGACATACACTCCTATTACCAAAAGTATTGGGACGCCTGCCTTTACACGCCCATGAACTTTAATGGCATCCCAGTCTTAGTCTGTAGGGTTCAATATTGAGTTGGCCCACCCTTTGCAGCTATAACAGCTTCAACTCTTCTGGGAAGGCTGTCCACAAGGTTTAGGAGTGTATGTATATGCAGGTGTCCCAATACTTTTGGTAATATAGTGTATATGGCACCAGTGTACATGGGTTCAATGTGCTTTAGACTTAATTCACTAAGGTTTAGAATTGTGTTTATGGAAATGTTTGGCCATTCTTCCAGAAGCACATTTGTGAGGTCAGGCACTGATGTTGGGCAAGAAAGCCTGGCTCACATTCTGTGCTCTAATTCATCCCAAAGGTGTTCTATTGGGTTGAGGTCAGGACTCTGTGCAGGCCAGTCAAGTTCCTCCACCCCAAACTCGCTCATCCATGTCTTTATGGACCTTTCTTTGTGCACTCGTGCGCTGTCATGTTGGAACAGGAAGGGGCCATCCCCAAACTGTTCCCACAAAGTTGGGAGCATGAAATTGTCCAAAATGTCTTGGTATGCTGACACCTTAAGAGTTTCCTTCACTGGAACTAAGGGGCCAAGCCCAACCCCTGAAAAACAACCTCACACCATAATCCTCCCTCCACCAAATGATTTGGACCAGTGCACAAAGCAAGGTCCATAAAGACATGGATGAGTGAGTTTGAGGTGGAGGAACTTGACTGTCCTGCACAGAGTCCTGACCTCAACCCAATAGAATACCTTTGGGATGAATTAGAACGCAGACTTCTCGTCCAACATCAGTGCCTTACATTACAAATGCACTTCTGGAAGAATGGTCAAACATTCCCATAGACACCCCTAAACCTTGTGGACAGCCTTCCCAGAAGAGTTAAAGCTGTTATAGCTGCAAAGAGTGGGCCAACCCAATATTAAACCTTACGGACTAAGACTGGGATGCCATTAAAGTGCATGTGTGGGTAAAGTCGGGTGTCCCAATACTTTTGACAATATAGTGTGTATATATATATATATATATATATATATATATAATGTAAACCAATACAATTTGATGAAAAGAGAAAGAAAGACAGACAAACTAGGTAGAGTAGAGGAGAGAGGGAGACTATGGGAAGTGTTATGATGGAAAGCAGTTGCTGATAATCCTTATCTTTATCATATCATTTACCTTTATTCATAATAGTCACAGCTGGGGGGTCTGAAGAGCAAAAACATAAATTAGATACAAGCATGATTAGTTTTACAACTCTTCGAAGAAGCTTATATATCAGTATGAATGTTAAGAAATAAAAACAAGGAGTAAATGACCATGGCAAGTAAACCTTTGTTAAAAAACAAAATTCCAACCCCTCCCTACCCACGCGTAAGGGTGAAACTGAGCATGTTCAAATGTCCATGAATGTGGGCTTGTATTCTGATTGGTTCTGCTGCCTACTTAAGAGCAATTTGTGCTGTTTCTTAAAAAGAAGAAAAAAGGAATCTGCAATTTTACCACTGACCTAGATTGCTTCATAGGCAGTGCTCTATCTTGGCCTAGGCCAACAAGGCCCAGGCCTAGGGCAGCACTTTCTTGAGGGGGCAGCAAAAAATGTGGACTTTACTGTCATTGATTATTTCACTTATTTGTATAAGGACTATGGACTTTTTATTTATTATACAAATAAGTGACATAATCCTAAGATTACAATCAGTGGCAGCAAACACAAGTCCAAATATATTAAAAAGAACTGATGGGGCTGCACTGATATGGCAGCACTGATATGCTGCACTGATGGCCACTGATATGCTCTGATATGCTGCACTGATGGTCGCAAATATGCTGCACTGATGGTCGCAAATATGCTGCACTGATGGGCACTAATGAGTTGCCAATGGTGGGAACTGATAAACTGCACTGATGGGCACTAATGAGGCTGCATTGATAAGGCAGCACTGATATGCTGCACTGATGAGAACTGATGGGGCTGCACTGATAGGCACGAGGCGGCACTGATAAGCTTCACTGATGGGGCTGCACTGATATGTTGCACTGATGGGCACTGATAGGCTGCACTGATGGCCGCTGATGAGGCGGCACTGATAAGCTGTACTAATGGGCACTGATATGATGCACTGATAGGCTGTACTGGTGGCCATTGATGGGGCTGCACTGATGGCCACTGATGAGGCTGTAATGATATGCTGCACTGATGGGCACTGATAAGGTGGCACTAATGGGCTCCGATAGACTGTGGTTGTGGTTTGTGGCTTACAGATGACAGGGCGGGTCATAAACAGGAAGGAGTTTGGCCTTTACAGGAAGGGGTGGGTCATATTTCAATTAGGGGGTGCACAAGTTTAGTCAGGCCTAGGGCAGCACAAAACCTAAATACACCACTGTTCATAGGCTGTCAGACCTGCAATATATCACATGGTGCTGAGAAAACAGCAGTATAACATTATCACAGTGACACAGTTTCTTTAAAATAAAGGATAAAGAAGTAAGTGTCGGCCATGAAAGGCCCCAAAAATTAGCCCACATGGGTTTACCTGACAGCTAAGAATGTTGTATTCTGTGGCTGAAGGTTTATTAGGCCTTCGCAGGATACAGAAGTAAGTGTCGGCCAGTATTGGCCCCCAAAATTAGCCTGGAATAGCTGACACTTACTTATTTATCCTCTGGCTGAAGGTACATTAGGCATTCACAGGATACAGAAGTAAGTGTCGGCCATGAAAGGCCCCAAAAATTAGCCCACATGCGTTTACCTGACAGCTAAGAACGTAGTATTTGGTGGCTGAAGGTACATTAGGCATTCACAGGACACAGAAGTAAGTGTCGGCCATGAAAGGCCCCAAAAATTAGCCCACATGCGTTTACCTGACAGCTAAGAATGTAGTATTCTGTGGCTGAAGGTCCTTGGCCTTTATGCTTTTTATACGGGGGTCCCCCTTAAAAACACTGGAACATAAAGGCCCCCATTCGTACTAAACTGGAAGCAGTGTAGTGGCCTGTTTCCAGCTCATCATCCAGGATAATGTCATCCTCGTTCTCCTCCCCCCTTACACGGATAACACCAGGGATTCCAGAAAGGTTTAAAGCATGCTCTTCTTGCTCCTCCTCATCCCCCCGGCACCATCCGCCTCTGACTCCTCTTCAGACTCCTGTTGTTGACTTGTCTCAGATGGAGTAGCACCCACTGGGAATTAATCCAACATTGCGACTTCCTCATCTTCCTGCTCCTGCTCCTCGACGGCTTGATCAATGACATGACGCAATGCACGCTCCAGAAAGAAGGCGTAAGGTACAATGTCAATGATGGCGCCCTGGCTGTGACTGACCAGTTTGGTGATCTCATCGAATGGCCGCAAAAGTCTGCATGCGTCCCGCATGAGCAGCCACTGGTGAGGTGAAAAAAACCCAAGCTCCCCAGATCATGTCCTGCCATAGAGTTCATACAGTTAGATGTTAACTGCTCGTTTCTGCTGGAGCAGCCTATCAAGCATATGCAACATTGAGTTCCATCGCGTCGGACAATCACAAATAAGACGCCTGACGGGCAGGTTGTGTCACTGCTGAATTTCAGCAAGGCGAGCCATGGCTGTGTAAGATCTTTGGAAATGGCCCGAGATTTTCCTGGCCTGCCGCAAGATGTCCTGGACCCCAGGGTATTTGGCAACGAATCGCTGCACCACCAAGTTCAGGACGTGTGCAATGCATGGCACGTGTGTTATTTTGCCCTGTTTCAGCGTGCTCAGCAGATTGGCACCGTTGTCGCACACCACTTTAACAACTGTCAAATTGTGCTGCGTCAGCCACTGATCTGCCTGTGAACTCAAAGCTGAAAGGAGTGCAGGACCAGTGTGGCTCTTGGCTTCCAGGCACAACAGACGTAGCACAGCATGGCAACGTCTCACCTAGCATGTGGAATAGGTTCTGGGGATCTTGGGCAGCCAAGAGACGGTAGCAGCACAAAAGGAGGATTCAGCCAAGGAGGAGAGGGAGGATGGAGGAGGAGGAGAAGAGGCAGGCCTGCATGCAATTCGTGGCGGTACAACAAAATCTACACGGGTGCCACGGGTTACATGCTTGACGGCCATCAGAAGGTTCACCCAGTGGGCAGTAAAAGTGATATACCTTCCCTGCCCGTGTTTGCTAGACCATGTGTCTGTGGTCAGATGTATCTTGGCACGACACTGTGTGCCAGAGATATATTCACTTGCCGCTGAACATGGCCATACAGCTCTGGAATGCCCTTCTGCGAGAAAAATTTCCTGCCTGGGACCTTCCATTGTGGTGTTCCAATGGCCACAAATTTCCGAAAGGCCTCCGAGTCCACCAGTTGATATGGCAGTAGTTGGCGGGCTATCAGTTCCGACAAGCCAGCAGTCAAACATTGGGCAAGAGGGTTATCCGGTGTCATCATTTTTTTATGCTCCAACATTTGGGCCACAGAAGCCTGCCCTTTTCCAGAACAACGTGACAACGGCATCATGGAAGGTGGAGTGGAGGACAATTGTGAGGAGAGAGGAGAAGGAGAAGAGGCTGGACGGTGAGAGCCTGGAGTGTGACTTTGTGGGTTCTGACGGTGTTGCTCCCACTGGGCTCGGTGGAAGTTCAGGTGCCTTCTTAAGGCGGTTGTCCCTAGGTGAGTGTTGGGCTTACCGCAACGTATGTGTTGACTGCAAAGGCTGCAGATGGCAACACTGTTGTCAGCAACGGACACATTGAAAAAAGCCCACACTGCGGAGCCATGTGCCGGCGTCCTGGGAGCGCCAGATGTGACTGCACATGGTTGATGGCTCGCTCTTGATACATTTGCAGTCTGCTTTGTACCTCTTGTGCAATGTAAGTTCTGCCTACCTCTCCTCCCTATCTGCCGGTCTTTCTCTCCCTCTGAACTCCCCTCCTCTTCCTCTCTTGTGGCCACCCACGTGACATCCATAGACACGTCATCATCCACGTCACCTTCCCCACCACTAACATTCGAGATCTCGGAGTAGGCAGCAACAGCGGGGACCAACCTCCTCGGGCTGATCTGGGTACTGTCGTCAGACTGCTGAGTGGCGGCTGTTCCTTCCTGATCCGATGCCAAGAATGGCTGCACATCGCAAATGTCTTGTGATGGATTGGAAAATAATTCCAGTGACTCAAGCGGAGGGTATGTGGTGGTGTTTGTGGTGGTGTCTTTGGGGGTGCACACAGCAGAGAGTGAAGAGGGTGCAGATAGAGAGAGGATGAGGAGGGTGCAGAAGAGGAAGGCTGAGTGAGCCACTCAACCAAGTCTGGTGCATCCTTTGACGTAATCGAACGCACCTTCTGAAACTTCACACTTTGGCTCCGGCCTACTGCTCCTGCCCTACCCCTACCACCCCTGCTTAAGTGTCTGCCTCTTCTTCTGCCTGTCTTGTTTTTAAATTACCCTGTGACAAAAGTCTCTAGAGAATCGCAATATATCTGGAAAAACACCCCGCTTCAATCTGTGGTATTGGGGGGGATGGGGGGGGCACAGGTTTATCACACCAGTTCTACAAATAATTGGCCAGTAACTGTTGTCACTGTGTGTAGCACAGTTAACACAGCAAAAGAGGCCAAATTTTTGCAGGACTAAAATACACTCTTAGAAAAGTATAATGTTAAATAACACCCCACTTGCAGGACAGAAATACAGATAAATACTCAGATAACACCCCACTTCAATATGTGGTATTGGGGGGGGGGGGGCACTGGTTTATCACACCAGTTGTTCAAAAAATTGGCCAGTCAGTTTGACACTCTGTGTATCAGACTTAATGCAGCAAAAGAGGCAATATTGTTGCAGGACACAAATACACTTATGAAAGTATACTCAGATAACACCCAACTTCAATATATGGTATTGGGGGGGCCACTGGTTTATCACACCAGTTGTTCAAAAAATTGGCCAGGGAGTTTGGCACTGTGTGTATCAGAGTTAATGCAGCAAAAGAGGCAATATTTCTGCAGGACACAAATACACTTAGGAAAGTATACTCAGATAACACCCCGTTTCAATCTGTGGTATTGGGGGGGGGGGGGGTGGCACAGGTTTATTACACCAGTTCTACAAATAATTGGCCAGTAACTGTTGTCACTGTGTGTAGCAGAGTTAACACAGCAAAAGAGGCCACATTTTTGCAGGAATACACTCTTAGAAAAGTATACTGTTAAATAACACCCCACTTCAATATGTGGTATTGGGCCACTGGTCTATCACACCAGTTGTTCAAAAATTGGCCAGTGAGTTTGGCACCGTGTGTAGCAGAGTTGACACAGCAAAATATGCAATATTGTTGCAGGACACAAATACACTTGTAAAAGTATACTCAGATAACACCCCACTTCAATATGTGGTATTGGGGGGCCACTGGTTTATCACACCAGTTATGATACATTAAAAGTGCTTTTGTCACTGTTTCTACTATTGCTGCAGAAACGCTCAGTCACCACACCAGTCACAATGCTGCACAGTGCACAATACAAATCCACTATAATATGCTTTCTATATTACAAAGTATATTATACCGTGGATTATACCCCTTTATAGTGCACTGCACACCTATACCAAATGAATAGCAGCCCTTGAAATTACTTTTGTGGACATTAACAGAGCGATTTGTGTCACTGCTGATCTCTGTCCCTGGAGCACACTGGATACCTGTCCCTAAACTGAAAAACTGCACACCTATACCAAATGTATAGCAGCCCTTAACATGACTTTTGTGGACATTAACAGAGCGATTTGTGTCACTGCCGATCTCGATCTGTCCCTGATGAACACAGCATACCTGTCCGTAAACTAAAAAGAAAGTGTGGTAGACCTATACCAAATACAAGCCCTCAAAAGGACTTTTGTGGATCTTAACAGAGCTATTGGCTGTCCCGTCATGGGTCAAAGTTCTCCCCAATGTAAAGTAATATGGCCGCTGCGAACAACGACATGTGTTCGCAAAATTAGCGGGTAGCGAACAAGCAAAATTTGCCGCGAACAGACCGCCGGGCGAACCGCAAGGCCATCCCTATTCATGAGTCACTCCAAGGGTATCCGTCTCCAGTGATAAATTCAGATTCATGACCTAGTCCAACTCCTCCCCAATTAATTCACTGATCCCTACTAATAAATACTGCAGAAAGTCCTGTGGAGCATCTGAGCTGGCCTTTTGAAGAAGCGGTAGTGCCATTTTTGCTTTAATTCACGAATGTCATTAGGATGCTTTACGTCAGAGGTCTGCAACCTATGGCCCTACCCTTCGCCACAGACACCTTAAAGTGGTTGTTAAGCCACTTTCCTATGTTTACACAAGCATCCCTGTTTGCTAATGGCAAGTGTCCCAGTGCCTGTGCTTTATTAATAAAATGCTGCTATATACCTGATTTCCGAGCGCCGATTGGCGCTCACGTGACAGGCCCACTCTACCCATCTCCAAATCTGCCAGGTAGAGCAGGAAGGGCTGAGAGTCCCCTGCTGACATCAGATAGGAGGGAGGACGAGAGGAGAAGAGATCCGGCAGGTCATGTGAACGATGTGCGGCACTGGGAAATCAGGTATAAAGGGGCATTTTTATAATGAAGCACAGGCACTGGGACACTTGTCATTAGCAAACAGGAGGGTTTGTGTAAACATAACAAAGTAGTAGCTTAAGTAGCTGCGGGGGGGGGGGGGGCTGTGTAATTTGGAGGGGGGCTTTGTAATATGCAGGAGGGCGCTGGTTAGGAGGGGCTGTGTGATGTGCAAGGAGGGCTGTGTAATATGCAGGGGGGGCTGGGTAATGTGAAGGGGTCCAGAGGTACGGGGGCTGTGTAATGTAAAGGGGGCCAGAGGTGCAGTGCTGTGTAATGTAAATGGGGAAAAAGGGTGCAGGGTTGTGTAATGTAAAGGGGGCTAGAGGTGTCGGGGCTGTGTAGTGTAAAGGGGTCCAGAGGCGTAGGGGGCTATGTAAGGTAAAAGGGTACAGAGGTGCAGGGGGTATGTAATGTAAATCGAGCCAGATGTCCGGGGGCTGTGTAATGTAAAGGGGGCCAGAGGTGCAGGGGCTGTGTAATGTAAAGGGGTGCAAAGATGGGGGGCTGTGTACTGTAAAGGGGGCCACAGGTGCAGCGCTGTGTAATGTAAAGAGGTCCAGAGGTGCAGGGGGCTGTGTAATGTAAAGGGGGCCAGATGTGCAGGGGGCCATGTAAAGTAAAGGGGGCCAGAGGTGCGGGGGCTATGTAATGTAATAGGGGCCAGAGGTGCGGGGCTGTGTAATGTAAATGGGGCCAGAGGTGTGGGGGGCTGTGTAATGTTATCTTCATTTATTAGCAGGTGAATGCGGCCCTCCATGCATTCACATAAATTGAATCAAGTCCTTAAGTGGAAAAGGGTTGGTGACCCCTGCTTTAAAGTAGTTGTAAACTGCTGCACTCTTTTTACTTACCTGCAAGGCAAAGGCATAATGTGCTTGTATGCATCACATACTAGCACATTATGTTAAAGTTACCTGAAAACAAAGCATTCCAGTGGTGCAATGCCATCGCTGCAGGCAGCGTCCATCTCTACTCGGTCTTCCTTCTGGATTCGAAGCTCCGGCTCTGTGACTGGCTGGAGCCACAATGATGTCACTCCTGTGCATGCGCGCAGAAGTCGCCAATCACGGCACAGTGCTCTGAAGAAACAGCACGGGTGGCCATTCCTTTAGAGTGCATGCACCAATGATGTAACTGGCTGTTGGCTCAGTAAATATCTCCTAAACGTGGTGCATGTTTAGGAGATATTTACACATCTTATAGGTAAGCCTTAATATAGGCTTATCAAAAGGTAAAACTTAAAGTGTAACTCCACTTTTGTTAAGAAAAAAGCATTCCCCTCTGGGTGATCTCTGTACAATACAAGGATTATAACAACCTTTGTTGCAGATTCCTACCTTTTGTTATTCTGAAGAAATCTTTGCTTGTTCCTCTGTAGAAAAGTAGAACTTTTTTAAAGCGTAACTCCACTTTTGTTAAGAAAAAAACATTCCCCTCTGGGTGATCTCTGTACATTATAAGGATTTTAACAAATTTTGCTGTTGATTCCTATCTTGTTATTCTGAAAAATCCCTATTTGTACCTCTGTGCTGAGCAAGTCTAATGGGAGTGGTCTATCAGCTGTGGCAGCTGCAGGGCTCTAATGAGGAAATCTGCTGGGCCTGAGAGATTTAAGCGACTTTGTAGTAGGGAAACCTACTGGATATATGCCCTAAATGTCCTCTCGCCCGGGGGACTTAACGAGGAATTAGACGTCAATACAATTCTGTAGATTATATAAATAATTTGTTTTTATTCTTCTGTCTTTTTATATATATATATTTTTATATATATTTTTTTTTAATATATTTTTTTATATATTTTTCATATTGATATATATATATATATATACATGGACACAGTGCCCTAGTTACTATTTTCCCACTCTTTATCCTTATTTTTCATTTGTTTTTTATATGCAGTTATTTGGGATATGACACCTCTTTTTATATATATATATATTTAGATATGTATCATGTAAGTTTACTTGTCCTACTAATTTACCTATAGGCAGGTTGTTTTTAATCTTTTAGTCCATTATTTTATTTGCATAATGTATGATAGCTGTACATACACCAGAATTGTAAAGTCAGCAGTCACTTCCGCCCTGTAAGTTCCACCGTGTCAATTATTGCCATGGCAACTCCCAGAGTCTGTTCCATATAAATCTTGACTGCAGATATCGGTCATCTATGTCTGAGGAAGGAGTCGAGCACGCATGCTCCGAAACGCGTTGCGTCACTTCCGGTTAGCCTGCGTTCCATTGCGGCTTCCGGTTTAACCAGCTCCGTGGTTCAGCTTCCTAGAACGTCACTTCCTGGCTGCAGGACGGCCGGAATATTCGAAACTACACTCTAGGAAATACCACCACACGGAACATGGACTAAAGCTATCCCTCATGTAAGTTACTATATCGTGTATGTTATGCAATAAAGTCTTGGCTTACTACTATTGCGCCTGTTCTTTTCTATTGTTGCCAGCGGGATTTCCTGTTTTTTGACCGCCAGCGCTGCCCTGTATGTTGGCTATTATTGGAAAGTCTGGAAACACCTATTGGTTATCTGTCTGTGCCTTTTGGTGGACACTTCTTCTGGTAATTAGCGCCCAACACCCATCTCCTCTCTCCTTTGGAGGGCCACACAGAAAACATCCATGATGCAGCCAGGATTTCTAAATGCTGCAGAGATCCATTGGAAGCTGTTGAATCCACCACCAGAGCTAAGTATTTAAGAAGCGTATTTCTGCTGTTTACAGACCATAGGCTGTTCATTTGTTAGGCATTGTTATATGTTCCTAATATTGTAATAGTTTGTATGTACAGCATGTTTTGTTTAGTAAAAGCACATTTATACACCGCAAAGGTCTAAGTTTTCTTGTTTGTACCGCAAAGTAATCTTGCAAGATAGACGCAAGCAAAACAGGTCAGTATACATTCTGTGAACAGAACAGCTCCAGGCGGCCATATTGCTTTGCATTTTCAGAAAATTACAACAGCTGCAGATTAAAAAGGAAAGGTAATTGTTGATAACATGCAATTACAATATGATTTGTGTCGCAATTGTATACGCTATATTGTTTTTTCTTTATTTGCTGATTTTTTCCCCACGAAAGTGGAGTTACCCTTTAAGGATGGAAGTTTACTTCCTCTTTAAGCTATTGTCTGACAACAAGAGACAGAAGTTCTCACTACCCTGTTAGGAGAGGATACTCACTATGGTAAATATCTAATTGTATCAACTTTTTTTTTTAATCCTACTTCTTACAAAATGACCAATTGTTTCTGGATACTGACAGATTAAATGGCAAGATGCATAAACATGAACTTACATTCAACATTTAAACTGATCTGGTTCCGGGTTGATGTAGAACTTGCTTGGAAGTTCACAGTACAAGTTAAGGATGACTTGTGGTGTTGCTTGGATGGAGTGAATGTGATATTGGAGTAGTATGTCCTGTTACCATCTGGATGGACGATTGTATGAGTAACACTCGTCCCCTGTACTCCACTCCAACTTATTTGAGGAGCAAAGCCGTTGCATCTTCCCGGACTTTGGCAGGTCAATGTCACCTCCTTACCAGCCACTAAATTCTCCATCGGAGTGATCACTGGTTTTTCTGTCAGTTCTTAAAAAAAAAAAAAAAAAAAAGGAGGAACTTATTAGGTTAACGTAAAGCTCTAGCATTACCCTTATGTATATATTTTTTCATTAATGACTTCACATTTTACTGCTCTTGTTTACAATCGGTATGATATTTTCCACCGTAGATCCCTGGTCACTTTGCCTACAAACAGAAGTAAGAAGCCAGCCTTTAAATCCCTTCTTGCCTGTTCTGGACCGGAAGGATTTGCCCCCTTAATGACCAGGCCATTTTTTGCGATTTGGCACTGTGTTATTTTAATGGAAAATGGCACTGTCGTGCGACGCTGTACCCAAATAAAATGAATGTTCTTTTTTCCCCACAAATAGAGCTTTCTTTTGGTGATATTTGATCACCTGTGCGATTTTTATTTTTTGCGCTTTAAATAAAAAAAAAGCAACAATTCTGAAAAAAAAACAGTATTTTTCACATTTTGCTATATAACATTCTCCAAAAAACAAAATTTAAAAATCAAAATTTTTCATCCTTTTAGGCCAATTTGTATTCTACTACATACTTTTGGTAAAAAAAAAAAAAAAAAAAAAAAAAAAAAAATTGCAATAGGCATATTTTGATTGGTTTGGGCAAAAGTTATCGCATCTACAAACTAGGGGAAAAATTTATGTAATTTTTATTGGTTTTTTTTACTAGTAATGGCAGCAATCTGCAATTTTTAGCGGGACTGTGACATTGCGGCGGACAGGTCGGACCCCTAACTGACACTTTTGGGGGGAGGGGGCTGGGGGGGCAGTGACATTACTACAGTAATCAGTGCTAAAAATATGCACTGTTACTGTAATAATGACACTGACAGGGAAGGGGTTAACACTGTTGGTGATCAAGGGGTTAAATGTAAGCCTAGGGTAGTGATTCTAACTGTATGGGGGCGGGGATTGTGACATGACCATAGAGACATGTCATCCCATGTAGAAGGATCACGTGAGCTCTGAGATCATTCCAGAGAGAAGAACGGTCAGCTGTGTTTACAACAGCCAACCATCCTTCTCTCTCAGCGGGAAGCGATCGCGGGTGGTCGGAGGCAATCACGGCCATTGGCTTTGCTGCTGCCGAGTGGGGGCACCAGGCACGCGACCAACGTAGTACTACGTCAGTTCACGCAGGAGGAGCTGCCTGCTACAGTAAAACTGGCGGGCGGTCCTTAAGTGGTTAATCATGTGACTGTCTGTCACTGTGATCACATGATCGGGATCCAGCATTGTCGGCTCACAATCATTAGTACAGACAGAGAGCTGTCTTTGACAGCTCAGTCTCTGTGCTGGTAGTGTGCAGTGAGTACACTCTCTCAAAACAGAAACCTCTGCCACCCCTTGATGCATAATGTATGTGCAGCATGCGGACGCTAAAGTCCACTCTTTTGTCTCTTGATATACAGTATTTGTTATGCGGATGGCAACAAGTTAAACAAACTTTTTTTTTCTTTGTAAATGTTACTTTTGTTGTAGTAGGCTCAGGCTGTACATTAGAGATCTGAAAACTGTGGCCCTCCAGATTTTGCAGAACCACACGTCCCATGATGCATTGCAAGACTCTGACAGCCACAAGCATGACACCCAGAGGCAGAAGCATGATGGGACTTGTAACTTTGCAACAGCTGGAGGGCCACAGTCTGCATATCCCTGCTGTACATCGTGCAGAAATATAATTTCACAAGAAGTTCAGGGCAGTGGCGGCCTGCCCATAGGCGACACAGGGGTGGGCGCCCCCCCCCCCCCCGGCAAAAAAAAAAGAAAAAGAAGAAAAAAAAAAGATTGAAAAAAAAAATTAAATTTTTAGCCCACTAGGGGCGCCGGACCTAGTGGTGGGTATGGGGGGTGGGGTTTTCCACCCCACGTGCAGCGGGCAGAGGCACAGTTTGGCAGCCTTCTGGGGGTCATCGGGGCGCAGAGCAATGCGCCCCGACACACTTTTGTGATGTCCTGCCTGTGATTGGTCCAGACTCCAGCCTGGACCAATCACACAGGAGGACATCCCGGGACCTGTGACGTGGCGTGTGGGGGCGGTGTGTGTTCCAGTCACTGTGTCTCGGTGTCACTCACACTCACGTGATCACCGACACCTTCCCGCCATCAGAGAGGAGAGCCGCTCAGCCGCGCATCGGAACGGAAGTCAGAAGAACAGAAGAGATCACACACAGTTCGTCTCCACTCCAGTTGTGTGACAGTCCGACTCCCGCCGCCGCCCAGGCTGGGCCTACTACTCTCAGAGGTCAGAGACTGAGAGCAGCAGCACGCCATGCCACGCAGGTCACCATCCGTGAGGTAAGTGACAGTAAAGACAAGTGAATGTGATGCCTCAGGGGGGGCCGGCCCACACACTGTTAGGCTTCGTTAGGGTACAGGGAAGAAAATGTAACAATGCTTTTTCCTAAACTGGCACTAAAAAAAAATAGAATTGATCACAAACACAGCTGCATTACCGGAACCTATCAACTGTCATTGGCACTGCATTGCATTTCCTAATCAGAGGCACAGCTCTAGCATGACCTGTATGTATGTGTGATGATTAATTGCTAATAACCGTGGCTGGATCAATAGCTGAGCTGATGGAGCACTAGGACAGAGAGTGTACTATGGGCAGCATGTGCCTAGTAGATGAGACAGACACCTACATACATATCATCACATGCTTTGTAATCAGCAGCTTAAAGTGCTGGATCCTCCTAGAAGAAGATCCATGAAAGCAGCAGTGCCATGCAGGTCCCCTGTACACAACACACACAATGGACAGGATCACACACCCACCACTTCCAATGACCATGTCACTGCTAACAGACCCACAAGCAGGCACTTCTAGTCCTCCTATGCTTCCATCCTACACATCCAGCAAGCAGATCAGCACAAAAGATGTGTCCATGTGCAGCAGACAAAAGAGGTGTAGACTACCTGACAGATGCCATTCCAGGTGCTGTAGATAATCCCAGGGTTGGTGAGCCTTTAGCAGGTTCCTATGGCAATGGAATAGCTGTGCCTTGTATATTCCATTCACCTAATGACAAGGGATGGAGCAGGCTTGCCAGCCTGTGTGTGTGTGTGCCAGTCCCTGTTCCTATAGCTGTGTGCAACCCCCTCCAGGGGACTTCTCACCGTGCCAGAGCCTGGAAGGCACCATCCATCCTCACACCAGGCTGGGCTCACAGCTCTGCGGAGAGTGGCGCTGTGGCTGGCTTTGCAGGCACAATAGCAGCACACCACACACATACACTGGATCATTGAGGATGTGCTCAGCCTGGCCACAGGCGACTTACACACAGGGGAGATTATTAGCATGGGGGAGTTGTACAAATCAATGGGCTTAACTTATTCAAGCCTGCCCTGCTAAAGCTTTACTATTGTCTATAGACTGGTTTAGAATGGTTTCTGGGTTCACTAGAGCCAAAGTAGCTGCCTACCGCCATTACTAATAAAAACAAAAAATAAATAACAATTCCAAAAATCTATCCTGTAGTTTGTGAACGCTATAACTTTTGCGCAAACCAATTAAAATACACTTTTTGGGATTTTTTTTTACCAAAAATATGTAGCAGAATACAAATTGGCCTAAACTGAAAAAAAAAACAAATTTGATTTTTTATTTTTTTTTTTTTTTTATTGGGAATGTTTTATAGCAGAAAGTAAAAAATATTGCATTTTTTTTTTTCTAAATTTTCGGTCTTTTTTTTTTATAGCGCAAAATCTAAAAACCGCGGAGGTGATTAACCACTTTACCACCAGAGGAATTTGCTGTCTTACGTCTGGGCCACTTTTTGCGATTCGGCGCTGTGCGAATTTAACTGACAATTGCGCGGTCGTGCAACGCCGTACCCAAACAAAATTTGCGTCCTTTTTTTCCCACAAACAGAGCTTTCTTTTGGTGGTATTTGATCACCTGTGCGATTTTTACTTTTTGCGCTATAAGCAAAAAAAGAGCGTTTATTTTGAAAAAATAACAATATTTTTAACATTTTTTTATATGAAATTCCCCCCCCCCCCCAAAAATGTAAAAATCGAAATTTTTTTAAATTTTTGGCCAATTTGTTTTCTGCTACCTATGTTTGGTAAAAAAAAATCACAATAAGCGTATTTATATGGTTTGCGCAAAAGTTATTGCGTTTACTAACTAAGGGAAAGATTTTTGTCATTTTTGGTGTTTTTTTTTTAACGAGTAATGGCGGCGATCTGCAATTTTTTTTGCGGGACTGCGACATTGCGGCGGACAGATCGGACCCTTGACTGAGATTTTTGACACTTTTGGGGGGACCAGTGACATTACTGCAGTAATCAGTGCTATATATATGCACTGTTACTGTAAAAATGACACTGGCAGGGAAGGGGTTAATTTTATTGGAGAGGGAGGGGTTAATGTATGCCTGGTGCTTACTGACGTGTGTGGGGGGAGGTGACTGAGTGAGTCAGGGACAGATCGCATATCTTCAGCTATGCTGAACACTGCAATCTGCCACTCCCTGTCACTTAGGAGATCCGCCCGCTCTGTTTACACAGGCGGGCGGATCTCCAAACTCGATTCCCCGACGATCGGGGAAGAGCAGTGGCGATCGCCGCGGCTCCTCCCCTGGCCCGACTCCCGCTGTGACTGAAAACAGTGGGAGCGCGCCTACAGGGGGAGGAATCCAGCAACGTAGTACTACGTCGCTGGAAGATAACGAACCACTTTGCCGCAGTACGCTCAATGTGAGCGGTCGGCAAGTGGTTAAATACCATCAAAAGAAAGCTCTATTTGTGGGAAAAAAGGACATCAATTGTATTTGGGTACAGTGTCGCACGACCATGCATTTTTTCATTAAAATAACACAGTGTCGAATTGCAAAAAATGGCCTGGTCATTAAGGGGGGGTCAAACCTTCCAGAGCTGAAGTGGTTAAAAAGCAAAGGAAAAAGCAAAACAAAAAAATGATTTTGATAATCTCTTTGTTTGCTTATAATAACTCACCATTAACAACCATGTCATGTAATTCAAGTAGTTGTAGCTACAAAAAAAAAAAACTGTTTATCAATATCAACTGAAGATCATTTAAAGAAATAAAGAAGTCAAACTTTGGTATATTTCTTGTAAAAAAAAAAAAAAATCCCCAGAGAGATGCGGGGATTTGTAATAAAATAGGCTGAAATCTTTTTTTTTAGCTTTCTCCTCGACTGTGGAAGTGCATGGTTGCCCATGGAACACCTCTATAAGATTTCCTCATTAAGGCAGATATAGCAAATTCAAATAGAAAATTAAAAAATACAGGTTCATTGTTTTTGATAATAATGTTTTGATCGTAATAGCTGAACTCACCAGTAACAGTTAATTGGATCGTGTAATCTGGGTAGTTGCGGCTTCCTTTTCCATCTTGAAGTCTAAATAAATAAGGTTTATCACCATCACTAGGTTGAACATCATTTATAGACATAGAGCAGTCCAACTTTGTCGCGTTTCCTGTGAAGAAGATCCGTCCTGGATTTCTTGGAGGAGCCAAAGAAGGGTTTTGAGAAGAAACAATTTCTCCCTTTGAATCGCCCTTGTACCAGATTCCGTTGGCTTCCGATGATGGTCCAAACTGCACCGTAAATCTGCATGGAATGTACACACATAGTCCTCTCTGCACACTGATTCTGCGTTCTACAAGTAGGGTGTATTTAGAATGGTCAACTTGACCACAGGTAGTATCTGAAAAAAAGATTATACAATTCTGTTCAAGGAAAACTGTAGCTTTCACGTAATTTAAAGAGTAACTCCACTTTTGTTGAGAAAAAAACATTCCCCTCTGGGTGATCTCTGTACATTGCAAGGATTTTAACAAACTTTGTTGCAGATTCCTACCTTTTGCCTCTGTGCTGAGTGAGTCTATTGGCAGTGGTTTCATAATTATCTATCAGCTGTGGCAGCTGCAGAGCTCTAATGAGGAAATCTGCTGGGCCTGCATCCCTTTAGACGTATTCCTATTGGGAGTATCTCACCAAAAGTGACATTTTTGTTGCAGGGGATGCCAGAAATCTGACTTGTATCTTAGGCAGACTTCTGGGAAAATTGGTGAGCCAATCACACAAGCAGGAAATTATGTTTCTGGGGGTGTGGCCAGTATACATTCTGTGTACAGAACAGCTCCATATTGCAATGCATTTTCAGAAAGTGACAGCGGCTGCAGATTGAAAAGGAAAGGTCATTTTTAACCACTTGCCCACTTCCCACCATAATATTACTGCGGCAGGGCGGCTCGGCTGCGTCCAGTCACGTAGTACTACATGACTGGAGTGCATGTGGTTTCGGCTGCTCACGCGCTCCAACGGAGCCGCACTCCCGCTGTGTTTAGACACAGCAGGAGGTGGGCCGCGGGAGGAGCGGTGGCGAGGTGCCGATTGCCACTGCCCTCCTGCGATCATATGAGAAACGGAGAGAAAACCCACCTGCTTATGTAAACAAAGCAGACGAGTCTTCTGTCAGACAGGCAGGGACAGATCAGGAGTTTCACCTAAGCTACCACCCCGATCTCTCTGTGCCTGTCACAGAACCCCCCCCCCCCCCCCCACACACACACACACAGTTGGTAAGCACATTAGGCATACATTTAACCCCTTTGATCACCCCCAGTATTAGCCCCTTCCCTGCCAGTGTCATTTATACAGTAATATTATTTAGCACTGATTACTGTAGTAATATCACTGGTCCCCAAAAAGTGTCAAAAATGTCAGTTAGGGGTCCGATCTGTCTACTGCAATGTCGCAGTCCCGCTAAAAATCGCAGATCACCACCATTACTAAAAAAAATAAATAAAAAGTCCAAAAATATAAAATACGCTTTTTGGGATTTTTTTTTTTTTTTACCAAAAATATGTAGCAGAATACAAATTGGCCTAAACTGATAAAAAAAAAAATAGTTTTTAAAACATTTTTATTAGGAATGTTTTATAGCAGAAAGTAAAAAAAATGGCGTTTTTTTCAAAATTGTCGCTCTTTTTTTGTTTATAGCGCAAAATCTAAAAATCGCATAAGTGATCAAACACCACCAAAAGAAAGCTCTGTTTGTGGGGAAAAAAGGACATCAATTGTATTTGGGTACACGTCGCACGACCGCGCAATTTTCCGTTAAAAAAACGCAGTGCCGAATCGCAAATTACAATTACAATATGATTTGTGTCACAATTGTATACGATATATTATTTTTTCTTTATTTGCTGATTTATTTCCACACAAAAGTGGAGTTACCCTTTAGCTTTCTAACTATTGCACTTGGTAGATAGGTTGCAAAATGAATCATCTTATTACGCATAGAATTATGATTAAAGCTGACCTTGAACTAAAAAGCAAGGTCCAGTTATTACATCAGGACCCAAAACCCCATAATAAATTGGGGCAATAAAGGTATTGCAGGGAAAATATACTTACTCTACCTCTGGGTCCTGTACTGCAGGGAATGACTTCCTTATCTTTCCAGCAAGATCCACTGGAATGCTGAGCAGAAGCATTATTTTACAACCAGCGGTGGGTGGTGCATGATAATTTGGGTGGGGGGGGGGTCGGCAAACCCCCCCCCCCCCCCCCGCGGGATGGCCAGCAGGCAAATCCACCACCACCCCAGGATGGCTGGCCAGTCAGCCGGCAGGCAAATCCACCCCCCCCCCTCCCATGGGACAGACAGCCAGCATTCTTACCTCCTATTTTCCAGATGGCTGAGTGGCTGTGATTCTCCTCCAGCCGTGCGTCTCCTCCCTCTTCTTGGCCAGTAAAATCACTTCTCTTTTCAGCCAATCGGGAAAGGGGGTCTCAGGACCCACTTCCTGATTGGCTGGGAGGGGAATCCGTGTGATAATAGTGAATATTCATTTGCCATTGTCACACAACTGGGTGGGCTCAGGGCGCAGCGCTCTGCACCTGAGTCCACCCTTTTTTGAAGCCTATTAGAGCCTCTGGCTCTAATCACATGCTTAAAAAAAAAAAAACATTGGAGTGCATGCATCCCGCGCCCCGCATGTAGATTAGGGGGCCGGATGCATGGATGGGAGGACGGCCCCCTGCGCCCCCAATGGACAGGCCACCACTGGTTACAACAATAGGGATACTGGGCACTCCTCGAGCTCTTGCTGTAAGAATCATGTTGTTACCCTCTCCTAGGTGGCCTGAGCAGAACCTCAGGGTGAGGAGAGCATAGTTGCTAACTTTTCCCCCTTAGGTTTATTTCTTTTAGTTTATTGCCACAATTTATTATAGGGAAGGGGCCCTTATGTATTAGGCAAGCTTTGCTCAAATGAAGCTGAAAAATAACAGACTTACTGGCAAGATCAATAGATAATACAACTATGTTGCAGGAGGAACTCTGAAAAACAAGGACTGCTGTGTTAATGCTACTAATAGACAACCTCCTATATGCCAATGTTTATTTTGGCCAAGGCTCAACTCTAAGTTGTATGAATAAAATGTTTGTTGTGCAGACGTGACAAATATCCATACAATCAGGCAAAAATTGCCAAACTTTCTTTATTATGTACAGCACATTTGTCAAACACAAGGCTGAATCCAGTCCATCAGGCCATTTTGTGTGGCTCTCACACCTCTCCCGCAACTGTGACGTCCCCTAGTCTCCACCCTCACGTTGTTTCAGCAATTGGCAGCAGAGAGGATAGCTCCTTCTCCAGATCCTGCACTTCTCCATGCACCCACAAATAGACTCGAATCTGCCCCCCCTCCTCTCAGCAGTTAACAGCACAGAGGAGGACAGAACACCTCCTACAGATCCTGTGCCTCTCTGTGCAGCCACAGAACCCCCTCGTCTTCGTTTACCTTGGTCTCAACATTCAACAAGGTTCAGCCCTACTCTGGTCCTCCTCCAGATGCTGCACTTTCTGTGTCCCAGCTCTGCCTCACAGCAGCACAAGGTAAGGGGGGTGCACTGTGATGTAATAGAGGGTGAGGAAGACAGAACACCTCCTACGGATCCTGTGCCTCTCTGTGCAGCCACAGCACCCCCTCATCTTCTTCTACCCTGGTCTCAACATTCAACAAAGTCCAACCCTCCTCTGGTCCTCCTCCAGACGCTGCACTTTCTGATTCCCAGCTCCGCCCCACAGCAGCACAAGGTAAAGGGGTGCACTGGGATGTAATGGAGGGTGGAGAGGACAGAACACCGCCTGCAGATCCTGTGCCTCTCTGTGCAGCCACAGCACCCCCTCATCTTCTTCTACCATGGTCTCAACATTCAACAAAGTTCAGCCCTCCTCTGGTCCTCCTCCAGATGCTGCACTTTCTGATTCCCAGCTCCGCCCCACAGCAGCACAAGGTAATGGAGGGTGGGAGACACTTGACTTCTGATGGTGGGGGGGCTCTTGACATCTGATGTAAGGGGGGCATACGATGCTGTGGACAATTAGTCTTACAGATACATCTGGCCCTATGAGGCCAACCATAATGCTGATATGGCCTGTAAATAAATTGAGTTTGACACCCCTGATGTACAGAATACTTCCTATAAGGTCAGCGCCATCTAGTGGTCATAATGATTTTTTTTTTTTCCTGATTGAGGTATTTCTGGAAAAAAAATACATTATTGCCACCAAGTGGCATGGCAATATAAGAACTGCACATAAAAGAGAATGGACAGAAATGTTTGCCCGGATCTCTTGAATATTTGCAACAGACAGACAATGAATATTTTATACATAGACTCCTAAATGTGCAGCATCATGAGAAACACCAACAATCGATTCTGAACTGTAGATCCTTTTTTAAGTAAGTTGTTGTGCAGTAAAAAAGCAGCAAACAGCTATAACATGTTTAATGTTGTGATGCTTAAAACAGCCCCCTAGCATCTTAACAATCTGACAAACTGTACTGTATGTCACATATCCCCAAGTGCTAGCATTACATTTATTACTATTAAGTAATAAAAGTAATAAATTGTATTATTGCTATTACTATTACAATTTATTGCTAATTTATTAAGTGCTAGCATTCAATTTATTACTAGCCATAGCTATACGTCGGTCGCGCACAGGAGGCTAGGGTTATTGAGTTATTTTGAGGGGACAGCAAATTTACACTGTTATACAAGCTGTACACTCACTACTTTACATTGTAGCAAAGTGTCATTTCTTCAGTGTTGTCACATGAAGAGATATAATAAAATGTTTACAAAAATGTGATTGGTGTACTCACTTTTGTGAGATACTGTACATTTAATACAATTAGGACTGCTTGAAAACTCACCTAGTAAAAATGAGATGAAGAGAACCAACAGGAAGTTGTCCATATTACTAATCTCATCAGGATATTTACTGTAATACAATTTTAGAGAAGTTTATTCAGCCTGCAAAGAGTAAAAGAATATGAATGTTGATGGTATATACACACACAGGTATTTTTCTAACTTGAAATTGTTAGTTCCCCAATTTTAACACTATTTCATAACTCTAATTAAATCCATTTTTAAAAATATGCATTTTTGATCCTCCCATACCTTTAGGCTATTTGTACACAGAGTGCAATCAATTCATAGGCTTCATGCACACAGGCTTTTAGGAGCTGCAAGTGCCATAGACATTTTTAAAGTGGAGTTCTGGCCCAAAATCGAAAAAATTGATTTTGGGCCTACCGCTTGTTGATTGCAACCTGAAAAAGAAATGGATACTGCCGATTTTTTTTTTTTTTTTGTTTACTTACCTTATTATAGAAGAAAATATACTCACCTTCCTTCCACTTCCTCCCTCTGTGGCCGCGGCCCGCGCCGTCACTTCCGGCTTGCGATGACTCCTGGGAGCTGAACGTCATCGCTCCCAGGAGTCAATGCGCCTGCACCGGTCCCGCTCGTCACTTCCGGTGCAAGCGCGGCATTCCCTGCTATACAGCTTCTGGGCATGCCCAAAAGCTGTGCAGGGATGCCGCGCCTGCCCCGGAAGTGACGAGCGGGGCCGGTGCAGTGCATTGTGGGACTCCGACGTCACGGAAGAGGACAGGAAGAGGGACGCTGCGGCTTCAGCTGCCCACACCTGAGATGGCAGCGCTGGAGAACTTTTCAAGGTAAGTATTTCTTCTTACAGGTAAGTGCGACCCGGGACAGTTCAGAGGCTATCCATTATGGAATGTACTAGCCCTGACTGTCCCAGGGGTATTTTTAGCTAAAATTTACCCCCGAGGCCGGAACTCCGCTTTAAGCTGTAAAAAAAAACCCAGGGCCAGTGCATTCTGGAGCAGCAGCATTAGGCTGTAAAAACGCCTGACGCTGCTAAAGGCTACATACAGCATTAGGCCACGTCAGACGTTTTTAAGCTGTAGTAGTTGGATTTGAGGTTGGAAAATAGAAGAAGACAGGAAAAGGCTGCTAAACACTAATGCTGCTTATGTGGCTAAAATGTGGATTAACGCCAATACAAAACGCTTCTAAAAGCGCGTTTTTACAGCTGCTTTTTCCTGGCGTCAGAACTGGCTTTGCAGCTTATTTTTTTCAAACGCCCCGTGTGCATGCGGCCTTAAAGCTGCTAATAGTTTTCACAGGTCCATCCTGCCCCCTTCTGGAGGATGTACAATCTGTTAGGACAAGCGCCCCCTAGTGGTACAGAAGCGAGTGCCTCACCCCAGTACACACCCCATATATAAAGCACAGCATAGGACGAGCGTGTTTATTCTATCATCACATGTGCCACACATGAGGTATCGTTGAAAATGTTGGAGAGAGAACAATAATGCTAGGGTCATAATTCATGGCTAACTCTAAACTGATAACCTGTGATGGCTTTTAAAACATCGCCAGTGGAGAATTTTGGGTAGCAACGTTTTTTTGGGGGATTTCACAGGAGGTTTGTGTGACAGGAGTCACTTTGGCTGGGGGGCTTGTGGAACTCAGATTGCTTTAGGGGGGTTGGGAGCCTCCTTGTTCAGCTTCCCCAGTCCCTCTTATGTGTAACTCACCCTGTGTCTATTAGGGGCTCAGGGTGACCAAGAACCCCAGTTGGGTTTGCACTAGTCAGATTCGCTGCACAACCACACTGGACTCAGCATTTGGTGTTACCACGGTTATCCTGGGTTCTATATGTGTGGTTTGTGTTGAAAGAGTGAGGGACTCTTTCACTTAGGACAATGATATTTCTGAACAGTGTCCCCCAGGAAATATTTGAAGATAAACAATTTGACTTTTCAGATTGCTAGAATATTGCAGGAGTGTCTCATAGACCCTTGCTAGATAGTGAGGTGGGGTGGGGTGGGGTTTGTTATTGTTAAGTACCTGTATCCCATTGTTCTATTGTTTCTGTCTGCCTTAAGATCAACCTATTATGGGATGTATATGTGTATGTGGATTGGCTGCTAAGGGGGAGGGGGGATTGTCCCACAGCGTATATCTCTTTGTGCCTGTTTTTGAATAAACAGTTTATTTTCTGGTTTCCTCCAAAACTTTTACTGGATCTCGTGTTCCAGAGCTTAGGAAGCAGCTTCTTGGCTGAGATACCCAACCGGGGGTGTCCGGATTCCGTTACAGTTTGATATCTGTTTACTTGGCACAATCCCATCTTTTATATCTTATCCAAAAAAGTGGGATAATATTTTGTTTCTTGGAAAAGGTCGAAACATACGTGAGCCAAGGCACAGGAAATATCGGTGAGGTCAGAACACCCATGGAGGGTGTAGGACAGATAGTGTCTATTTCAATGCTTGTTTTTATCCTCGCTGCTGTAAGTGAATTTTAACCACTTGCCGACCGCCCGCTGCATATATGCTGCGGCAGGCTGCCTCGGCTTCGCAAATCGCCATACCTGTACGGCGGTTCATGGGAGCATGCCTGCCCCCACTAGGCAGGTGGGATGCTGATCCACAGGGCCAGCGGCCGCAATTGCCGCCGGGCACCCGCGATCGCTCCCCACTGAGAGAGAACGATGGCACAGCTGTTGTAAACACAGCTGACCGTTGTTCTCTCTGAAATTATCACAGAGCACATGTGATCCTCCTATATGGGATCACAGGTCTCTATGATCATTTCACAAATCCCTCCCCCATATAGTTATAAAACAACCCTAGGCTCACACTTAGCCCTTTGATCACCCCTGGGCTAACCCTTTCCCTGCCAGTGTCATTTACAGTAACAGTGCATATTTTTAGCACTGATCACTGTAGTAAGGTCACTGGTCCCCCCCAAAAGTGTCAAAAATGTCAGTTAGGGGTAAAATCTGTCCACCGCAACGTCACAGTTCCACTAAAAATCGCAGATCGCCACCATTACCAGTAAAAAATAAAAAATAAAAAAATAAAAATGACATAAATCTTTCCACCTAGTTTGTAGACGCGACTTTTGTGCAAACCAATCAAAATACGCTTATTGGGATTTTTATTACCAAAAAAATGGAGCAGAATACAAATTGGCCTAAAATGATAAAAAAAAATTGATTTTTAATCGGTTTTTTTTGGGAACGTTACATAGCAGAAAGTGAAAAATATTGGGGTTTTTTTTGTCAGAATTGTTTGCTCTTTTTTTGTTTATAGCGCAATAAAAGGTGATCAAATACCACCAAAAGAAAGCTCTATTTGTGGGGGAAAAAAGGACATAATTTTGTTTTGGGTACAGCATTGCACGACCATGCAATTGTCCATTAAAGTAATGCAGTGCCGAATTGCAAAAAAAGGCCTGGTCATTAAGGGGGCAAATCCTTACGGTCCAGAACTGGGTAAATAAACCCTCTTTGGTTTTACTAGATGTTACACAATGAGCTTCTTTTCTCATTGCTATATGGAACCATCTGATCTAAAACTGTCCTGGATGAGCCTGTGAGGTGCTTCCCAGCATTGCTAATCTTAAAAGACGATTGGAGAAGGGAAAGCTAACCCAAAACTATAGTGAGAGGTGAAGCTCACTAATGCAATTAATGACCTTGATAGGTCTGAGATTCTGGTATGAGGCTATGTGTGTTTGAACTGGAAGGGGAGCACTGGGTGTTAATTCACTGAAGTTGGAATAAGAGCCACCTGGCACTGTTTAGATCATTACCTAATGGACCTTTTTTGGATTCTATTTTTATGTGATTAAGGCCCCTTTCACACAGCGCCCTGAGCCCACCCTTTTTTGAAGCCTATCAGAGCCTCTGGCTCTAATCACGTGCTTCAAAAAAAAAAAAAAAAACATTGGAATCCATGCATCCAGCACCCTGCATGTATATTAGTACTTGACGTACTGACACCCATCCTCTGACAATCCTTCACCGGGGTGGCCCCCCTTAGGTCAGGCTCCTAGACATGATCCCCTGTACTCATGATACTGTTTTTCGAGGGTCTCCAGGGTCTCTCTCCCCTTTAGTCAGTTCTCCTGGACCTCTGGGTTCAGTTCTGTTCCTTTGATCCCCAGGCCAACCGCTTGCGACCACGTGCCACCATGAAAGAGGAGAAGGCAGCCGCCAACCTCCCTCCAGGACTCTGCTCTCCAGCCAAAGACCCCGCAGCACATGTGTTCCTAGCTTTGATACAGTATCCCAGAATGCACCGAGACAGCCAGTCTCTACTAATCACCAGGACTGTATCCAAGCCTATGTACCCATTGGTCAGGTTTCTTCCCACTGTCCAACATGCCTCCCTATTGGACCAGTGTGAAACACTCTCTAGACCCAATGAATCTGATACTGAGCACATTGAGCAGACCTCACTAACAGATCCTGCTCTCTGGTAGGCAGAAAGCAATATAGATTTCCCTGCTGCTCTTCTGATAGGCAGACAGACCCAAAAACTATACTCTCTCACTAGCACCTACCTAGGAGGGTGCTACAGTTATAATTATTGGTTTAAACAACATTTATTCACGTTTAAGTTGAGTATTATAGACATATGCAACACTTTTCAATTTCTATAATATTTTGTTTGTTTGCACTAAAATAAATTTTTAACTAAAAATATGTGTTTGATAAATAGCTGCACAAATACTGTGCGACATGAAAAATTGCAACTACCACCATTTTATTCTCCAGGGTCTCGGCTATCAGAAAACATTTACTTTTTTGGGAGGGGGGGTTAGAGTAATTTCTAGCAAAAATTACACTTTTTAGAAAAAAATTGAAAGTTTCTCCAGTAGGCAAGTGCTTAATGAACATCTAAAGCCAAAACTTTTTAAGCCTTTCTATTAGCAGCTAATACATACAGTACCAGTATATGTTGCTCTTTTTCTTTCGTTTATCTTCTTTTCTCTGAATGTTCAGTTTGTTCAGGTTTTCTCAGCAACTCTTTTTCCAGTTCTGCTCTCTCTTCTGCTCTCTTCTTCTCTGGAAGCGTTCAGTGTGATGAAGAAGTAGGTTTATTTAGTAATCACAAGCAAAAGCAGAACTTAGTACAAAAGTAGTCTAAAATTGCTGCAAAATGGACCTCTTGAAGTTTAACATTTCCCTAACAAATTACTTTATCTGTTATTGATGTGCTTAACCACTTCTGGTCCAGAAGGAACTGCCCCCTTAATGACCGGGCCATTTTTTGCGAATCGGCACTGCGTTACTTTAAGGGACAAATGCGCGGTTGTGAACGCTGTACCCAAATACAATTGATGTCCTTTTTTTTTCCCACTAACAGAGCTTTCTGTTGGTGGTAATTGATCACCTGTGCGTTTTTTATTTCTTGCGCTATAAACAAAAAAAGAGCAACAATCCTAAAAAATGTTTTTACTCTCTGCTATATAACATTACCCCCCCCCCCCCCAAAAAAAAATGTAAAAATCAAATTATTTTCATCCTTTTAGGCCAATTTGTATTCTGCTACATGTTTTTGGTAAAAAAAAATCGCAATAAGGGTATTTGGTTTGCGCAAAAGTTATCATGTCTAAAAACTTGTGGAAAGATTTATGTCATTTTTATTTTATATTTTTTACAAGTAATGGCGGAAATCTGTGATTTTTAGCGGGACTGCGACATTGTGGTGCACAGATCGGACCCCTGACTGACATTTTTGACACTTTTGGGGGGACCAGTGACATTACTACAGTAATCAGTGCTAAAAATATGCACTGTTACTGTAATAATGACAATGGCAGTGAAGGGGTTAACCCAGGGGCGCTCAAAGGGTGAAGTTTGAGCCTTGGGGTTTTTTTTTTTTCTAACTGTATGGGGGAGGGATTTGTGAAATGAACACAAAGACCTGCGACCGAAAAAAATTATTTTTTTTTTCACCCTGAAAGAGAAAGACATAATGAGCTAAAATACTTACCTTAGAACGAGCCCCCGCCGTGCCACCCGCTTACCTCTATGACGGGCGACATGTCCAGTCGCCCGTCTTCCGGGATCGCGGCATCCGGCCATCTGATTGGCCGGAGCCGCGGTGACGTCACTCCCGTGCACGCGCGCGGGAGCCGACGGTCACGACACGGGACTCTGAAGGAACGGCACGAGCGGCCGTTCCTTCAGAGTGCATGCGCCAGTGACGTCACATTGGCTGCATGTAAGGTAAATATCTCCTAAACGGTACATGTTTAAGAGATATTTACAGTACCTATAGGTAAGCCTTATCATAGGCTTACCTATAGGTACAACTTGCAGAGGAGGGTTTACTTCCTCTTTAACCACTTTCAGACTGGAGGATTTGGCTGCTCAATCATCAGGCCCTATTTTGCGATTCGGCACTGTGTGAATTTAATGGACAATTGTGCGGTCGTGCGACGCTGTACCAAAACCAAATTGAAGTCCTTTTTTTCCCACAAACAGAGCTTTCTTTTGGTGGTATTTGATCACCTGTGCGAATTTAATTTTTTGCGCTATAAACAAAAAAACAAGCGACAATTTTGAAAAAATAACAATATTTTTCAAATTTTTTTATATGAAATTCTCAAAAAAAATGTAAAAATCAAAATGTTTTAACATTTTAGGCCAATTTGTTTTGCTACATATTTTTGGTAAAAAAAAATCACAATAAGCATATTTTAATTGGTTTGCGCAAAAGTTATTGCGTTTATTAACTACGGGAAAGGTTTATGTAATTTTTACTGTTTTTTTTTTTTTTTTACTAGTAATGGTGGCGATCTGCAATTGTTTTGCGGGACTGCGACATTGCGGCCAACAGATCGGACCCCTAACTGACATTTTTGACACTTTTGGGGGTACCAGTGACATTACTACAGTAATCAGTGCTATAAATATGCACTGTTACTGTAATAATGACACTGGCAAGGGGTTAAATGTGTCCCTAAGGGTGTGATTCTAACTGTCATGCCAGATGGCTGTGTTTACATGAGCCGTCTGTCCTTCTCTCACAGCTGTGGGAGATCGCGAGTGGCCGGCGGCCATTGGAGCCGCCGGTCACACGTGCTGGATCCCCAGCTGACGAGCGGGGGCGGGAGCGCACCTCCGGCGGCACGCGATAGCCCCCTAGCTCCACCCAGGCGAGCGCCGTACATGTACGTCACTTTGCCTGGGAGTGCCAGACTGCCGCCGTACAACAGCGGCGGCTGGTGCGGAAGTGGTTAAGGGGTATCTAGACACAAATTTCTTTGTGTCTTCAATTTTTTGTCTTCAAATTATATGGACATGACATGCAGGGACAAAAACAACCACTAGAACCGCAAGAGGAGTCAGAGGAGGGAGGCGGTTACAACTCAGGAAGAAAAAAGACTTAGGAGGCGCTGGTATTTTCAACTTAAGCCGCAAGGTTCTTACTGATTCAGAACAAAATATTTTAGACAAAGGCCTCAAATTTGCGCCCCCCAGGTGTCTTAATAAATTTCAAAACTATATGGACATCCATAGATTTGTTAGAAAAATCAACATTCAAAAATGCATGCTGGGCAATCCAGTTAGGGACAATAACATCATCCCTACGCAATTTAAACATTCTAATTTGTCAAACACATCATTATTTAACCCCCCTGGGTGTTAAGTGTTTGCACCTTCTCTTAAAGTGTTTAGAGATGTGGTAGTGAGAGACCTAAATGATGTTCAGGTTCGAAAAAATAGACTAAGCCAGAACTTAGCGAATGGACTGGATTCCTTGTGTCAGAACAAGGATCTGGTTATTAGACCGGTGGATAAGGGGGGGGGGGGGGTATAGTGGTGTTAGATAGGTGTGACTATCTTGCTGAAATGCAGCGCATTTTGAGTGATATGCACACCTATACCCCCCTCCCCCGAGATCCAGTCTCCCAATATAAAAAAGAGCTGGAGACAATTGTGTCTAGAGGCTTTTCTCTGAACATTCTCAATAAAAAGGAAAAGGCCTTTTTGATGCCTAGATGTCCTAGGACACCAATTATGTATTATTTGCCTAAAGTGCACAAGAACCTTACTCCCCCCCCCCCCCGGGGCGTCCTATTGTGAGTGGTATTGACTCCGTGACGTCCTGGGTGGGGAAGTATATTGACTCCTATCTTCAGCCGCTAGTCCAGTTGACTCCATCTTACATTAAGGATACCAGGCATGTAATAAATATATTATCATCGCTGGCCCCTGTTGATGGACTATGGATGGTTACTGCGGACGTTACGTCTTTGTATTCCATTATTCCCCATGATCTGGGTTTACAGGCGGTTGAAAATTCATTAATTAGAAATTCATATATTCCGAATCTCCAGATCTAATTCATTATGGAACTTTTAAGATTTGCCACTAGATCAAATTATTTTTGGTTTGATGGCCAGTTTTTTAGTCAGGACAGGGGAGTTGCGATGGGGGCGAAATACGCCCCTTCCCTGGCGAACCTGTTCATGGCTCAGTGGGAGGAGGACGTCATCTATAGTTGTGACCGACCCCAGGTTTTGCTCTGGGCGAGGTACATAGATGACGTCCTCCTCCTGTGGAGTGGGTCAAGACTGGACCTAGATGCCTTCATGGATGAACTGAATCAAAATTCAAGAGGCATTCATTTAAGTTTTGAAGCCAGTCAAGATACCATTAATTTCCTTGATTTGACCATCATGCGGGACGAGAATAGGTTTATCACCAGCACCTATTCCTATCGATAGCTGTCATCACACCCCGTGGCTTCAAGTGGTCCCAAAGGGCCAATACATGCGGCTTAAGAGAAATTGTACAGACCATAAGGATTTTGTTTCCCAATCACAGATCCTTACTAAAAGATTTACTGATAAAGGCTTTGACAGTTCTTTTTTGGCTGATACTTTGAGAAAAGTAGATTCCATGGAGAGATCAACTATGCTTTCAACTATGGCCCGATCCACCATGCTAGACTCTCCCTATACTTCACCTTTTGTTACCACCTTTTCCACTCAGCACAGAACTATTAAAAATATAATTGAAAGACATTGGCATATTCTTAAAAACGATTGCGCCCTCACTAAGGTTTTGCCAGATAGACCTAAAGTGATATTTAGAGGAGCACCCACTTTGAGAGATAAGCTTGCTCCCAACGTTCTGAACCCCCCCCCCCCCGGAACCTAAACTTAGTTTTTTTAGCCAGTTGACAGGTTATTATAGATGTAATCAACGTCAAACCTGCTCTGTCAATAAAAGCAAACAAAGGAATGTAAAATAATTTCTGTCCACCAGCACAGGTTTAACGTTTTCTATTAAGCCATTCATTTCCTGTTCTACAACTGGCGTGGTTTATTTATTGCAGTGCCCTTGCGGCCTTCAATATATAGGGAAGACCAAGAGACCTTTCTTTGTTCGCTGTAATGAGCACATAGCGAACATTAGGAAAGGTTTCAGGAGTCATTCTGTGTCTAATCATTACCGCCTTAAGCACAATAGGGATCCCCAGAATACCATTTTTTTGGGTATTGACAGGTTTTACCCGCACTGGAGGGGTGAAGCCTTTGTTAGGGGATTATCCAGATTGGAAATGTCCTGGATCTATAAGAGTAAAACCTTTACCCCTTTTGGCCTTAATATAGACACAGATGTTAATGATTTCATAGACAACTCAGTTATATGGTCAACCTTTCCAGCCGCACCTTTCTCTTAGATCCTGGCCATATTGTATTTGTTTTATGAAAGTTAGGCCCTATTTTCTGCCATGGGTTATTTATACGTGATGTATGAGGAATTCCCCTTCTTTCCCCCCCCCCCTTTTTCCTCTTTGTTGTTATCCGGTTTATAACTGGAATGTTATATTTGAGGTTTTTATATAGAATTGTATATGAAATTGATTTGGATCAAATTTATATATAGATCTTTTTATTTTGGACCAGATTTGTATTTAGTAAGAGAGTGTAGACTGGCAATCTTCCTTCATTCAAGATGGCGGTTTTACACTCACCTGGGTCGGTCCGGCTCGAGGCGGTAATATTAAAATTTTGGAATATATTTATATTCATCTTCAGTATATCATGGTGCAGTACTAGTCCATATGACATTTGCTGTAATCTCCCAGTCTGTTGAGATCGATAGCCTTGTTGTCGATTATTTTTCATCAGGATGGCGCATGCCCTATGCCGGTGATTTGTTTCTTGCCGGATAGGGGCGCGATTTATATAATTTTATCATTTTAAATTATTTTCCGTTTTATGATGGTGATCGGCTATTTACAGATAAGCAACATTTATTTGACGCTTTGAAGGTTAATGGGAAGAGTATACAATCACCCGTTCCTGTTTATCGCTATTGAGAGTTAGTGATGGCCGCTACTGGCATATTCCCTGGACCAATATGGCGCTGGCCATGTTCAGGTGCGGCTCAGACAGGGGCAGTAACTTTGTGCTATGCTTGTTTGTTAGAATGTATTTAAGTGGTGAGTCAGCACGCTGCCCGTATCCCCAGGAAGAAGTCATCTATGATGAAACGCGTTGGAAAGACGTGCTGACGTCACCACGTGATACCCGGAAGTCCTTTTGGAGTCTGCCGATATTTAGTGCTTTTATCCTGTATTCGCGTGTGAGTTTTTTACCTTTCTTAATAAATTGTGTGCCTATGTACTTCACTATTTGTGGCCTCCATCTTTTTATGATATATGCTAGAGAGTGCTGGACTTGAGCTGTCTGCATCGCGGTGCTTCATCCAGATCGTGGCTCCCCGCCAGACCTGTTTGGCATGAGCGGATAGAGCATCACCCATTGAAGTTGATTGGAGTCATAATACATGATTACGCTTAAATGCCTTATTGCTTCTCCCTTCTGGTAAGCGCATAGCGTGGCTTAGCATGCGTCACTGATTGAGGAAGAAGTCATTAAATTGTGGTGGAGGATTTCCTTTCTTGTACTCTGCACATCTTATTTGGACTTATCTTATATTCTTTTTGATGATTTTTGAATTATGAACACTATGGTTATTCTATATGGCCATTGTGTTATTATAGTCTGATTTAGGTGTTCATTATTTATTTTCACAATTATGCATATGTTTTAACAACATTTGTGTCAATTTAGTGCAGCTTTATTCTTTGTATTTATTATTTGGTGTATTCCCACTGTAGCTGCAGCTTTTTTTTCACGTTTATTTAAACACTTTATTAGTTTAACATTATTATTAATTTAATTTTCATTCCCTTAGTGTGCTTATAGCGCGGTTATTTTTTGTGCATCTTTATGACCTATGATCTCATTCACACATCTTTCCTGATCCTTTTGTCGTTATTTCTCTCTCTCAGTGGAGAGCAATCATGGGTGCCTGGCAGCAATTACGGCCACCGGCCCTGTAGATTGGCATCACTGCTGCCTAGTGGGGGCAGTCGCGTGCCTCCACCATACAGGTACAGCGGTTTGCGCAGCCAAGCCAGCCTGCCGCAATATATCTGCGGCGGGCGATCAGCAAGTGGTTAAAGGGTAACTCCACTTTTGTGGGGGAGAAAAACAGCAAATAAAATAAATAAATAAATAATATAGCGTAAAGCGCCATATTGTAATTGAATGATATTAAAACTGACCTTTCCTTTTCAATCTGCAGCTCTGTAGTTTTCTGTAAAATGCAATATGCAACACATAACAAGCATGCTTTACTGCTTATGCAGACTTAAACTGGATGCGCACTATACCATTTTCTTTAGAATTTTCCCTTTAGATTTACCAAAACCATATAATATGAGGTCAGACCTAAACACTTTCAATTTGTATGCAATCAGGCAGGCCCTTGCACTACATCGTTGAAGGTAAATAAACTTCCACACAGGGGAGTCTGTCGGCGGACTCAGTTTTTCTCAGCGGGGGATCGTTCTGCCAATCCCCCGCTGAGCAGGCGGATGCCAGCTCTGTCTCCGCGCTGTGTGCAGAGACAGAGCTGTCAGGTCCCCGCTGTTCTCTATGGGGGAATCGGATGAGAACAGAAGGCCTGTCCGTTCTCATCAGATCCCATCTGATCCAATCCGCTGGGCGGATGGAAAATAGGGTTTCCGTCCAGATTTGACGGATCGGATCGGATCAGATGTCAGCTGACATCCGATGCCTCATAGGGATGCATGGGGGGACTGTTCAGATCCGCCAAAAAAAACAGACAGGCGGATCTGAACGTTGCATAGTGTGTATCCAGCCTAAGTGTACTGTTGTGGGTACAGTAACACTGTATTAACATAAAAAGTAAATATTTATGTTTCGGATGAGAGCCGCGTATTAGACCCGGTTCACACTACTCCGACTTGGGACGCGACTTGTGCGATCCACGTCACTTGTCATTACAAATTCAATGTAAATGAATGAGAGCCGTCTTAATATGCACTACTGAAGTCGCTCCAACTTCAGAAAAGGTTCCTGTACTACTTCAAGGCGACCTCTATTCGACTTGTGCACATAGACTTCAATGGGAGTCGCCTCTAAGTCGGATCCTTATCTATTTTCAAGCGACTGTGATCAGACTTTCCAGGAAGAAGAAAAAGATTAGCCAGGCATTCCCCACAGACAAAGTCGCCTATCATTTAAGTCTCTTCAAAGTCTCTTTAAAGTCACGCCAAAGTCGCTCCTTCATGGGGTGACTTTCTGGTCGCGGTAGGGTGAACCTAGCTCGTAGTCTTTGGCTCTTGGATAATCAGAAGATTATTTGTGCATTCATTTTTATTATTATTATAAAAAATGCACCTTCATATTGCACTACATACAGTAAAGCATATAAGTGAAATAAGTTAATTCCTAATTATTGTTATTGGGTTGGATGGAGGTGGATCCATCAGAATCTCTGAATCATAACATAACAAATGAATCTGAAATTAATTTAGTTTCCCTTTCGTACTTTCGGATGCATGGGGCTCTAATCAATATCATGCAATCATCTCATTCCATTTCTCTCTGTGTGTTGGACTAGCAGGGATGACTCAAAATGCATAAGTAATTTCCCAAAAATAATGAATTACCCGTTTTAAGCGAATATGGCCAAATGTCCGAAATAACGTCAGAAAATACAAATCTATTTGGAACAACGAAAATACAAAACAAATTCCAAAAGCGAGTCATTCTAACGTAACGATTATGACAAAACAAAATAATTTCATTAGCAAATGAATCCAAAAAGAAACAAATGTTCCCATCATGCAAATCTCTAGTGTTAGTTAAGATAAAAAAGCAAAATGCGCACTATTGTTTCTTGGCGCTACTATGGGTACAAACAACAAATAACATACACGTATGTGGTATCACTGCGATTCTCAGGAACAGGGAAATTTGTTTTGGGCTGTTCTCTGGAAGTAGGTTATTGAAAAATATACTCCAAAAAATAAAAGGAACACTTTTTAATCAGAATATAGCATCAAGGATTCCAAAAACAGTATCTCTCCTGCACACAAGTGGTATGCGGGAAGGTAAATGGTCTGAATGATCTTTTTAGCACAGGTAAGGTGGTCTAGCTGCCCCCTCAGGTGCAAGGGTATCCAAAAAATTTTTTGTTGTCTTATAGCAGCGATGGCAAACCTTGGCACCCCAGATGTTTAGGAACGACATTTCCCATGATCCTTATACATTTTGCAGTGTAGTTGAGCATCATGGGAAGTGCAGTTCCAAAACATCTGGGGTGCCAAGGTTCACCATCACTGTCTTATAGCATCAAGTTACCCACTTCTGGACCAGAAGATTTCCCCCTTAATGACCAGGCCATTTTTTGCAATTCAGCACTGTGTTACTTTAACGGAAAATTGAGCGGTCGTGCGATGCTGTACCTACCTAAATAAAACTGACATCCTTTTTTTCCCACAAATAGAGCTTTCTCTTGGTGGTATTTGACCACATCGGTGGTTTTTATTTTTTGCATTATAAACAAAAAATGAGCGACAATTTCTGAAAAAAAACAATATTGCTATATAACATCTCCCCCCCCCCCCCCCCCCAAAATAAAAAAAAATAAAATAAAATTTTTTCATAGTTTTAGGCCAATCTGTATTCTGCTACATATTTTTGGTAACAATCCCAATAAGTGTTTTTTTTTGCCCAAAAGTTATCGTGTCTACTAACTAGGGGAACGATTTATGTCATTTTTATTTTATTTATTTATTTTTTTTTTTACTAGTAATGGCAGCGATCAGCGGTTTTTAGCGGAACTGCGACATTGCGGCGGACAGATCGGACCCCTAACTGACATTTTTGGGGGGACCAGTGACATTACTACAGTAATCAGTGCTAAAAATATTCGCTGTTACTGTAATAATGACACTGGCAGGGAAGGGGTTAACCCAGGGGCAATCAAAGAGTTAAATGTATGCCTAGGGGGTGTTTTATAACTGTGAGGGGGGATGGGCTTGTGGAATCAACACAGAGACCTGTATTCCTAAATAGGAGGAACACAGTAGCTCAGTATTGATTCCTGAGAGAACAACGGTTAGCTGTGTTTACAATAGCAGACTGCTGTTCTCTCTCAGCGGGCAGCGATCACAGGTGCCTGGTGGCAATCGCGGCCGCCGGCCCCGGGCCTCAGCTTCTCCGCTGGCGAATGGGGGTGCGCGAGCACCTCCAGGATCGCTCCCACGGATCGCCGTTACAGGAACGGTGATTTGCGCAGCCGAGCCAGCCTGCCGCAAGCAGTTAATTAAACTCCTGGGATATTGATCTGGTCAGTTAAGTAGCAGAGGGGGTTGTTAATCAGTTTCAGCTGCTTTGGTGTTAATGAAATTAACCACTTGCCGCATACTAACGTAGGGCTATGTCGGTAAACTTTGCGGTAGTGTACCGGGATGATGCCTCTAGCTAGAGGCATCATCCCGGTACCGTGGTTTGAAGCCGACGGTTGGCTTTCCGTCCCCCCCTCCCGCCGCCTTCCGTGGCTTTGCTCGGGGCTCCCGTCCCACCGGGAGCCCCAAACACCCAGCCGGCACGTCCGCCGGCTGGATGGAGTCCCGGAGAATGCCAGAAATGGCATCGATCGGGTCTCCGTTGACGTAACCCGGAGGCGGCGTCCATGACGTCACTTCCGGGTTACTGTGCTGCAAAAGGCGGCACATTTGAAAATCGGCTGTATGCAAAAACACAGTTTTTGGCGTTTTGCATACAGGGAAGTGTAGTGGAGGGGTCTAGGGTCTTTTAGACCCTCGATCCCTCCATAAAGAGTACCTGTCACTACATATTGCTGTCACAAGGGATGTTTACATTGCTTGTGACAGCAATAAAAGTGATCAGATTTTTTTTTTTTTAAACTGTAACAAAGTTAAAAAAAGTAAATAAAATAAATGGGAAAAAAAAAATTTAGCCACCCCCGTCACCGTTAGCTCGCGGCCAAAAAAAACGTATATGGAAGTCGAGCCGCAAATGAAATCGCTGTTCAAACCACACATGTGAGGTATCGCTGCGATTGCCAGAGCGTGAGCAATAATTTAAAAAAAAGAGCTACACTCTAACTCTAAACTGGTAACCGTTAAATAAATTTAAAGCGTCGCCTATTGAGATCTCTATTGACCGTAGTTTGTCGCCATCCCACGGGGGGGCGCAATTTTAAACCGTAACATGTTGGGTATCTATTTACTCGGCGTGACATGTTCTTTCACAATATAAAAAGAAAATGGGCTAACTTTACTGTTTAGTATTTTTTAAATGCAGTGAAATGTGATTTTTCAAAATTTTTCCAAAAAAATGGCGCTTTAGAGACCGCTGCGCAAATACTGCGTGACAAAAATTATTACAATGACTGACATTTTATTCTCCAGAGTCTTTGCTAAAATAATATATATAATATTTGGGGGTTCTAAGTAGTTTTCTAGGAAAAAATACTGGTTTTAACGTGTGAACAAAAAGTGTCCGAAATAGGGCTGGGGCTTAAGTGGTTAACAACAGGTACACTAGATGGGCAACAATTAGATGACCTCCAAAACAGGAATGGTTTTACAGGTGGAGGCCACTGACATTTTTTTCCTACTCATTTTTTCTGACTGTTTTTCACTAGTTTTGCATTTGGCTGGGGTCAGTGTCACTACTGATAGCATGAGGCAATACCTGGACCCTATAGAGGTTGCACAGACAGTCCAACTGCTCCAGGATGGCACATCAATATGTGCCCAGGGGCGGAGTGACTATTTGGGCGAGGGCCCCGGGACCAGTAGGAGGCCCCGCCCCTGACTGTTGCCAAACATCCAGAGCAGACACATGGTTAGAGAACTCTGGTGTCTATCTGCATATTCCGCCCGATCTGAAGGATTCTCGGGCAGCTGCACATTGCCAACTCTGCTCTCCCTCTAGCAGCTCTCACACTGATCCAGCCTGTCACTGCCTCTTCTAGCCCTGCAGCCACAGCACCGATACCTCTGTGATACTTCCCTCGTCCCCCCCCCCTTTTCTCCCTGTGATTGATGATGGAGGTGAAGTCCGCTCTAGCCAGCTACTGTCTATTCTGGTCTCCCGGCCGCTGCACGGTGCCTATGCGATCCTTCCTATGCTCTCCCCCTCCTCTTCCTGTTAACAGAGCCCTATCAGAGGAAAACCCCTACTGAGGAAGGCAACGCCTGATGCATCGCGTATAGGGGCGGAGCCTTTCCGTCGGCATCATATCAGGGCCACGAGAGAACAGCATGCACTGCTCAAGTGCCTGAGTTGTGAGATGTTTACTTTTAACCACTTGCCGACTGCCTACCGCATATATACTGTAGCAGGCTGGCTCGGCTGCGCGTACTGACGTATGGGTACGTCGGTTCGTGGGAGCTGCCGGAGGCGCACGCCCACCCCCACCCCCACTAGGCAGCGGGGATGCTTGAGCTGCGATTGACGCCGGGCACCCGTAATTGATCCCCGCTGAGATAGAACGACGGTCTGCTGTTGTAAACACAGAGTGCCTGTGTTCCTCCTATATAGGATCACAGGTCTCTATGATCATTTCACAAGCCCCTCCCCCCCAGTTAGAAAACACTCTCCTAGGCTCATCCTTAACCATTTGATCACCCCTAGGTTAACCCCTTCCCTGCCATTGTCATTATTACAGTAACAGTGCATATTTTTAGCACTGATTACTGTAGTAATGTCACTGGTTCCCCCAAAAAATGTCAAAAATGTCAGTTAGGTGTCCGATCTGTCCGCTGCAATGTTGCAGTTTGTTCAAAATCACAGATCGCTGCCATTACTAGTAAAAAAAAAGAAAATTACATAAATCTTTCCCTTAGTTTGTAGACGCGATAACTTTTGCGCAAACCAATCAAAATACACTTATTGTGATTTTTTTTTACCAAAAATATGTAGCAGAATACAAATTGAGATAAAAAAAAAGATGATAGCACCTCGCGGTTCAGCGCTTGCAAATGAACAGTGTGCAGTGGAATGTGAGCAAAATTATCATAAATAATAGAAAATGGATATATAATAATATATGATATATATAATAATAATGGATATGTGATTAACCACTTGCCGCCCGCCCGCCGTCAATTGACGGCGGGACGATGCGGCCATTGTTCTGGGAAGACGTCATATGACGTGATCCCAGAAAAGCAGGGCAGGCGCGCGATCGTGTGCGCGCCGCCCTGCACTGCCAGTGTCGGCGTGTCCCCGGGACACCCCCCGTCACCGGCAGGGGGGAAAAACAGCCAATGGGCATGGCTGTTTCCCACGTGATCGGCTGTGTTCCAATGACACAGCCGATCACAATACAGGAGACGGAAGATGACCGCGCATGCGCGATCGGGAGCGCGCAGCGCGGTCATGTCGGTGGCACTGTGTTCCCTAGGAACACAGCTAGTCACCGGCAGTAGTAAACAGTCACTGACAGTGACTGTTTACTTAGTGATCGGCTGTGAATCCATTCACAGCCGATCACAAAATGTAAACAAAGAGCAGTAACTCACTGTTACTAGCTCTTCTCTCCTCATACAGCTTCCAGTGTGAGGAGAGCAGAGCTAGAAATAGTGAGTTACTGCTCTGTACACCTGTCACAAAGTAAAATCACACAAATAAAGGTCCCCACACAGTCCTCAGCCCCCCCCAATTGCACCTGTCACCCAACAGTCACCTCATCAGTGCCCAGAAATTGACACCCATAAGGCTACGTTCACATGTGAGCGTAGCGATCGAGGGCAGAATCACCGCGATTCTGCCCGCGATCCGGAAATCATTGCAAATTGCGGGACGCCTGTGAGCTGCCCGTGATTTGCAATAGCACCCCAAACGCTGTGCGATGTTGCTGCGATTTCCGCCTGCCGAATCGCGGTAACATCGCGCAAACAACGCATGACGCCCAAAAAAGGTACAAGAGCTTCTTTGGGGCATCATGCGTTGTTTGCGTGATGTTACCGCGATTCGGCAGGCGGAAATCGCAGCAACATCGCACAGCGTTTGGGGTGATATTGCAAATCACGGGCAACGCACAGGCGTCCCGCGATTTGCAATGAATTCTGGATCGCGGGCAGAATCGCGGTGATTCTGCCCGTGATCACTACGCTCACATGTGAACATAGCCTAAATTTCACCGGTCACCAGAGACTGCCATCAGTACCGCCGTGCACCACCGCCCGTCACCTGTCACCCATCAGTGATCATCGCCTGTCACCTGTCACCCCATCAATCACCATCACCTGTCACCCCATCAGTCATCGTCATCTGTCACCCTATCAATCATTGTCACTTGTCACCCCATCAGTGATCGTCACTTGTTACCCCATCAATCATCGTCACTTGTCACCCCATCAGTGATTGTCATCTGTCACCCCATCAATCATCGTCACTTGTCACCTCATCAATCATTATCACCTGTCACCTCATCAATCATCGTCACCTGTCACCCCATCAGTCATCGTCACCTGTCACCCCATCAGTCATCATCAATTGTCACCCCATCAGTCATCGTCACCTGTCACCCCTTCAGTCATCGTCACCTGTCACCCCATCAGTCATCATCACCTGTCACCCCATCAGTCATCGTCACCTGTCACCCCATCAGTCATCGTCACCTGTTTGCCATATACATGCAACCACTTACCGACCGCCTAACGACTATATGCGTCGGCCATTAAAAGCTCAATACTGGGGTTATGGCAGCAGATAGCTGCCATAACCCCGGTATTTTTTGAAACGGCGGGCGGTCGGCTTTCAGATAAGGGTGGTCCCAGTGGCGGATTCGCCGCGGAATTACCCTTACGGTGCAGGGGAATAGGTGCCCCCCCCCCTCCTGCCGCGTCCCAGACGTTTTCCCAGCTTACCGGACCCGCCGGCAGCGGGGAAAACTATCCGGTCCCGGATCCTCAGAGACAGGAAGTCGAGTGAGGGCAAGATGGCCCTCTCTAGACTCTATGGTCTTGGAGGACCGGAGCTACGTCAAAAGATGTTGCCTAGCAACCGGTTTAAAGGGCCGCTTTTTTTTTTTTTTTTCTTTTTCAACAATTTTTTTTTTTCTTTTCTAGTGTAGTTGTGAGATGTGAGGTTTTTTTGACCCCAGATCTCACAATAAAGAGGACCTGTCATGCCTATTTCTATTACAAGGGATGTTTACATTCCGTGTAATAGGAATAAAAATGGTCAAAACATTTTTTTTTAAACTGTGTAAAAATAAAAAAATAATAAATAAAATAAATAGGAAAAAAAAAAATTAAAAGCGCCCTGTCCCCGTTAGCTCGCGTGCAGAAGCAAACGCATACGCAAGTCCCGCCCACATATGTAAATGGTGTTCAAACCATACATGTGAGGTATCTCCGCGATTGTTAGAGCGAGAGCAATCATTTGAGCCCTAGATCTCCTCTGTATCTCTAAGCTGGTAACCTGCAGAAATTTTTAAAATGTTGCCTATGGGGATTTTTAAGTTCCAATGTTTGACGCCATTCTGTGAGCATGCGCAATTTTGAAGCATGACATGTTGGGTATCTAATTACTCGGCGTAACATTATCTTTCAAATTGGGCTAAATTTACTGTTTTCTTATTTTTTAGTTCAAAAAAGTGAATTTTTTTCATAAAAATTGCATTTGGAAGACTGCTGTGCAAATACGGTGTGATAAAAAATATTGCAATGATCTCCATTTTATTCTCTAGGGTCTCTGCTAAAAAAATATATATAATTTTTGGGGGTTATAAGTAGTTTTCTAGCAAAAAAAATTATTTTAGCTTGTAAACACCAAGTGTCAAAAATAGGCCCAGTCTTAAAGTGGATAAATGGACAACTTTGTGAAAAGGGCTACTTGGATGTTAGGCCTCTGTATGTGGCTAGGCTGTGTAAAAGTGTTACACATGTGGTATCACCATACTCAGGAGGAATAGCAGAATGTATTTTGGGGTGCAATTTTTGCTATGTACATGCTATGTGTTAGAAATATTGCATAAATGGACAGCTTTCCAAAAACTTGTGGAAAAAAATGACACGTTCAAAAGACTCACTATGCCTCAAAAATTATACGTTGGGCTGTTTGATTTCCAAAATGGGGTCATTTTATGGGGGTTTCCATTGTCCTGGTGCTCCAGGGCCTTCAAAAGTGCGATAGGTTGTCAGGAAATTATATGTGTAATTTGTGCTCCTAGAATGCCGGACGGTGCTACTTGGATGTTAGGCCTCTGTATGTGGCCAGGCTGTGAAAAAGTCTCACACATGTGGTATTGCCATACTCAGGAGGAGTAGTATAATGTGTTTTGGGGTGTAGTTGCAAGTATACATATGCTGTGTGAGAGAAATAACCTGTTAATACGTCAATTTGTAAAAAAAAAAAAAAAAAATCTTCATTTTGCAAAGAGTTGTGGGAAAAAATTACAACTTCAAAAAACTCACCATGCCCCTTATTAAATACCTTGGAATGTCTACTTTCCAAAAAGGGGTCATTTGGGGGGTATTTGTACTTTCCTGACTTTTTAGTGCCTCAAGAAATGAGATAGGCCTTCAGTACATCAGGTGTGATCAAGTGTGATAAATTTTCAATGATTAGCACCATAACTTGTGGACTCTATAACTTTCACAAAGACCAAATAATATACACTTATTTGGGTTATTTTTACCAAAGATAAGTAGAAGTATAAATTTTGGCCAAAATTTGTGAAGAAAAATTACTCATTTGCTAAATTTTATGACAGAAACAAAGAAAAATGTGTTTTTTCACAATATTTTCAGTCTTTTTTTATTTATAGCACAAAAAATAAAAAACCCAGTAGTGATTAAATACCATCAAAAGAAAGCTCTATGTGTGTGAAAAAAAGGACACAATTTTTTTATGGGTACAGTGTTGCATGACTGAGTAATTGTCATTCAAAGTGTGAGAGCGCTGAAAGCTGAAAATCAGTCTGGGCAGGAAGGGGGTGAAAGTGCACTGTAGGCAAGTGGTTAAGCTGGATACACACTATACAATTTTCTTTAGATTTTTTCCTTTTGAATTACCAAAACCATATAATATGAGGTCGGACCTAAACACTTTTAATGTGTATGCAGTCAGGCAGGCCCCTGCACTGCATAGTTGAAGGTAAATCTAAAGGAAATCTACCAACAAAAGTTGTATAGTGTGTATCCAGTTTAAGTGTACTGTTTTGGGTTTAGTAACACTGTAATAACATAAAAAGTAAATACCGTATTTTCCGGCGTATAAGACGACTGGGCGTATAAGACGACCCCCCTAATTTTCATCTACCGGTAATAGTTATACTTAGGTTACCTTGGAGATATTATACTCGGCGTATAAGACGACCCCCCATTTTTGGGGGATTTTTTTGAGGTTCAAAAGTAGTCTTATACGCCAGAAAATACAGTATTTATGTTTCGGATGAGAGCAGCGTAGTAGTTGGCTCTTGGATAGGGTTGAGCGGACTTGAACTGTAAAGTTCGGGTTAGTACCGGACTTTGGGGTTTTTGCAGAGATGTATAGTAACTAAGTAGAACTACTTCACTACTGTACTAAAGTACCGAAATGCGGTATCTGTACTTTCCTAGAGTAGAATTTTTTTCCACTTTTACTTCACTACATTTTTTCGATGATTTCAATACTTCTACTCTGATATTTTTTTGTTTGTGCTGCATAGTTACAATTATAACAATTACCACTGCCAGAACAGTAGATGGCAGGTTTCATGAAGTTCAAAAAAATGTGTATAATGTCATGTGTATATTAGCACATACGAAAATCAATGCTACTGTATGTATAAATAAAATGGTCTACATATCTGCTGTTAGGGGGAAAGAGAACCTCCCCCAACCAAGGAGAGTCACAAGCATACATAGACCTTTTTTCTGGTAAGAGGCCAATTTTGCTTTTTTCACTGGAAGTTGAGAGCATAGGTTTTGCAGTTTTGTTTCACTAGAAGAGTCTATTTGGATATTATTTTGCCCTTACCTTCAACCGCCGGGTAAGGGGGAAATCCACAAGGTGGTGGGATCTGCACCTATTATTTGGAATAGCACCTGTTTGATTCCTGCACCTTTGAAAATATATTCATCTTGTTTTGTCACATACAGTGCCTTGCGAAAGTATTCGGCCCCCTTGAACTTTTCGACATTTCGCCACATTTCAGGCTTCAAACATAAAGATATAAAACTGTAATTTTTTGTGAAGAATCAACAAGTGGGACACAATCATGAAGTGGAACGAAATTTATTGGATATTTCAAACTTTTTTAACAAATAAAAAACTGAAAAATTGGGCGTACAAAATTATTCAACCCCCTTAAGTTAATACTTTGTAGCACCATCTTTTGCTGCGATTACAGCTGTAAGTCACTTGGGGTATGTCTCTATCAGTTTTGCACATCGAGAGACTGAAATTGTTGCCCATTCCTCCTTGCAAAACAGCTCAAGGTCAGTGAGGTTGGATGGAGAGCGTTTGTGAACAGCAGTTTTCAGTTCTTTCCACAGATTCTCGATTGGATTCAGGTCTGGACTTTGACTTGGCCATTCTAACACCTGGATATGTTTATTTGTGAACTATTCCATTGTAGATTTTGCTTTATGTTTTGGATCATTGTCTTGTTGGAAGACAAATCTCCGTCCCAGTCTCAGGTCTTTTGCAGACTCCATCAGGTTTTCTTCCAGAATGGTCCTGTATTTGGCTCCATCCATCTTCCCATCAATTTTAACCATCTTCCCTGTCCCTGCTGAAGAAAAGCAGGCCCAAACCATGATGCTGCCACCACCATGTTTGACAGTGGGGATGGTGTGTTCAGGGTGATGAGCTGTGTTGCTTTTACGCCAAACATAACGTTTTGCATTGTTGCCAAAAAGTTTGATTTTGGTTTCATCTGATCAGAGCACCTTCTTCCACATGTTTGGTGTGTCTCCCAGGTGGCTTGTGGCAAACTTTAAACGACACTTTTTATGGATATCTTTAAGAAATGGCTTTCTTCTTGCCACTCTTCCATAAAGGCCAGATTTGTGCAGTATACCACTGATTGTTGTCCTATGGACAGAGTCTCCCACCTCAGCAGTAGATCTCTGCAGTTCCTCCAGAGTGATCATGGGCCTCTTGGCTGCATCTCTGATCAGTCTTCTCCTTGTATGAGCTGAAAGTTTAGAGGGACGGCCAGGTCTTCGTAGATTTCCAGTGGTCTGATACTCCTTACATTTCAATATTATCGCTTGCACAGTGCTCCTTGGGATATTTAAAGCTTGGGAAATCTTTTTGTATCCAAATCCAGCTTTAAATTTCTCCACAACAGTGGAGAATGACCTGCCTGGTGTGTTCCTTGTTCTTCATGATGCTCTCTGTGCTTTAAATGGACCTCTGAGACTATCACAGTGCAGGTGCATTTATATGGAGACTTGATTACACACAGGTGGATTCTATTTATCATCATTAGTCATTTAGGTCAACATTGGATCATTCAGAGATCCTCACTGAACTTCTGGAGAGAGTTTGCTGCACTGAAAGTAAAGGGGCTGAATAATTTTGCACGCCCAATTTTTCAGTTCTTTATTTGTTAACAAAGTTTGAAATATCCAATAAATGTTGTTCCACTTCATGATTGTGTCCCACTTGTTGTTGTTGATTCTTCACCAAAAATTGCAGTTTTATATCTTTATTTTTGAAGCCTGAAATGTGGAAAAAGGTCGAAAAGTTCAAGGGGGCCGAATACTTTCACAAGGCACTGTATATATGGTATTATGGCAATATATATATGGACTTTTTATTGACTTTGATTTCATACACTCTTCCTTTATTTCATTATTTGAATATATTGTTGTATATCACGTTGGTTTATATATGATTTTGCGCACCAATAAGCTGTGGAGAAAAAAAAAAACATGCAACGAAGAGAAGGAGGGATGCTTTAAAGGGAGAAGGGAGGGACATACTTTATCTGTTTTTGTTTACAAAAAGTTACAGCCAAAGGAATTGTGATTGTCCTTTAGGGTAATCATTTTAAATAATAAAAAACAATATGATGTTCAAACTTTTGACTTCTTTCTTTAATAACTACATAACACAGTACTTGTACTTTTACTTTCAGTACTTGAGTAGCAAAATTTAAAAAAAAAACTACTTGCAATACTTAAGTACAAAGAAATGTTGAATACTTTAGTACTTCTACTCAAGTCACTTTTTGATAGAGCACTTGTAATTTTACTCAAGTATGGGTTTCGAGTACTTTATACAAGTGTGGGTTTTTGGTACCCGGACCCGAACCCGAACATCTTACTGTATGTTCGTTATTGAGTTCGGTGTTTGGCAATTTAATGGCGCGTTAAAAAAAAGATGCAGGGGGGGGGCGTGGCGACCGCCGTGTAATATGGCCGCTTAGCACCGGAGCTCCTGTCCTCACCCAGCGACACTCGGATCCACAGCCCGCCACACACGCTGCACGAGCCCGCCACACACGGGAACAGGAGTGTGAAGGTCCCCTGCACACCGCAAGCATGGCCAGGAGAAAAACCGGAGCCCCAGTCGTCAAGAAATTGTCCGACTTCTTCAGACCGGCAGCTCTCGGTCTCCCACAAAATGGCGCCGGCGCCTCTCCACTGCCACAACGTGTCCGTCCTCTAGCGGCGGCTGCTCACGCTGCATCAGACGGCGCGGCGGAGGCTCCAGGGTGGACCAGCCCGTCTCCACAGATGAGGCCATCCCGCACACAGGACTCATCTCCATCCACGCCATCGACAAAAAGCCCGGCTAAATCCAAGCCTCGATGGGAGGAGAGCAGACCGAACTCTGACTATCCAGACATGGAGGTGAGCAACCAGGCCAGTACATGCCCTACACCCTGGGCCTATGTGCCCCCTCCAGACCCTTTTGCAGCCGTCACCACCACAGGCCAGCCGGTGTCAGACACCACCTTAAAAGAAATGATGTCAATGTTAAACAACTCCATGCAGGCTAATATTGCAGCATCCATCTCTTATTGCCAGTAGGAACTGCATGGCTTGGGTGACAGGGTCCATAATCTTGAGGATAGAATGGAAGAATTTACCTCCTCATATAATGGCTTAGTTGACTCCCACACGTCCCACCAGGATGAGATCCATAAAATCCAGGCTAAATTAGCGGACCTTGAAGACAGGTCCCGGCGAAACAACCTTAAAGTGCGGGGGGTCCCGGAGTCTGTACAACCGAATCAGCTCCCTTCTTTCGTGAAAGAACTGTTTCAGAAAGCTGTTCCAGAACTCACTAACGACGATCTCACCATCGATCGTATACACCGCATCCCCAAGCCTTCCTTCCTCCCACAAGAAGTGCCCAGGGACGTTCTACTTAGGGTGCATTTTTTTCAAGCCAAAGAACGGATCTTGGAAGCCTTTAGACGTAGGGACCGCATGCCTGATCAACCTGGCTCAATTCAAGTTCTTCCAGACTATTCTCAATACACGTTGCAACAAAGGCGAAATTTGAACGCTATAACCAAAGCACTTCGCAACCATAAAATTGTGTATAAATGGAAATACCCGGCACGGCTGTGCGTGACCCACCAAGGTACTGCATCCCACATTACCTCAGTGGACCAAGGGATTCGTCTGCTACGCCAATGGGGAATCGTCCCAGAACACACATACGCCCAACCCAACAGACCCGCACCTCAACTCCGCCATGTACAACCTGAATGGAACGTCGTGTCAAGGTCTTTACGCTCCAGATCGTGCCACAAGTGACTGCAGCGTCCTACGCCCTCGCTGGGTGAAACAGGCCCTCAATGCTGATTGAGCACCCTTCATCATGCTCACAACCCCCGATGCCTCTGCAACATCCGTTGCACACATGGTCGTAACAGACCAAGTATTTTTTACCCTTTTCTACTCCCTTTTTGTTTTCTTGTGTATCGTCGTTGTTGTCTTTTGCCATTTCTTACAGACTCGCTCTGCTGACCAAGGTTTGGAACCCATCATTGACTCTTGCTCGAATTTTCCTTTACCACCTTGCCCGGAAGCGGGACGGACTAGTCTCCCCAAGCTCCCGTGCTGCTACCCACCGCGTCGTGCTGTCGACCACCAGCTGCGAATAGCTCAGGTACTCTACCTTACTTACACGTCACCCAAAGTCCTGTGTTACTGTCCGATATGTGCCCCATGCACGGCGGTAGCCATCCGCACTTACTTCCTACATGTCTACTTACTCATTGTTAATGCATTTCGTACCCTTTACCCACCACCGCAATGTCGTTGCAACTACTCTCCTTGAACGCTAAAGGGCTTAACCACCCTGTAAAACGTTACTCTATGTGGAGGGAAGCAGTTAATTCAAAGGCAGACATCCTGGCAATCCAGGAAACGCACTTCCAACAAGACCGTACTCCTCGCTGCTCACACCCGGACTATCCCCATATTTTTCAAGCTTCTTGTGCGGAGAAAAAACGCGGCGTGATGCTGGCTATTCGCTCCTCCGTGTCCTTCACCTTCTCCAAGCTGGTGCAGGACGTGGAGGGCCGATACCTTATTATAGTATGTGTTATTGATAACTGTCCGTATACCTTGGTAAATGTCTATGCGCCTAACAGACACCAGTTGAAATTTATGCGGAAACTATGTATGAAAGTGAACAGGCTAAAAATGGGCAAATTGATCATATGCGGTGATTTTAATTTGGTGATGCACCACGGCATGGATTCCTCGTCCAGAGGAAAGTCGAGACTGCCATCCCTTGCCAACCTCACGCATACGGAGGGTCTCCATGACGTGTGGCGTTACCAACATGCAGAGGAACGTGAGTACTCCTTTTTTTCTCACTGCCATAACTCCTACAGTAGAATAGACATGTAGATTCCTCCACACTGCCTCAGGTACTAGACACCTCAATCTCCTCTATCACATGGTCTGACCACGCTGCAATCCTTATGTCCCTCTCTAATAGCCCCGCCAATCCCTCCTCCTTCGTATGGCGCTGCAACAATTCTATTCTATCTGACCCCGAATCAATTAAAACCATACGAGATAGGCTGCAGGAATTCTTTGACATCAACGCCACTTATGACGTATCCCCCTCCACATTATGGAATACCCATAAGGCGTTCGTTAGGGGTATCCTAATCCAACTAGGAGCCCGTCTTAAAAAGAAACGGCAAGCCAAAATGCACAGCCTTATAGCAGAAATTCACTCCATTGACGCTGTGAACAAATCCTCCCCCACGAATGACAATTCGGCCCGACTAACTTCCTTGCGCTCTGACTTACGCAGACTCCTTACAGAACAACATGACAAAATGCTTGCGCGACTCCGTCTCCGGTACTATTCATCCCACAACAAGGCAGGTAAATTCTTAGCCTCTAAACTAAAAGCCAGGAGACTTAAGTCAAAAATCGACTACATCTCTCATCCACACACGGGCACTAAGCTGACCCATCCTCAACAAATCGCAGATGCGTTTGCGGACTATTACAGTTCCTTATACAACTTAGGACTAGATCCAAACACAAAACAACCTACTGACTCGACTATCCAAGATTTCCTTAGCCGCGTACATCTTCCGACATTAACTGCAGACTCATTAGCGCGTCTCAATGAACCGATCACGGAATCCGAACTGACCAAAACTTTACAAAAAATACCCCTTCGTAAAAGCCCGGGCCCCGACGGCTTATCGAACTAATACTATAGTTCCCTGCAAGACATCCTGACCCCCCATATGCTACCCTTGTTCTCTGCAGCCATCTCCACTGGTACCCTGCCCCGTGAAATGCTCCAGGCTAATATTATCACCCTTCCCAAAACCGGAAAGCCCCCAACAACACCAGCGAACTTCAGGCCCATTTCGTTGCTGAACAACGACGTTAAAATTTATGCCAAAATTATTGCCAACAGACTGGCTATAGTCCTCCCGACACTGGTAGCTGAGGATCAGATGGGGTTCGTGAAGGGCAGACAGGCACCGGATGCCACAAGGAGGGTGATCAACCTGATACATCATGCGGAATGTGCCAAGACGCCTTCTCTGCTTCTCTCCATAGATGCAGAGAAGGCGTTCAACCGAGTCCACTGGGGATACATGAACGAAGTGCTGACTCGCTTTGGATTTTCGGGTCCGATCCTGTCTGCCATAATGACCCTCTACTCCTCCCCGTCGGCCAAAGTCCTCTCGGCGGGCGTACTGTCTAAACCTTTCCCTATCACGAACGGTACCCGACAAGGGTGCCCGCTATCGCCCCTCATATTCAACCTACTGATTGAACCCTTGGCGGCGTCCCTTAGGCAGAACCCCCTCGTGTCCGGCTTCAAGTTCCCTCGCTCCCACCATGTTAGCACACTGTTTGTGGATGATGTAATTCTTAGCCTAACTAACCCACTCATCTCCCTCCCAGCCACACACAGCGTCCTTCAAGCCTTTAGTGATGTATCATACTATAAAGTGAACTTTAATAAATCCGTTATCCTAAACATGGGCCTAAGTACCAGGGTCAAGACGCATCTACAATCAGATCTGCCATATACATGGTCAACCTCTCTCATAAGATACCTAGGTATCAATCTTACCTTTCCCACAAACAATTTAGCGACCTCCAACTTCCTCCCTCTCATTTCTGACATATCTGGGGACATTGCCAGGTTCAAATCTACAGAACTATCCTGGACGGGCAGGATAGCGGCATTCAAGATGGTCTGCCTCCCCAAAATACTGTACTTGTTCCGAACCCTCCCAATTCCAGTCCCCCGCAAATTTATTTCATCCTTAGAAAAGATTTTGCGTGCGTTTGTGTGGCAGAGGAAGAGGGCGAGGTGCGCTTATTCCCATATGGTGAGACACAAGTCGGTGGGTGGCCTAGGCTTCCCTGATCTCAATGACTATTATCATGCCTCTCGTTTAACACCACTGAAACATTGGTTTTCCGAACCAGGTGGCATCCCATGGATCCCCATTGAAACTTCCCTATCCAAAGTGGAAGACATGAGCACATTATTACTTGCGGATTGTTGGAGGCAGCTTCCACTTCGCTCTCTTCCTCTCCCTGCTCAAGCAACGCTGCTATCGTGGAGATACTTTCTCACCAAACTCCCCAAAACACAACTATCTGTAGCATTGAACCTTCCGCTCAAAACTCTCCAAGTACTGCTCCCGTGCATTACCCTCTCTAAACTCACGTCAGCTGGCATACGCGAGGTAACTCAGTTATTTCGGGAAGAAGAACTCAAACCATTCTCGCTTTTGCAACAGGAATTCCAACTACCCACCCAAGCTGCCCTCACGTATCATAGCATCTCCAGCTTCCTGCGTAAAACTCCCCCTCCCAAGTTGCGACTACCTCCTCTGATATGGCAGTTCCTATCTAACTCTCAAACGCATGTCAAGGGTATATCCTTGTTCTACAACTCCCTTGCCCAGAAAACCACCTTCTGTAAAACACCGCATATGATCAAGTGGGAATCAGATCTCAAACGGGCTCACACTGAGGCACAGTGGAAAATGGCTATTAGTGCCTCATTCAAGTCAACCCAATGTGTGTCTCACTGGGAACAGGCGCAAAAAATTCTCACGCGCTGGTATCTAACACCTTATCGTCTTTCTAGAATTTACGAAGATCAGAGCCCCTTATGTTGGAGAAACTGGGACCAAGTTGGGACAATTTTCCATGTTTTCTGGTTATGAAAGGGCCTGACCAGTTTTTGGGGAAAGGTGTTCGAAATGATATCTATGGTCACGGGCACGGTGACACAACCCGATTCTGCTCTAGCTCTTCTAAATTTGGGTCTCGATCTAATACCACACCACACTAGAACGGTCGTGGTCCACATACTGATAGCGGCTAGAACTGCTATAGCCCGCTATTGGAAACAATCTGCAGTACCCTCCCACACAGAGGTAATCAACCAGGTTAACCATCAATACTCCCTTGAGAAAGCATATGCTTTTTCCATCCTTAGGGGTCCGAAATTCCACAAAGACTGGTCAACGTGGTCAAATAGCCGATACTTTGTTCCATCCTGTTGAGAAGTTTAGTATTACTGTATGCTACTAGTTCCGAATTATGTTATGTTATATTGTGATATGGCATATGTTCGTGTTCTTGTTTCGTGTTCTTGTTTATTGTTCATGTTGTAATTCAACACACTATTGTATACCATGACATTTTGAACATACTGTCATTTTCTGTTGTTCCTTGTTATATGTAAAAATACACAATAAAAACTATTGAAAGAGAAAAAAAAGATGCAGGGCAGCCAATCCACAAGCGTTTAACTGGTGTGCCCTTAGAAGCCATCACAGCCATGCCTACTAATGGCATGGCTGTGATTGGCCAGTGCAGCATGTGACCCAGCATCTATATAAGCTGGAATCACGTAGCGCCGCACGTCACTCTCCTCTATCTAGTGTAGGGCAAGGCCTGCGGGTGCTGCTTTGAGGGAGAGAATAGGAGGAGGACAGAATCTTTAATCAGAACTCACAGCGATCTACATAGATTTTGTTGTGTGGGTGCAGTGGACAATCATTTTACCCTGCCCTGATCCCAGTGACAGAGAAAAAATACTTTTATCCGTCTGTTAGTTAGTCGGGCGGCGGGGGGGCATTTTATGCAAGCTCAGTGCACCAGCATATTCAATGTGCATTTTAAGCTATATATAGATATATATATATATAATTTTCTGGGTTTTTAAAAACACCCTTTTTGGACTAAAATCCACAATTTTATAGCCCTTGCTTGCTGCAACTGTACTTGTAGAATTCAAGCTGCTGTCATATTGTGTTAGTAAAAAAAACAACCTTTTTTGGGCAATATACACAATTTTACAGCCCTTGCTTGCTGCATGTGTGATAAAACAAGCTTGAAATACTGCAATAATTTTCAGGGTTTGAAAAAAACCCCATTTCTGGCAATACCCTCCATCTTGGGGCTCTGCTGCATTATTCAGTGTGCATTTTAAGCTATATATTGCTTTAATTTTCTGGGTTTTTAAAAACACCCTTTTTGGGCTAAAATCCACAATTGTATAGCCCTTGCTTGCTGCATCTGTGCGTGTAGAATTCAAGCTAAAGTCATATTGTGTTAGTAAAAAAACACCATTTGGGGCAAAATACACAATTTTACAGCCCTTGCTTGCTGCATGTGTGATAAAAACAAGCTTGAAATACTGCAATAATTTTTAGGGTTTGAAAAAACACCCATTTCTGGCAATACCCTCCATCTTGGGGCTCTGCTGCATTATTCAGTGCGCATTTTAAGCTATATATAGCTATAATTTTCTGGGTTTTTAAAAACACCCTTTTTGGGCTAAAATCCACAATTTTATAGCCCATGCTTGCTGCATCTGTACATGTAGAATTCAAGCTGCTGTCATATTGTGTTAGTAAAAAAACACCCTTTTTGGGCAAAATACACAACATACTGTTGTTCTATTCTGCTATTTAGGGCAAAAAAAATAATTTTGCAGCGTTTGCTGCATATGTTACTGTGAGATACACCCTTTAGATACTGTTGTTCTATTTTGCTGCTCAAAAAACACCCATTTAGGGCAAGATCCTAAATTTGATAAATATGAGGAGAACGTCAAATAAGGGACGTCGCCGCGGTCCTGGTGCTGCTGGTGGAGCTCCTTTTGCCAGAAGAGGACATGGTCGATCTGTGCCAGCTACACGCACAAGTGAAACACCTCCCTCAGGCGCGAGTAGGTTGGGCCTAATGCGGCTCTACAAATGTTGAGGCCAGAACAAGTACAGGCGATAGTAGATGCTGACAGTGCCTCCAGTGCCGTCACATTGTCTCCCACCCAGTCTCCTGCTGAAAGATCAGTGTTGGCACCTGCAGCTGATGTCCATCAGTCTTTCACCTCACCCCCTTGCAAATCAGCAAGCCCCAAGTCATGCAGCAGTCTCTTCTGTTTTTTTATGACTCTGTTAGCATGGTTTCCCAGGGCCATCCACCTATCCCTGCCCCAGAAGTGGAAGATATTGAGTGCACCAATGCCCAACCACTTATGTTTGAAGATGAGTACATGGGAGCACCATCGCAGCACGTCTCAGATGATGACGAAACACAGGTGCCAATTGCTGCGGCTTTCGGAATTGTGTAGACCGACAAGGAGGGCAGGGGTGAAGACTGGGTGGAAGATGATGTGGAGGACGACCATTCCACATGGAATCAACGTCATGCAGGTGACCTGTGAAGTTTGGAGGAAGAGGCGGTGGTCGCACAGAGTCACCAGCACAGCAGAAGAGAGAGCAGGGTGCAAAAGCGGAGCGGCCGTCTCCTAGACAGTACGAATGCTACTGCCCAATGCAGCATGGGACCGAGCACACCAAAGCCAGCTCCAAGGAGTTTCCCAGCGTGGCAGTTCTTCAGACAATGTGCTGATGACAAGACATGAGTGGTTTGAACGCTGTGCAATCAGAGCCTGAAGTGAGGCATAAACGTTCTCAACCTGAGCACAACCTGCATGACCAGGCATCTAAGTGCAAAGCATGAGCTTCAGTGGAGTAGACACCTCAAAAACCAAGAAAGGTCTCTGGCTCCTCCTGCTTCCTCTTCTGCTGCAGTCTCGGCCTATTCATCCACCTCTGTAGTGACAGTGGCACCTGCCTACCCGCAGAGGGTCAGCCAGAAACACCACCACCTTGGTCACCAACCATCTCCACAATGTCCCATGGAAGCGTTCAGCTCTCTATCTCCAAAACATTGGAGCGGAAGAGGAAGTACCACCCTACCCACCCGCGATCCCTGGCCCAGAATGCCAGCATTTCAAAATTCCTGGCCTTTGAAATGCTGTCATTCCGTCTGGTGGAGACGGAGAGTATTCGGTCAGGGACGTTATATCTCCCTAACAGCACACTGGGTAAATGCAGTGGCAGCTGGGTCTGAGGTGGATAGCAGTTTGGCGCATGTCCTTCCACCACTGAGGATTGCAGGGCGCTTTAGTTTGCCTCCTGTTGCTAACTCCTCCCACTCCGCTTCCTCGTCCTCTACCGCCTCCTCATCCAGTCAGCGTAACACCTTCACCACCAACTTCAGCACAGCCAAGGGTAAATGACAGCAGGCAGTTTTAAAACTTGCTTGTCTGGGGGAAAAAAACCACACCGCGCAGGAGTTGTGGAGGGGCATTGAACAACAGACTGATGAGTGGTTGGTCCAAACAATACAAGGTGGATAAACCACCTATCTCCTGCGCTCAGAAAAGCCGACTCCTTGACTGCTCTGTCCACGGGACTTTCAAAATGGCGTCTTGGATGGCTAGGATCCTGCTGCCTAAAAGGACTGGGGCAGTCCAACAATACTGCAAACAAGAAACACAAAGAAAGGCGCATCCACCTAGCGCATTATCCTCAATATAGGCTTTATTGTTAAAACATAGAAATGGCTACTCACAAGCAAAGGTATAAATCGATCACATCGGACTCAAAATCTTTAGTATCGAGAGTAGTCCATACGAATGCCCCTTGTCCTATTAGGATGACGGCTAACGCGTTTCAAGGCATACGCCTCTTCCTCAGAGGGCTCTGAGGAAGAGGCGTATGCCTTGAAACGCGTCAGAAGTCATCCTAATAGGACAAGGGACATTTGTATGGACTACTCTCGATGCTCAATATTTTGAGTCCGATGTGATTGATTTATACCTTTGCTTGTGAGTAGCCATTTCTATGTTTTAACAATAAAGCCTATATTGAGGATAATGCGCTAGGTCGATGCGCCTTTCTTTGAGTTTCTTGTTTGATGAGTGGTTGGTGCCAGTGAGCCTCAAGCCCGGCCTGGTGGTTAACGGATAACGGGCGAAATCTCGTAGCAGCTCTAGGCATAGCCGGTTTGACGCACATCCTTTGCCTGGCGCATGTGCTGAATTTGGTGGTGCAGAGGTTCCTTAAAAATTACCCTGATATGTCAGAGCTGCTGCAGAAAGTGTGGGCTGTCTGTGCGCACTTTCGGCATTCTCACCCTGCTGCTGCTCGCCTGTCAGCAATGCAGCGTAACTTCGGCCTTCCCGCTCACTGCCTCATATGTGACGTGCCCACAAGGTGGAACTCCACCTTGCACATGCTGGCCAGACTGTGCGAGCAGCAGCAGGCGATAGTGGAGTGTCAGCTGCAGCACGCACGCGTGAGTCGCTCTGTGGAACAGCACCACTTCACCACCAATAACTGGACCTCCATGCGAGACCTGTGTGCCTTGTTGCGCTGTTTCGAGTACTCCACCAACATGGCCAGTGCCGATGACGCCGTTCTCATCGTTACTATCCCACTTCTATGCCTCCTTGAAAAAACGATTTGGGCATGGAAGAGGATGTGGCACAGGAGGAGGAGGAGGAGGAGGAAGAGGAATCATTTCCAAGGCTTTCAGGGCAGTCATTCTCAAGTGGCTCCGAGTGTGGGTTCCTGCACCCACAAACGCCAGGTACTCGATTGTCCAGCAAGGGCACAGTTCTGGAGGAGGAGATGGAGGAGGAGGAACCATGTTCACAGCAGGGTGGCACCCAGGCCAGCTCATGGCCATCACTGGTGCATGGCTGGGGGGATACAGAGGACACAGACGATACACCTCCCACAGAGGACAGCCTTTCATTGCCTCTGGGCAGCCTGGCACACATAAGCGATTACATGCTGCAGTGTCTCCGCAACGACCGCAGAGTTTCCCACATTATAACTTGTGCTGATTACTGGGTGGCCACGCTGCTGGATCCCTGTTACAAGGACAATGTACCGTCCTTAATTCCCTCACTGGAGCGTGATCGTAAGATGCGTGAGTACAAGCGCACGCTGGTAGACGCGCTGCCTGTGGCATTCCCACCTGACAGTGGGGGCACAGTGGAAGCACAAGGCGAAGGCAGAGGAGGAGGAAGAGGTAGCCAACACAGCTGGGGCACCGCCAGCACCTCAGAAGGCAGGGTTAGCATGGCCGAAATGTGGAAAAGCTTTGTCAACACACCGCAACAACCAGCACCACCAGCTGATATGGAATGTTTTAGCAGGAGGCAGCATTTCACCAACATGGTGGAGCAGTATGTGTGCACACGCCTAGAAGTACTGAATGACGGGTCTGCCCCTTTCAACTTCTGGGTCTCCAAATTGGGCATATAGCCTGAGCTTGCCCTTTACGCCTTGGAGGTGCTGGCCTGCCCTGCAGCCAGTGTATTATCTGAACGTGTATTTAGCACGGCAGGGGGCGTTATCACAGACAAGCACAGCCGCCTGTCCAGAGCCAATGTGGACAAGCTCACATTCATTAAAATTAACTAGGCATGGATCCCACAGGACTTGTCCGTACCTTGTGCAGAATAGACATGCATACCTTACCCAGCCATTGTTGTATTTTTGATCTTTCTCACTCTTTTGGGGTGTACCCTAATTTAAAAAAAATAAAATTAAGAACAAAAACCAGTGTTGGCTACCTCGTCCTCCTCCACCTCCGCCGCTTCCACCTACACTGCCACATCCACCGTCACCTCAACTTCCTACTCCATATGGACCTACAACAAGATCATTATTTTTTTATTTATGTATTATGTTATTTTAAGTTATTTCCCTATCCACATTTTGTTTGCAGAACACTTACCATACTCTTAACAATATTTTTTCTGCCATTTGCAGCCCTCTAGCCCTTTCCATTACTTTTTTAGAGCCATTTTAGTGCTCAAAAGTTTGGGTCCCCATTGACTTTGTCAGGATTATTGGGGGAGATTAAATAAAAGAAAAATGGAAATATGTCATATTCTGTTTTATATAGAAATTTTGAGCAGTGACATCCATATTGTTAGGTTACTGAAAGGTCAAACCTCCTTTTAGGCAAAAAGTGTCTATTCAGGAGATGTTTAAAAGGTTTACACAGACATGCTGTTAAATAAATAGATAGCCTGGCGCTATACCAAGGTAATCTTATCTGTGTGTGGGACCATAAAACACTGGTCAAGTATTCTATGTTTAAACTCATTTAAAAATAAGATTTAAAGATACATTATAATCCTATGTAACAGAATATTAACAATGAAGTAAATATATATATATGAATAACATACATAGATATGTAGGAAAACGTTATATATTAGAGTTGTTTCATTCTTGCTAAATTCTAGCTTTAACTGATATTGATGACTCATCTCTACATGTCAAGAAAGGGTTCAGTAAACCTTTGTAAATTGTAAGTGGTAAAAGTATCATAAAACTTTTCTGACCTTGCCAGAGTCTAGAAGGTCTGGGATTGTAAGCTCTTTGTCAATATAAGGTTCAAAGTTTATTTGTTATATTCTATATACTGAACCTAAGAGCAATACAATACTGCCCTCTTTGGTGACTGATACTAAGTGAAGTCTTTGGTTTAAAAAGTCATTTCCAATATATATATAGATATATATTAATAATATATGTTATTACATGGTGTTACCAGGTTCAATCCTTACTTAGATACATAATGGAGATATTAGATGGACATGTATAGAGGATGAGAGTATGGATAAATTATTATGTTTTTTTATGATATTCTTAAATGGAGAAATTATCATATAGTTTTAAATATCCAATATAATGGTTAACCAGTAGAGGTGTTGTCCAATGACCTCACCAGTTAATGAATAAGTTAGCCCAACCAATGGGGATAAAGTTGCTCCTTCTGGGTGTGACTTATGTTAATTTTACAGCCCTTTTGTTCAATACAATAAAAAAAGGGAACCCCAGATGTGATAGAGACACATGACACATACGACAACATACATTACACTTACAATACGCACCCTACTCACATCCATCTATATACTCATCCATACATACTCCATTTTGCTCCATCATGTATCTGAAACTTTGAAGGATGCCAAACGAAACTCCTCCCTAACTGGCCACCATTTTGGGAAGGCAGCCATCTTAAGGACTCTGGTAACGACCATTTTAAGCTAGCAGCCATCTTAAGTATGGTAAATATACCTTGCTGTTTATTTGATTATTATTCAATATTGTTTATGTACTTCCTTAAATGTTTTACATTTCATATTTAAGGGTAACGAAATTAGAGTCCCAGTCGTATGAACCATGTAGATTTTTCTTTAAAAACTGATTTTTGTTTTTATACATTTTTATTAATATCAGATTTAGCGCATATTGGCGTATTAGTCTCACGTTTTGCATGGCCTATTCTCGCACCATCTGCAGTGGAGTGACTGTCGGCTGCGCAATTCGCAGACAATTGTGGTCTGATTATATAGTACACTTATCTATGGTTTATGCTACTATACCTGGGAAAACATAATCTTGCTTTATTTTTACTTTCATTATTGAGCTACACATCACATTGCATTTATTGTTTGAAGTTGGCATTTTATGTAAAGTTATCTTTTTGTGTCATCTCAAGTCTGATCATTTATTGTGAATACATGTCTTGTGAATAAATATTCTTATATATTCCCTACCGTAGACTGTTTTCGCTAAGATTGGTATATGCTTTTAAAAAGAAATGAATCGATTGAAAAGAATTCGCTACATATAGATTTGTGGAAATAAGTTGAGATTCTCCTACCATACAGATCTTTGCTTATTTACATAAATGGAGACACTGTTATATTCAGAGCAGTATAAATATTCTGACAACTTCAATGGGGTTCGGGGTCAAGTTCGGGTGCCGAACTCGAACTTTTTTTGCGAAGTTCGGCTGAACCCGAACATCCAGATGTCCGCTCAACTCTATTCATGAGCATAACTCAAAGCTCTAAGACTTTTTCTATGTACACAAAAGTCCTATTTCTCTCAAATATTGTTCACAAATCTGTGTTAGTAAGCACTTCTCCTTTGCCCAGATAATCCATCCACCTCACTGGAGTGACATATCAAGATGCTGACTAGACAGCATGATTATTGCACAGGTGTGCCTTAGACTGGCCACAATAAAGGCCACTATAAAATGTCCAGTTTTACTGTATTGGGGGCGGAGGAGTCTGAAAACCAGTCAGTATCTGGTGTGATCACCGTTTGCCTCACGCAGTGCAACACATCTTATTCACATAGAGTTGATCAGGTTGGTGATTGTGGCCTGTGGAATGTCGGTCCACTCCTCTTCAATGACTGTGCGAAGTTGCTGGATATTGGCAGGGCCTGGAACACGCTGTCATATATGCCGATCCAGAGCATCCCAAACATGCTCAGTGGGTGACATGTCAGGTGAGTATGCTGGCCATGCAAGAACTGGGATGTTTTCAGCTTCCAGGAATTGTGTACAGATACTTGCAACATGGGGCTTTGCATTATCATGCTGCAAAAATGAGGTGATGGTCGTGGATGAATGGCACAACAATGGGCCTCAGGATCTCATCACGGTATCTCTGTGCATTAAAAATGCCATAAATATAATGCACCTGTTTTCGTTGTCCATAACATATGCCTGCCCATACCATAACCCCATCGCCACCATGGGCCACTCGATCCACAATGTTGACATCAGCAAACTGCTCACCCACACAACGCCATACATGCTGTCTGCAATCTGCCCTGTACAGTAAAAACCAGGATTCATTCGTGAAGAGAACACCTCTCCAAAGTGCCAGACGCCATCAAATGTGAGCATTCGCCCACTCAAGACGGTTACGACGATGAACTGCAGTCAGGTCGAGACCCCGATGAGGGTGATGAGCATGCAGATGAGCTTCCCTGAGATGGTTTCTGACAGTTTGTGAAGAAATTCATTGGTTATGCAAAGCGATTGTTGCAGAAGCTGTCCGGGTGGCTGGTCTCAGACGATCTTGGAGATGAAGATGCTGGATGTGGAGGTCCTAGGCTGGTGTGGTTACACATGGTCTGCGGTTGTGAGGCCGGTTGGATGTACTGCCAAATTCTCGGAAACGCTTTTGGAGACAGCTTGTGGTAGAGAAATGAACATTCAATTCACGGGCAACAGCTCTGGTGGACATTTCTGCAGGAAGCATGCCAATTGCACGCTCCCTCAAAACGTGCGACATCTGTGGCATTGTGCTGTGTGATACAATTGCACATTTTAGAGTGGCCTTTTATTGTGACCAGCCTAAGGGACACCTGTGCAATAATCATGCTGTCTATTCATCATCTTGATATGCCACACCTGTGAGGTGGATGGATTATCTTGGCAAAGGAGAAGTGCTCACTAACACAGATTTAGACAGATTTGTGACCAGCGGTTTAAACTTTAATGGCTGTGAGTTGAGTTATTTTGAGGCGAAAGCAAATTTATACTGTTATACAAGCTGTACACTCACTACTTTATATTGTAGCAAAGTGTCATTTCTTCAGTGTTGTCACATGAAAAGATATACCGTAATAAAATATTTACAAAAATGTGAGGGGTGTTCTTACTTTTGTGAGATACTCTATGAAACTTGTTACAACAACAGTTAAACACATAATAGAGGTGAAACAAAATGCTTATAAAAAATATTTATTGATGAACTATTTTTTCACCAAAACAACAAGACAAATACAGGTACAGTAATATAATGCACCATTCATAAAAAATACAAAAGAGATCATAGCATAACAAATTTTATCTTCAACCCCTCCCTACCCAAAAATCCCCCCCAAAATCAAAGTAATATTTGGTGCGAACACCCTTTGCCTTCTTCTAGCTACACTTGCACACAGTTTTTGAGGGAACTCCACAGGTAGGCTGTTCTATACATCTTGGAGGACTAAGCACAGATCTTCTGTGGATGTCAGCTAACTCAAATCCTTCTGTCTCTTCATGTATTCTCAGGCAGACTCCATGATGCTGAGACCAGAGCTCTGGGGGGACCAAACCATCACTTCCAAGGCTTTTTGTTCTTCTAAAGATAGTTCTTAATGACATTGGCTGTATGTTTGCAACATCTCTAAAATTTGCCCCTTTTTAACAACTGAAACCACCAAGCTACTCATTCACTCCCTTGTTATTTCTCGCCTCGACTACTGCAACTCCCTTCTCATAGGCCTACCACTTCATAGGCTATCCCCTCTTCAGACCATCATGAATGCTGTTGCCAGGCTTAATCACCTTACCAACCGCTCAGCGTCTGCCTCCCCTCTCTGCCAATCCCTACACTGGCTCCTGATTGCCCAGCAAATTAAATTCAAAATACTAACCATAACATACAAAGCCATTCACAACTCTGCCCCAAGCTACATCACCAATCTTGTCTTTAAATATCACCCAAACCACCATCTCCGCTTCTCTCAAGACCTCCTACTCTCAAGCTCCCTTGTCTCCTCCTCCCATGCTCATCTCCAGGATTTCTCCAGGGACTCTCCCATCCTCTGGAATGCTCTACCTCAACCTGCATGTCTATCTCCTACTCTAGCTGCTTTCAGGTGATCCCTGAAAACGTATCTCTTCAGGGAAGCCTATCACACCGCCAACTAATCTTCCATCAGCTCATTCCCTACTCTTACCTCTTGTAACACCTGCCCCACCCCATTAGATTGTAAGCTCTTCTGAGCAGGGCCCTCTTAATCCTCTTGTGTTTTATTGTCACAAGAAAATACTGTGTAATGGGGCCCCTACCCCTGATTGATATACAATATTAGAGGACAGAAAAAAGTGGGGCTTTACGGGCCAATGGGAGAAGAAGGATCACACCAAAATCAATATATTATATAGTGTTTTATTGTATTGTAACTGTATTGTCTCCCTCTAACATTGTAAAGAGCTGCGTAAACTGCTGGCGCTATAGAAATCCTGAATAATAATAATAATAATAATAATAATGTTTGGAATGGTTGTCCTGCTGTACAATAAATATGTGGCCAATCACATGCCTCCCCGATGGTATGGGATGATGGCTAAGTATCTGCCTGTATTTCTCAGCATTGAGGACACCATTGATCCTGACCAAATCTCCAACTCCATTTGCAGAAATGCAGCCCTAAGCTGGCAAGGAAACTCTACCATGCTTCACAGTTGGCTGTAGACACTTATTAATGTACCGTACAACAGAGCTTCACCAACAAACTGCCTCCTGCTACAGCCAAATATTTCACATTTTGACTCACCAGTACAGAGCACCTGCTGACATTTTTCTGTATCTCAGTTCCTATGTTTTCCTGCATAGTTGACTGGCTTAGCCTGGTTTCCATGTCCTATTCTCATGTCCAATGTAAATGACTAAGCCCCAGTGGGCAGGGAAATGTGCTAGGGGTTGTGGTTAGTTGGCAGAGAGATGTAGGCTAAAGCTGATCCTCACTTGTATGTCATGGTGACTGGTTGGGAGAGCGGAGTCTCCTCTATCTACACCACTTTCCAGAACATTGTAACAAAAATTGTGCAAAATCTTGCAATTTGTTTTCTTCAGAAAGTAGCCACAGCCTGTTCCCTGCCTGCATGCAGCAAAAAACTACCCTTGTTGCTGGGCTAAAGATCTAACTGAACAAAGGGTTACTGGATCTCATACATTTTTGATTGGTTATCATTTTTGCTTACTTATTTTTGCTTATATAAAAAACAAGACCGGCTAGTGGGTGAAGGAGGCAACGGATAGGACCAACATCCCTTGACAGGAAACGCAAAAGGAGAGAACCCCCCTATGGGACTTTAATGGTCTTTATCCTATTAGTGGATAATACCCGGAGTACGGATTAAATACAAACCATACAAAAATGTAAAATCGGTTTTATATTTATTAATTAAAGAAAAACACAAAAATAAGACAGTGTAAACATGTGTGTAAACATACATATGCGGGTGGCTAGCCCTAAAAAGACATCATCATATACTGTAACTTTCAATATGATCGACTTGCATGGAAGCAGGTTTTGACCATGAGGAGGTATAGCTTTACACCCGACACGTTTCTGGATATTGAATCCTTCTTCAATGGTGAGTGAATAATAATTATAAACAGCAATTATGATATAGATGAGTCCATAATTTAGCCAGCATGACATAAAAAATGTAAAGTCTGTCCAACCCCTGAATGCAACAGAACCAGTGGCCGATGGAGCAAGTGCGGATGCCACACACCTGGAGCCCAGCAAGACCAAGAATATTGGAACAATGACGACAGCGTAAGGAAACAAAGGTGCTCAAAATTAGATGAGGCTATAGACAGGCACCAAGTAGGCCGGCCGTGATACGGCCAAAGATCCCGGGGAGTCAAGGCAAAATGTTTTAGGGGTTGTTGTTAGTTGTCAGAGAGATGTAAGCTGAAGCTGATCCTCACTTGTATGTCATAGTGACTGGTTAGAAGTCTCCTATATCTAATATACTTTCCAGAACATTGTAACAAAAATTGTGTAAAATTTAGCATTTTGTTTTCTTCAGAAAGTAGCCACAGCCTGAGGGGAAAAGCCTGTTACCTGCCTGCATGCTGCAAAAAACAACCCTTGTTGCTGGGCTAAAGATCTAACTGGACAGAGGGCTACTGGACCTCATACAGGTCCAGAAACCCTCTGTTACTGTTGTTGGTTATAATTTTTGTTTCCTTATTTTTGCTTATATAAGCATTTAGGTTACTATTTATTTTGGTTTCGCTGAAGATGGAACATGATTACGTGATTTTGAGCTCCTAGATTGCATGCTTTTTGTGTTTTCTACTCTTTAGTTTGAGGAAATACAGATCTCAGCAGAGAGTGTACCAAACCTTTGCTGGGAGGTCACTGCTTCCACACAGAGCAAGAATCCTTTTCTGCAGCATGCTGGTAGGGGCAGGCTTTTCTGCTAAGGCTGTAGCTGCTTTCAAATGAAAACAACTAAAAGACTTTTCTCACATTTTGCTTTAAAGCACCTGGAACCTATCTAATTCATTTGATTTGAAAGTAAAATTGGACTTAAGCTAATATTGTTGGTATTGAAACCTTTCTATAAAATGTTACCACAAAAATATTTAATAAAATAATAAAATAAGCAAATATTATGAATCAGAAAAGTAAGTGATTATTATTTAATTCCTTGGCCTTTAGCGTTTATTACTGTGATTTTATGACAGTGTGATAGATGGAGCTTGTTGGCTTCTGAAGGTCCTGAAAAAGAGGAAGATACATAAGTCTTAAATATTGCAAATATCCAAGGAATAATGTACTACACAGTGCAACTGTTTATTTTCAGGAAACACTTACTATTCAGTATTCTTACTAAGAATATATACACACACTCATCTATTTTTCTTGCAAATAGACAAAGTTCATACAACAGACTGCTAAGCCAATAACAGAAGTCAGGGCTTAGTAATTTAATCATCACAGACTGTGGGAAATTTTGCATTTCATCTGGAAATGAAGGTCCCAGAGTCTGGAGGAAGAGTGGAGAGGCATGTAACCCAAGTTGCATGTGGCCCAGTGTGAACTTTTCACAGTCAGTGATGATTTGGGGAGCGATGTCATCTGCTGGTGTTGGTCCACTTTGTTTTATAAAGTCAGCGCAGCCCTCTACCAGGAAATTCTAGAGCACTTCATGCTTCCCTCTGCTGACCAGCTTTATGGAGATGATTTCATTTTCCAGCAGGACTCGGCACCTGCTCAAATTGCCAAAACTACCAATAACTGGTTTAATAATCATGGTATCACACTGTGCTTGATTGGCCAGCAAACTCGCCTGACCTAAACCCCATAGAGAATCTGTGGGGTATTGTCAACAAGAAGATGGGAGACACCAGACCCAACAATGCAGATGAGCTGAAGGCCGCTATCCAAGCAACCTGGGCTTCCATAACACCTCAAAAGTTCCACAGGCTGATCGCCTCCATGCCACACCGCATTGATGCAGTAATTCATGCAAAAGGACCCCCGACCAAGTATTGAGTGCATACTATACTATACATGGACATACTTTTCAGTAAGCCAACAGTTCTGTATTAAAAATCCTTTTTTTAAAGGTCTTCTGTAATATTCAAATTTTCTGAGATACTGAATTTTGAGTTGTCACTACTACTAGCTGTAAGCCGTAAGCATCAAAATTAAAAGAAATAAATGTTTGAAGTGTATCACTCTGTGTGTAAGGCATCTATATAAAATATACAAGTTTCACTTTTTTTAATTTAATTACTGAAATAAATTAACTTTTTGATGAATTCTAATTTTTTAGATGCATCTGTATATACTAGTATAAAAATCAAACTCAAGGGTCTAATAGAGGCACACTTGGTGTCCAGTTGCAATGGGCTGCAAGGTGGGGCAGAGAAATGTGGTTACAGCAGGGCAGCTCTATGTACTACTTTCTCCTGGGATAATTTCAAAGGTGTGAACAAACATGTTGAGAACCTGAGAATACATACATTGAGCCTTCTACACCTTCACATCCCTCTGACAAATCATTCATGATGAAGGGGGGGGGGGGGGTGCTGAGCCCCAGAAACATGTTGGCTTTTGTTGTGGAAAAAATATTTTATGAACTGTGGAGCTCCCATCTCCCAGCATTATTATGCTGTGTTTAAGGGCATTTTTTTCTGCCCCTCAAAAAGTCGACACTTCACAGGGGATATCACAAGGATCAAAATAGTTGTATAATTCAATTAGGTGAACTAGTGCAAAGGCAGCTACACTTAAAACTCAAATTTAAGTGAAAATGATCAATACAAGGGCTGTACTAAAAGTCAGGGCTTTTTTTTTTTCAGCTGAAACGTGGCAGAACGCTGTTCCACCACCTTTGGCACTGCCCTGTGCTCTCCGTTCACTACTGTCACTTCTAAACACAGAAGCCCCACTGTATGTATATTTAGAAATGACAGCGCTCCAGTCCTGGCCACTGCATCAAATCCTTCCCAAGTGCAGCTGATGTTATTTACAGGGGCGCCAACGGCATCACTAATACTGGGTATCCAGGCGTTGCCCGCTGTGATTGTCGGCACCCATACCTTCTCCCACCTGCCCTATAAAACTAGAGCTGGGGAAGCTTCCACTAGGCTCCTCCTCGGCTCTGACATCTCTTATGACCGATTATGAGGCGGAGCCTGTGGGGAAGAACATCTCCCCCACTGCATTGAGCCGCGCAGTATCTGAGGTCTGTGTTGGGAGAAAAAAGAAGAGATTTGAGGGGCAGAAAAAACAATTTTAAATGCATTTCTACAGGAAAGGGGGATGGGGGGGGGGGTGATGAGGGGACTTGTCCTAGAAGGGGAAAAACAATCCTATCAAGGATGATGATTTGGGGGAGAAGCTCTGAACTCTGTAGGAGGCACCCTCCTGAACCCTTCACTCTGTACGTAACACCCTCCTGAACCCTGCACTCTGTATGGAGCACTCCCTTTAACCCTGCACTCTGTATGTAGCACCCCCTTTAACCCTGCACTCTGTACGTAGCACCCTCCAGAACCCTGAACTCTGAACGTAGCACGCTGCTGAACCCTGCACTCTGTAGGTAACACCCTCCTGAACCCTGCACTCTACATGTACCACCTCCCTGAACCCTGCACTCTGTATGTAGCACCATCCAGATCCATGCATTTTGTACGTAGCACCCTCCAGAACCCTGCACTCTGTACGTAGCACCCTCCAGGACCCTGCATTTTGTACATAGCACCTTCCAAAACCCTGCACTCTGTACATAGCACCGTCCTAAACCCTGCATTCTATACATAGTACACTCCCAAACCCTGCACTCTGTATGTAGCACCCTCCTGTACACTGCACTCTACACGTAGCACCCTCCTGAGCCCTGCACTTTACACTTAGCACCCTGCTGAATCCTGTACTCTGTACGTAGCACACTCCTGAACCCTGCACTCTGTACATAGCACCTTCCTGAACCCTGCACTCTGTACAAAGTGCACTTCTGAAATCTGCACACTGTATGTAGCCCACTCCTGGTATTTAAGACCCTCCTATGCCCTTTTGCTGTGGTGTGGTGGGGGGGCGTGGTTGAGTTCCTGTACCCAGAGAAAAAAAAAGCCCTGCTTAAAGTAATGCAAAAGTGATCCTAACGATGGCGCAAATGCATTGCTTGTGCTGGAGGTTAAGTTGTATATCTTTGTTTATATATCCATTTCACATGTTTGTGGAGTCACTCTTCCTCTATATCTTTGTATAGAGGAAGAGTGACTCTACAAACATGTGAAATGTGAATGACTTATGTAGAGTAACAAAAAAAGTTATGCCCACTTGTTCTCTACTTTTGGTACAGCTCCTAATGCAGCTGCGATCATACCTGGTATACAGAGTCTGTTCCTTTTGCATCAGCGAGTTCATTCATGTCGTTGTACTCTAAAAACATAAAATAATTTTCATTTGTAACTTTTGATTTAGTAGACATCTTGTATAAGATATAGCTTAAAGCAGGAGACAAGGTTTTACCCCCCACTTCTGACACCCTGTGCATGCCTTTGGCTGATCTGATAGGCAGGAGCAGGCATGGCAGGCTGACAATGGTGCACAGTGATGACATATCCCTTTTACAATAGTGTTGAGTATTTAGACCCCCAAGATAAACCATTTAATTTCCCCAATTGGAAGCGTTAAACAAAATTGGTTGTAACTTTTGTACGGTAATACCCCACATAACCCAGGATACAGATCATGGTCTCTGACTGCTATTACTGCCATGACATGTAGAAGGGTGGCTTTCATGTGGGGTATTACATGATATATCTCAATTTGGTAAACTACTTTTTCAGTGGCGGCTGGTAAATAAAAATTTGGGGGGGGGGTGGCAAAACCAACATCCCCCCCCTCTCCGACAGGACAGAAATCATATCTACCACCCCCTCCCTCCTCCCCCATCCGGGAACGGACAGCTGGCTGGCTGCCCAGCATCCTTACCTGCTCCTTCCCCGAGCGGCTGTAAGTCTCCTCCAGCCGTACGACTCCTCCCTCTTCCTGGCTAATGGCCAGTAAAATTGCTACTCTTTTCAGCCAATCAGGAAAGGGGCCTAATGGCTGGGAGGAAAATCATTGTGATAATAGCGAATATTTATTCGCTATTGTCATACAACTGGGTGGGCTCAGGGCACAGCGCTCTGCGCCCCGAGCCCACCCTTTTTGAAGCCTATTAGAGCCTCTGGCTCTAATCACGTGCTTAAAAAAAAAACAAATTCCATGCGTCTGGCGCCCTGCATGTAGATTAGGGGGCCGGATGTATGGATGGGGGGGGCGGCGCCCCTGCGCCCCCAATCAATGGGCCGCCACTGCACTTTTTTGTTTTTTATACTTTTCCAAGTATTCCATGTTAATTTGCAAATTCTCTCAAGTAGAGATGGATCTGTCCTATTGTGTGGCAGTGTAGGCCCATTCCCCCGGTGTGATGTAATCTATTTGGTTGTAAGTAGGGATGGGCAAACGGTTCGGCACGAGCATGAGTTCAGGCTGAACATTGACTGTTTGCCCATTCAACGAACACCCACATTTTAGTGTGGCCTTTTATTGTGGCCCGCCTAAGGCACACCTGTGCAATAATCATGCTGTCTAATCAGCATCTTGATATGCCACACCTATGAGGTGGATGGATTATCTCGGCAAAGGAGAAGTGCTCACTTAGGCCCCTTTCACACAGGAGGACCGTTCAGATCCGCCTGTCTGTTTTTTTGTGCGGATCTGAACGGTCACCCCATGCATCTCTATGTTCAAAAGAAAAGGGTGTTGGGCGCTTCCGACCAAGCCAGAGAGGAGAAACAGGGAGATTCGCCGCTGTAAGAGAGATGCAGGGGATGTCTCCAAAGTCTAGTAAGGAACCGTCACAATAGGCTAAATACTAGGCTGCGCTGGCGGGAGAAACTCAGAGGAATCCGCTAGTGAACATGAAGAGAGAAACAGGCGCCATATAGTAAACCATAAATTTATTGCACAACAAATAATCTGCACCATTACCCATGTCTTCAGCCCCTTCCTCTAGTCGCTCGCAAGTAGAGTGTCCCTCTGTAATATCTACTACCAATACTGCGGTTCCTTTTTTAGTGTCAGGACCTCTCCCCAAACGGTTAAAGAAAAGAAAATTAGGCGCAGAGGACATAGGGGAAGAGGAAAAAGATCGAAATGCCCGAATCAGAAAAATAAGATAACAACAGTGAAGATTTTTAATTTATCTGCGTGTGAACTTACTACTGAGGATCAGGCCTTACTTAATCGTGGCCTCACCTTCGCCCCAACCATTAAACCTAACCCGTTTCAGATATTTAAAGATTTGAATAAGTTCACTCGCAACCTTACGTTAAAAAGGCATTTCTCTATAAAATCTTCGAAGGTGTCCCCTACTAATGATATTGAGTGTGTCTCGGGCGCTCATTCATCAGAGCAGCCTTCCAGTGCAGACACCGAAGTTGCTTTGGCCATGCTAGAGGAGTTGTATATAGAGGGGAATGCATCTTGGGAAGGACAGAATGGGATTGATGAGGAGGAATTTTTATTCACCCAACATCTCAGTTCTCCTTCCATGAGGCACACGCATCTAAAACCCAAATCCAACTTCTATCCGACACACTCAAAAGGCCCTTGTATAGAAACCTTCAATCGAATCGAATCGTATACTCTGATTTGTTGGATATGTGTAAAAAAGCTAAGATAAGTAACAATGGGACACTATCCGATAGCAATACGTATATGAAACTTGAAAAAGATCCATTATCTGAATATACAGTTGAAGCAAAAACTCTAGCCAGTACAGCCCTGAGGGATGGAATTATCTCTAAGACCGAGATGTCCTTTCTTTTTAGGGACTATTTCCAAACCCCATACTTTTACCACCTACCAAAGGTGCATAAATGTACCACTAACCCTCCGGGTAGGCCCATTGTTGCTGCAATGGATAGTATTACTAGCGGCTTTTCGCAGTATATAGATATATTCCTCCAGCCTATAGTTCAAGAGCTTCCCTCTTACATCAGGGATGGTATACACTTATTGGAGCTCCTTACACCATACACTTGGGAACCCACATATTTGTGGGTTTCACTAGATGTTCAATCTTTATACACATCTATCCCACATGCAGTAGGCATGAGGGCTCTAGAGTTCTATCTGAGCCAGGATGATACTATCCATCCAAAACAGGCTGATTTTATCTTGCAGGCCACTTTATTTTGTCTTTCACATAATTATTTTTTGTTCAATGACGACTATTATCTACAAACTACGGGCACAGCGATGGGAGCCAACTTTGCTCCATCGTACGCCAATCTCACTATGGGACACTGGGAAACCCGATATGTGCTGAACAATAATCCATATACTTCCCATATAGTGTTCTTCAGACGATATATTGACGATATCGTCATTATCTGGGATGGAGAGGCTGCAGAGGTTTCATCCTTTGTTTCCCATTGTAATAACAACGACATGGGACTAAGGTTCACCTCTGTGGCCGACCCTGATCATTTGGCTTTTCTTGACCTAGACCTCCATCATGACAACCAGCACATACTAGCCAAGAATTATATAAAACCGACCGCAGGTAATTCCTTGCTGCATTATCAGAGTTGTCACCACCCTCGTTGGTTAGACAACATTCCGAAAAGCCAATTCTGTAGACTTAGACATAATTGCACTAAGATCTCAGATTATGAAATACAAGGTATAGCCCTTAAACAAAAATTCCTAGAAAAAGGGTACCCAGATACTATTGTGGAGCAGGCGTTTTCCAAATATTTAGCACCACAGAATGTGAAGCCAGAAAAAACTGGAGCCGATGGCTCACAGATGAGGTTTACAACCCAGTTTCATAACCACCATCGACAGATGGAGCGGGTGGTCAAAAAGCATTGGCCACTTCTGCTCCAAGATCCTCACTTGAAAACAGTGCTTCCCGAAAAACCTCGTTTCTCATACAGAAAGGCCCCGAACATAAAAACAAAAATTGCACCTAGTAAACTAAAATCCAAAAAACATGCTTCCCCTTCCTTAACCTTTTTTAATGTTATTGGCATGTATCAGTGCCGTAAAAAACAATGTTTGACATGTGAATACGTGAAGCATGGACAGAAGGATTTTGTGATTGGAGGCAACAGGTATGGAATTAATGAATTCCATACCTGTTCGTCGGAATTCGTGGTATATTGCCTGGTATGCCCGTGTGGCCTGCACTATGTAGGCAGGACCATACGGACCCTTAGAGCACGCTTCGGTCAGCACCGACGTTATATTCAGGAGGGCAAAGATCACCATAGTGTCCCCAGACACTTCCTCCATCACCATGACAAGTCCACTGAGGGACTATATGTCTGGGTGATTGAGGCCATTCCCAAAGGTCCCTCCGAGGCAGAGAGGTTCAGGCGTTTGTGCAGTAGGGAAACCTACTGGATATACGCTCTGAACGTTCTCTCGCCCGGGGGACTGAACGAGGAGCTAGATATAAATACGATCTTATGAGTCAGTTTTCTCTTAACCATCTTTTACTCTTTGTTGTATTTCCCTTCCCCCTCCTTTATCCTTTTTTGTGTATGTATCACATGGTACATATATAAATGTATTTTAATATTTAATAAGCTTTTATACTTATTATATTTATTATAGCTATTCCACATATTTACATTACAAATGTGTTGAGGTGCTTTTTATGATAAAACGTTTTTTAACTCTTTATGGATCACATCTTTTTCCCCCCTTCCCCCCCCCCTCCCTCGTGAGTACACGGTAGTGATAGTACTAATTCGTGAACTTATTCACGAATTTACAACCAGTGTCATGAGGTAGCTTGTTTTCTTTCTCTTTTTTTAGTCCTCTTTCCTTTTTTAACTTATTATACATATGTGCGAGCAATTTTTATAATCATATGTGGATGTGCACATGCATATACATATATGTATTCTCCTTCCCCTTCCCTTAATTTTTATATTTATTTTTATTTATTATTTTTTAGTCCATATGGTATAGTATTTGCTATGTCAACAAACGTCCGTCTTGGATAACGTATATGTTACAAACGTTAATAGTGTGTTTTTTTGTTTGCAATAATTGTTGTATTGTACACCTAAAAAAAGCCCCAGTCCAAAAGTCTCATTACCATTACTAGTATGAGCGCATCCTGTAGAGGGCTGGTTACGTAGCTGGTCTCGCAGAGCATTGCGCCGCCCCTTCCCCTAGTTTCCACGATGTATTGATTGAAGGCTGCCGTACTTAAACCGGACTCTAGGTGGCAGCCCTTTACGCTTGAGAAAGGAGCCGAGTGCGCATGCTCCGAAACGCGTTGCGTCATTTCCGGGAGCTTGCGTTCCACCGCGGCTTCCGATGTAACCAACCCTCCGGACCAGCTTCCTGTGACGTCACCTCCGGGCCGGTGGACGGCCGGATCGTGCGGCTGGACTCGCTGAGATACGGACTGAAGCTTACCACAGTGTAAGATATTATGTTATTTGTTGTGCAATAAATTTATGGTTTACTATTTGGCGCCTGTTTCTCTCTCCATGCATCTCTATGGGGCATCAGATGTCAGCGGAGACATGTCCGCTGACATCCGATCCAATCCAATCCATCAAATCTAGACGGATGGAAACTCTATTTTCCATCCATCCAGCGGATCGGATGAGAACGGACAGACGGACACAGAGCGGAGACACAGCTGTCATCCTCCTGCTCAGCGGGGGATCGGCAGGCTCCGTGTGTGAAAGAGCCCTAACACAAATGATGGCCCCTTTCACACATACGAACTGTTTTTCCATTTTTCATTCATCCGTTGATGGATGAAAATTGGACATCAATGCATTCCTATGGAAAAACGCATGACAACGGATTATTATCCATTTACCTACCGTTTGTCATCTGCTTCCGTCAATATTTGTTTTTTTTTGAATGGATGAAAGCTTTATTTTTCTACTGTTAAAAAAAAAAAACAGATGTAAACGGAGAAACGGATTAAAAAAAAAAAAAAAAACGGATGAAAACAAACAAAAAAATGGACAAAAAATGGGCGAAAAACGGACGAAAAATGGACGAAAAACGGATGAAAAACAGACGAAAAACGGACGAAAAACTGATGAAAAATGGATGAAAAACGGATGAAAAACTGACGAAAAATGGATGAAAAACTGATGAATACTTCATCCAATTTGACGTGACTGAACAGATGAAATGAATGATCCGTATGCGTGAAAGGGGCCTTAAACAGATTTGTGAACAATATTTGAGAGAAATAGGCCTTTTGTTTACATAGAAAAAGTCTTAGATCTTTGAGTTCAGCTCATGAAAAATGGGGCAAAAACAAAAGTGTTGCATTTATAATTTTGTTCAGTGTATAATACAGAATTTATATAGCGCCAACAGTTTATGCAGCGGTTTACAATGTAGAGGGGGACAGTACAATTGCAATACAGTTCAATACAGAAGGAATAGGAGGACCCTGCTCATGGAGCTTACAATCTAAAAGGAGGGTGAGGTGGAAAAATAATCTTTGTTCTGATATCTGTGCCTTAAAAGCCCCATTCCAATCCAATTTTGTTAAATGTCATAGCACTGATAGCCTCCAACAGGAGGTGCTGGAGCAAATTTTGCAACAGATTTTTCAAAAAATATTTGTTTGTGTACATTGGGGATGCCAAAAAAACAAAAAAACAAAAAAAAAAACAGGTTTTGTGTTCACATACATTTTACATTTTATATTTATAAATCATTGAATCTGACAATCACCAAACATTTACTGGTAAATCTTCCCACACCATCCGTTTAAAATTACAGTGATTGGTTTCCCACCAGTGAATATTGGTGAAAGTCACATTCACTGCTTCATAAATATAAATATGAAAATATTATTTTCATAATAATATTATTAAATGTTAAGGGCTCACTCTAGTGCAGGGGAGACATTTTAAAATAAAAAAATTAAAATTTTTTCCTACAAATAGATCTTTCTTTTGATGGTATTTGATCACATCTGAGGTTTTTATTTTATGCGCTTTTAACAAGAAAAATGCGACCATTAAAAAAAAAAAAAACAATATTTTTTACATATCCAATAAAAAATATGTAAAAAATAAAATTCTTCAAAAGTTTAGTTTTCTTCATATGTTTTTGCTACATATTTTTTGGTAAAAAATCCCAATAAGCGTATGTTGATTGGTTTGTGCAAACGTTATAGCGTTTACAAATGATGGGATATTTTTCTGGAATTTTTTTTAAAAAATTTTTTTACTAGTAATGGCGGCAATAAGTGACTTATAGTGGGGCTGCAACATTGCAGCGGACAAATAGGACCCCTAACTGTCACTTTTGATACTTTTTTGGGGACCAGTGACATTACTACAGTGATCAGTGCTAAAACATATGCACTGTTACTGTGCTAATGACACTGGTAGGGAAGGGGTTAACATCAGGGGCATTTTAAAGGGTTAAATGTGTTCCCTGGGAGTGCTTTCTAACTGTGAAGGAGCTGTTCTGACTGGGGGAAGACAGAGAATGGCGTTCCTGCTTAGCAGGAGCACCAATTTCTGTCTTCCTCCCTGTCAGAATGGTGATCTTCCTTGTTTACATAGGCAGAACGCCAGTCTGTGTCTCTCGGGAAGGATCGCGGGTGGCAGGTGGACATCGGGTCCTCCAGACCCACTGATTGGCTGCCCCTCCAACCAATCAGCATGCAATTGCACATCTGGTGGTGCACAAGTGCTCCCTGGACCCCCTGCACAAAATAACATACAGATGCGTGATTTCGTGCAGGGAAGCCGATTTGCAGCAGTAAAAGTATGTTAGACGGTTGCCAAGTGGTTAAAGCGTAACTCCACTTTTGTTGAGAAAAAAACTTTCCCCTCTGGGTGATCTCTGTACATTAAAGGGATTTTTAACAAACTTTGTTGCAGATTCCTAACGTTTGTTATTCTGAAGAAATCATTGTTTGTGCCTCTGTGCCTCTGTGCTGAAAGGGTCTAATGGGAGTGGTTTCATAATTATCTATCAGCTGTGGCAGCTGCAGGGCTCTAATGAGGAAGTCTGCTGGGCCTGCGTCCCTTTAAACGTGTTCCTATTGGGAGTATCTCACCAAAAATGACATTTTTGTTGCAGGGGATGCCAGAAATCTGACTTGTATCTTAGTGCAGACTTCTGGGAAAATTGGTGAGCCAATCACACAAGCAGGAAATGATGTTTCTGGGGTGTGGTCAGTATACATTCTGTGTACAGAACACCTCCAGGCGGCCATATTGCATTTCCAGAAAATTACAGCGGCTGCAGATTAAAAACGGAAAGGTAACTTTTAATAACATTCAATTACAATATTATTTGTGTCACAATTGTATACGCTATATTGTTTTTTCTATATTTGCTAATTTTTTTTTCCCTATGAAAGTGGAGTTACCCTTTAAATGCATCTCTAGGACATCTCATATGTCCATATATAGTAGCCCCATGACTGATTTTTTTTTTCAATTACTTTTTAAAAAGATGGAAGGTCAGATACATTTGTTCTTACCTAGTTTTTTCTTCATATGTCCCTTCACGTACCAGAAGACTCCAAATGCAATAAGGAGCAAAATAATGAGGTTACCAGTGACCATCCCAACAATTACTCTATAATCTTCTGACCTGAAAGCTACAAAAATAGGCAACATTTAGCCACCATATCATCCGTATGATTTTTTTTTTTTTCCTGAATCACGTGTAGTCTGCATTTACAAAGATACTTTAAACCAGCGTTTCTCAACCTTAATTTTGTCAAGGCACCCTTTAAAATTATGGACAAACTCAAGGTACCCTCCAAAACTATGGATAGTCTTGAGGCACCCCCATCCTAAAATATAAACACTATTTTAATAGTTTTACATAATGCAGCAACATCCACACAAGTAGGAGACCCAACGTTAGAGGGGCAAACCGGTACTGACTATTATTCCAGTGTTTCTCTTCTACTCCAGTTATTCTCCATCACTCAGCTAATGTGACCCCAAAACTGATGGAAATGGGGCAGGGGAGGGTCAAATAAGGATGCAATGCAGGTGACTGACATCCTCCTTATCAACTGATGATGTCTATTGTCATTAGCATGCCTGCAGCTAGAAGGTCGCAATGGTGCCCAATGAAAACCTGTGGCTTTGTGTAACTAAAAGCCAGCTTTCATCCACTTGCCGCCTTGTATACGAGTTTTGGGCAATTTTTAGGTATTTTGCCAAGGCACCCCTGATAAATCCTCAAGGCACCCCAGGGGCCCTTTGCACGCTGGTTGAAAATTTTTTCTTTAAAAAACAGTACAACTACTTAAATGTATGTTTGTGTAAATATATCTATATCATTTAACTACTTAAGTATTAGTCTGTATATGTCTCCTCATTACCGGGATGTTTTTCAGTTTTCAGTGACGTGATGTGATAGTTTGACTGACAATTACACAGTCATGTAACACTGGAACATAAGTACTCAATTCATTTTACATATATAATTTTTTGAGAAACATTGTAGCTCATTTACTAAGGGCAAATGGGCTGTTCACTTTTCAAGGATTTTTTTTCACATTTCAAAGTGAAAATTGCCCTGCAAAGTAAGCAGTTTCTTTAGTAAATCAAACTTAACAAAAAAAAAAAAACTGGAATTTCAATGTTTTACTATATAAAAGAAAAATGACCAAACATTTTGAAGAAAAAAAAAAAAAAAAACTATAGCCCTGACTGCCCTTTTTTTTCCCCATAACATTGGTGGTCAGTGTGCCCCCTTTATAGTCAATATATTCCCTGTGTACCTGCTTGCTGCTCAGTGGTGGTCACTGCTGGCCAGCAAGCATGTCCCCTTAAAGAGGACCTCTGGCTGACTCCCCCATTTATTTTTTATGGCCCAACTTACCTGAAGGTGGTATGTGCACATTTCAGATACTCACCCATCCAGTGAATCCAGTGTTATCCCGCTGAGATCCTCTCACGCCCGGCCACAGTTCTGTCCCGTGCTGCCATGTTCAGTCTGACATCATCGAGAGGTCAATGAAGAGAAAGTGGCCGCACACCAAAATGATGACTTGATAGTAGCAAAGGTTTATTTGTACAAATCTGGATACAAGGTACAACAGAATGGAAATGGTAGACGTGTTTCACATGACTAACAGCGTGCTTACTCACTATTCTTTGCTACTATCAAGTCATCGTTTTGGTGTGCAGTCACTTTCTATTCATGTTCCTTTTATCCGGTGGCGATCTGAGGTCAAGCACCCACGGTTGATTGTGGATATAGATCCACCTGAGCGGTGTACATCTTCTTTTCATCATCGAGAGGCCTTCAGGCTCTTACGAGTTCAGCAGATGGGCCTCTCGATGACACGCCAATGGGCCTGCCCCTCCTCCTTTCTTTTTTTTTTTTTTAAGGAAACTTTATTAAATTCAATGTGCGGTACATTCACAACAAGAGATAACATTGAACAATACATTTTAACCTTTTTCGGAGTCAGATGCCGAGCAAGGGAAGAGCTCATATCTGACCCGGGGGGGGGGGGGGACATCACTTAAACATTACAAAATCAAATGAAACTGTCATACTAGAACCCTAGTTGGATGGATCTTTTACTATTGAATGGCGTTGATGCCATGGGGGGGGGGGGGGGACATTGGAAAGAGGGAAGAAAAGGCAGATCAAAAGTGAAGGGGAATGGGTGTGAGGAAGGGTGTAGGTGAGGTAGAAGGATGTTGAAGAAGACACCTAAGCTACAGCACAAAATTCCCTACCCTGGAGCAGCATATACAAAATCGTCCACTACCAGAGCATTGCTGACATTTTTGGGTAGCGAATCTAGAAAATCCTGCCATTTGCTTGAGAAACGATCAGCTGAGGATGGAAGGTTGGAGTCCATGTTGAGCCGGTCTTTAGTCATAAGGCTTAAGAGTTTGCGACGTACCTGAGATACTGATGGGCCCACAGTTGTAATCCAATTGGCAAGAATAACTCTGCGAGCTATTAATAGACAGGTGAGGATCCAGCTGCGTGGGTGAGGGGGAGGGCGGCTAGTCCATATCTGTAGATGTTTGTCCCAATATCCAAAGATAAGCAGTAGGGGGTCCTTTGGTAGCTGAAGGAGCGTGACCCGTTGTATTAGCGCCAGCACCTGGTCCCAGAAGGTTGAAATAAAAGAGCAAGACCAGAATCGGTGGTGTAGTGATGGACGGTTAGTTCTGCAGTAAGGGCATAGACGTGCAAGAGGAGCATTGCCGGTTGACGTGAAAGGAATATACGCTCTATGCAGAATTTATAACTGCGTTTCCCTCCACGTTTCGTTGGGTGTCAGGCGAAGGGTGTGTTTATATCCTTGAAACAACTTTGTGACCAGATCCTCCAGGGGAAAGTCCTTGGCCCAATTGGCCACCGAAGAACTAGCGTGGTGAGTGGACGTAAGTTTCTGGAAGGGTTTGCAAATGTCAGATATGCTATAAGTCCCTGAGTGCATTAAGGGGTCCAGGAGGGGATCAAGGAACCTGTTTGCAGAGGTGGTACCGGATGAGCGGATGAAGCTTTGACATTGCAGTACAGGAAAAAAGTGTGAAGCAGGTAATTGGTAAGTGTCCAAGACTTCTTGTATTAACCACTTTACCACCGGAGGATTTTGCTGTCTTCCGTCCAGGCTACTTTTTGCGATTCGGCGCTGTGCGACTTCAACTGACAATTGCGCGGTCGTGCGATGCCGTACCCAAACGAAATTTACGTCCTTTTTTTCCCACAAACAGAGCTTTCTTTTGGTGGTATTTGATCACCTGTGTGATTTTTACTTTTTGCGCTATAAACAAAAAAAGCGTTTATTTTGAAAAAATAACAATATTTTTAACATTTTTTTATATGAAATTCCCCCCAAAAAAGATGTAAAAAACAATTTTTTTAAAAATTTTTGGCCAATTTGTTTTATGCTACATATGTTTGGTAAAAAAAATCACAATAAGCGTATTTTGATTGGTTTGCGCAAAAGTTATTGCGTTTACTAACAAAGGGAAAGATTTCTGTCATTTTTGTTTTTTTTTTTAACGCGTAATGGCGGCGATCTGCGATTTTTTTTGCGGGACTGCGACATTGCGGCAGACAGATCGGACCCTTGACTGACATTTTTGACACTTTTGGGGGTACCAGTGACATTACTGCAGTAATCAGTGCTATATATATGCACTGTTACTGTAAAAATGACACTGGCAGGAAAGGGGTTAATTTTATTGGAGAGGGAGGGGTTAATGTATGCCTGGTGCTTACTGACGTGTAGGGGGGGAGGTGACTGAGTGAGTCATGGACAGATCGGATGTCCAGCTATGCTGAACAGTCCGATCTGTCACTCCCTGTCACTATGGAAATCCGCCCGCTGTGTTTACACACAGCGGGCGGATCTCCAGACTCGATCCCCGACAATCGGGTAAGAGCAGCGGCGATCGCCACTGCTCCTCCCCTGGCCCGACTCCCGCTGTGAATGAAAACAGCGGGAGCGAGCCTCCGGCGGCGCGCAAACGCCGCCCAGAAGGGGGAGTGTCTGACGACGTTAATACTACGTCGTCAGACGATAACGAGCCACTCTGCCGCAGTAGTATTACTGTGAGCAGACGTAAAGTGGTTAAACGGGGTTTGCCCGTGGCGTGGTCACAGAGATCCGCGAACTTTAACAGGCCTTTCCTTTGCCATACAGTAAAGTAGTCCGAGTGTATTCCTGGGATAAAGGCGGGGTTGCCCTGTATAGGTAAGTACTTGAACATAAAGGGGGGGAGCTTCAAGCGTTTCCTGGATTCCCTCCAGGCAATCACTGTGTCCCGTGAGAGCACATTGTGTTGAAGTGCTGGAGGCATGGATTTCCATTTGACATGTAAGACAGCTGCCAGCGAAAAAGGAGTGGACATCTGCGACTCCAATATAAAATTTGAGTAGTGAGAGGACTCAGAGAGCCAATCTAGGGATATTCTAAGAAGGCATGACAAATTGTATAACCTGATATCAGGAAGACTAGCACCACCCTCGCTCCTGGGAAGACAGAGTTTATTGAAAGATATACGGGGTCTTTTGCCTCGCCATACAAATTTGGATATGCTGGTGGTCAGCTGCTTGACATCCTTATGTTTTAACAGCAAGGGGAGTGTTTGCAACGGGTACAGCAACCGTGCAAAGCTGACCATTTTCACCAAGTGGCATCGCCCCAGGAGCGAGAGAGGCAGATCCATCCAACTATCCAGTTCACGAGAAATCTTTTGGAAAAGAGGAGGATAGTTCAAGGTATAGATAGAAGATGGGATTTTGCCTATTTTAATACCTAGATACGTTATGTGTGAGGGAGAGACAGTGAAGGGAGAGGTGGAAGCCCAAGCAGGAGGGGGCATGTTACCTAGGGGGAGGATTTCACTTTTAGCGTAGTTTATCCGCAGGCCCGAACACAGTTTAAATCTGTCAAAAATAGAAACGATGGTACGCATATCGGAGAAAGGGTTTCTGGTAAAAATTAGCACATCGTCCGCAAAAAGGGACAAACGTAGCTCACGTGATCCAATCATAATACCATGGAGTGGTGCCTTATCCAACAGGAACCTGGACAGGGGTTCCAGGGCCAGATTAAAGAGTAGAGGAGACAGGGGACACCCCTGTCTCGTGCCCTTGAATAAGCGGAACTCCTCTGTGAGGGACCCGGCCACCCACAACTGGGCCGCAGGAGAGGCATACATAGCTTTGACAATGTGAGTGAACGGTCCCGAGAAGCCAAACGAAGGCAAAACCATGGATAACCAATCAAAGTTCACATTATCAAAAGCCTTTTCGGGTCCAGGGTGATGATAGCCAGGTCCCCCCCCCCGAGGAGACCCTGGCCTGTTCCAATGCCAGAAGAACCTTACGGATATTTGAGGCGGCCGATCTCCCCTTGGTAAATCCTGATTGAGCTGGGTGTATCAGGGACGGCATAATTTGGGCTAGACGGGAAGCCAGAATTTTAGACAGGATTTTGCCATCCAGGTTTAGCAAGGAAATTGGCCGGTAAGACCCTGGTTCCAAGGGATCTTTCCCTTTTTTTGCCAATAATTTTATTATGGCCTGATTTCCGGTGGGAGGGTATGATCCTCCGGTCCATAGGGCAGAATAAACCTCTAGCAGGGTAGGGCCAATAACCTCTATAGTTGTTTTATAAAATTCCCCGGTAAGGCCATCCGGGCCTGGGGCTTTGTTCGGGGCGAGGAGTTTTATCGTGTCCTGGATCTCCTGAAGGGTCACTGGAGCGTTTAATGCTTCTAATTGTGATGGCGAAATTTTAGGAAGAGTAGCATTTTCCAAAAAAAAACGGGCTTGTCGGTCGTCAAAGTGGTCAGGGGAGTACAGGGAAGCATAAAAGTCCCTCATAGTCTTCTTTACCTCCGAGGGGGTGGATATAGTGATGCCTGAGGAGTTACGAAGGGAAGCAATATGTGTGGGTTTATAGGGCGCCCCGCATAATCTCGCCATAAGTTTACCGGCCTTGTTCCCAAATTTATGCATTATGGCCGAGAAACGAGCGCGTTTAATGTTTTCCAAATTATCCGCCCACGTTTCAAAAGCCTGCTTGGCTAAGGTCCATTCCTGACGATGTGCGGGGGAGTCTGTGGTCAGCAACAGACGTTGGGCCAACCTGAGCCGTTCACTTGCTCGGTGGTAGCTTTTAGAAGCGTTTTTCCTATAAGCCGATGCATAGGATATAATTTTGCCACGGAGGTATGCCTTGCCCGCCTCCCAGAACAAATTGGGCTGCGAAATGTGCAAGACATTAGCCTCTGCATATTCCTCCCACGCCTTAGCCAAGTATGCCTGAAAGTCTGAGTCGTTATGGAGGTACCCCGGGAAGCGCCACAAAGTAGAGTCCGCCTGTTTGTCGGGGGGATCTAGAGTCAGGGAGATGGGGGCATGGTCAGAGATAACAATTTCATGTATGTCCGGGTCCTCAATCCTATGGAGAGCATTGGCCGAGGCAAAAAAGTAGTCTATCCTGGTAAACACGTTGTGGGGATGAGAATAGAATGTAAAGTCTCTGTCAGCAGGATGGTGTAGGCGGCATACGTCTGTAAGATGGAGGGATTCCATCACCTGCGCCATCAGGCCTAGGGCCGGAGGTGCCGAACGGGTGCGTTTAGAGATCATTGCAGACTTGTCTAAGAGGGGGTCCATGAGAGAGTTGAAGTCGCCACCTATGAGGTGTGGGATATGGGGGTATTTGAGAAGATGAGCGGAGAGATTTCTATAGAATAGATGGTCTGGAATAGTGGGAGGATATACATTAGTGAGCACTATTTCCCTATCATTTATTTTTAAATGAGCGGAGACATAGCATCCATCAGTGTCCGATGAGAGGGAAAGGACGTCACAGGAGAGCCGCTTATGGATTAGGATCAATACGCCCGCTTTACGACCTGGGGCAGCTGAGCCCACCACCGTGCCCACCCATAACTTCTTCATCCGGAAGAAGTCATCGGAGGAGAGATGGGACTCCTGCAACAGGGCAATGTCGGCTTTAAGCCTCTTAAGGTGTCTTAAAACCTTCATCCGCTTGTGTGGGGATCTTAGACCCCTGACATTCCAAGAGAGAATCCTCATGGAGGGTCAGATATACAGTACTGTAAAAGGCATGACATCACAAGTAGATCTAGCAGGGAAAGAGGTGGAAGAGAGACCGGGTGCTGTAGGTGAGTGTAATATGTTATACCAGGTAATGGCCGATTCCAACCGTGGAATCAGGAGCAAAGGGAATAGGAGAGGAATAATGGGAGAGGTTATAGGGAGGAGGAAGAGGAAAAACAAAAGGGTGAACGGAGAAAAGTACAACATGGACCTCACTTTTTTCCGAATGCTGCATGTGTGGCCACCGGCGAGACCCTTGGTGCGGACCCGCGCGGGCCTTCGACCATCCCGTCCCAAGGCACCTCTATAAGAGGGGGGAGCGGAGGAGGTGAACGGCCCCCAGTACCCGACCCCCGGGGGGGGGGGGGGATCGAGTGCCCGATGCAGAACACAGTGCAGCATTTAAAGTGGCAATACACAGTGCTAGAAACACATAAAAGAAACCTTGCAATCCACATTACATAGGATGAGGAAAACATTAATATAACACAACAGTGCACAAAAAAAACAATAAAGATGAAACCGAGGGAAGGATCTTTAAACAGCCCCCAAGTTATAACCTGGGGAGACAAAAATCAGCAAAAGAAAAATAGTGCAGGAACCAATACTTTACGTGATCCCAACTAGACGTCCTCGGAAGAGGAGAGTGCCTCGTTCAGAAGTCCAGAACTCTTCAGCGGTGAGGGAGGAAGCGGTTGCCGCCGACAACATCAGAGTATTTTTGTCTCTTGGGAGACTCCTTGCGTGGACTCCTCGGGACCAGGGGGCGTTGGGCTGAGGAGGCTTTAGCCGAAAGGAGGTCCGACCCGTCCGCGTGGAGAGAGCGGGCAAAAGCTTCCGCATCCGATGGGTCCTGGAAGGAAAGTTGTTCGCCTGAGGGTGCACGCAGCCGAAGTGTCGCTGGGTATGCCAATGTGAATTTGATTTGAGCTTGATGCAGCTTTGAGCATACTGTCTGAAAAGCTTTTCTCTTCTTAGCCACTTCCACTGAATAATCCGCAAAAATCAGGACTTTTGCGCCATCGATCTGGAGAGATTTGGATTGCCTGAATTTTTGAAGGATCGCAGATTTGTCGGCGTAGTTCAAGTATTTGGCTATGATCAGACGCGGCATGGAGCATTCAGATGAGTGAATCCACATTACAGCAACACAGATGTTGTCCACATTTCAACAACACAGATTCCCTGCAGGCCCAAAGCCTCCGGGATCCGTTTGGAGCAGAGGTCTGGGATGGATGATGGTGGCATAGATTCCGGTATCCCAATAAAGTGGAGGTTACTCCTACGCGCTCTATTCTCAAAGTCCTCCACTTTTTGCATTAAAAACTGGTTTGTCTTGTCCTGTGCTTGTTCAAAACTGTGGGAACTGTATATCTCCTCTTCCATGCTAGCCACACGGTTCTCCACTTCAAGCAGCCTGTGTGAATGAGCTGTGAGCTGTTTTTTTATGTCCTGCATGCCTGCAGCTACAGCCGTTTGGACTGCTGCCGAAATAGTGGGGGAGAGAAGGGCCACCACAGTCTGGGCAATGCGATCTGACTGGGGGTCCCCCAAGGAAGGTACTGCGGGTGATGGAGGAGCCGCCGTGTCCATTTGGGAGGCATTCGATTTGCGGCGGACCCGGCGGAACGCGCGGGCCGCCTTTTTCTAGAAATTTGTCCATATCGGCTATTAAAAGGTACCTGGGGGTCGTCCGGAGGTATGGGAGCCGGCTGTGGACTCCGGATGGGTGGTCTGGCAGGTTTTTTAGGCTGATTTTGGGGCCGACCGCGGGAGCCGATGAGGCGAGCGTCTACAGCATTCGGCGCCGGAACCGGAAGTCCCCTCCTCCTTTCTTTTAATGGACTGCTGAGCCTCCCAGGATATGTGACGTGCATATCCCGGGAGGCACAGAAGGCAGAATGCGCAAATAATGCGCATGGGGAGGAGGGACTAGACTTTATTTCTACAAAAAAAGATAAACAAAGAGAAAAAAAGCCAAATACTTCTTCAGCATAGGAGGAGGGGTGGAATAAAAGGAACTTGATGAAAAGGGGGAAGGTCCCCCTTAAGGTCAATATGACCACAATGGCCTCACTTCTGTTGGTGGTCAGTGAGAGTAGTGCAGTGCATTGTGCAGTGCAGTGCATTGTGCAGTGCAGTGTACAGTTCTTGCACCTAGAGCCGGCATGCATACACAGGATTTCAATTAATAGTACCCCAATGGGCACAACAGGAAGGTGGTGGATCCAGATAAGGAGGATAAGGACATGGCATCAGTGAGGACAGAGTGAATGCATGGAGCTTGGACATTGCTGGAGCACACCCAACACACAAGGTAAGTGTGTCATAATGTGCAAGCATGCTGTGGACATGTGGACATTGTAGCAAATGTTAAACACCCTCACCATGCTTAAATTGTGCTTTAATAGTGTGGGAAACTTGATGATGCGGCAGGGTAGTGAATCGAAGGTGACTATGTGCAGCGTAGTAGACCAGAATCAAAGTGAACAAATACTTACACTTCTTATAGAGGAGATCTAGAACTAATTCCCCATACTTATTAGAACTTGTACATTTAATATATGGAATATCTTTCTGTAACAGCTGAAGGCTTAATGTGCTGTTGGTCACCAAATCTGATCTGGAGGTGGAAATTTGAATGCCTTCATCAGAACTGTCATAGAATTTGTCATCGATCTTCCAGTGTATATTTGCTTCCGGAAGCGACTGGACTATACATGCACATTCTATATGATTTTCGCTTATTTTGCAATAAGATTTCATCTCTGAAACAGTTTTGGGTTTGGCTAAAAGAAGAAGAAAAAAAAAACGTGTTTAGAGTTAGATGCATTTGCTAATCAGTTTAACGTGTTCAAAACTGCTGTTCACTTTTCCACAACAATGTCAACTAGAATAATTGTCAAAGAAGAGAAGTAATTTGTTGCATAAATGTACAAGCCCGATTCCAAAAAAGTTGGGACACTGTATAAATTGTGAATAAAAACAGAATGGAATGATGTGGACGTTTCAAATTTCAATATTTTATTCAGAATACAACATAGATGGCATAACAAATGTTTAAACTGAGAAAATGTATCATTTTAAGGGAAAAATAAGTTGATTTTAAATTTCATGGCATCAACAAATCTCAAAAAAGTTGGGACAAGGCCATGTTTACCACTGTGTGGCATCCCCTCTTCTTTTTATAACAGTCTGCAAACGTCTGGGGACTGAGGAGACAAGTTGCTCAAGTTTAGGAATAGGAATGTCGTCCCATTCTTGTCTAATACAGGCTTCTAGTTGCTCAACTGTCTTAGGTCTTCTTTGTCGCATCTTCCTCTTTATGATTCGCAAAATGTTTTCTATGGGTGAAAGATCTGGACTGCAGGCTGGCCATTTCAGTACCCGGATCCTTCTTCTACGCAGCCATGATGTTGTAATTGATGCAGTCTGGCATTGTCATGTTGGAAAATGCAAGGTCTTCCCTGAAAGAGACGACGTCTGGATGGGAGCATATGTTGTTCTAGAACTTGGATATACCTTTCAGCATTGATGGTGCCTTTCCAGATGTGTAAGCTGCCCATGCCACTCGCACTCATGCAACTCCATACCATCAGAGATGCAGGCTTCTGAACTGAGCGCTGATAACAACTTGGGTTGTCCTTGTCCTCTTTAGTCCGGATGATATGGCGTCCCAGTTTTCCAAAAAGAACTTCTAATTTTGATTTGTCTGACCACAGAACAGTTTTCCACTTTGCCACAATCCATTTTAAATGAGCCTTGGCCCAGAGAAAATGCCTGCGCTTCTGGTTCATGTTTAGATATGGCTTCTTTTTTGGCCTATAGAGTTTTAGCCGGCATAGGCGAATGGCACGGTGGATTGTGTCTACCGACAATGTTTTCTGGAAGCATTTTTGAGCCCATGTTGTGATTTCCATTACAGTAGCATTCCTGTATGTGATGCAGTGCCGTCTAAGGGCCCGAAGATCACAGGCATCCAGTATGGTTTTCCGGCCTTGACCCTTACACACAGAGACTGTTCCAGATTCTCTCAATCTTTGGATGATATTATGCACTGTAGATGATGATAACTTCAAACTCTTTGCAATTTTTCTCCGAGAAACTCCTTTCTGATATTGCTCCACTATTTTTCGCTGCAGCATTGGGGGAATTGGTGATCCTCTGCCCATCTTCACTTCTGAGAGACACTTCCACTCTGAGAGGCTCTTTTTATACCCAATCATGTTGCCAATTGACCCAATAAGTTGCAAATTGGTCCTCCATTTGTTCCTTATATGTACATTTAACTTTTCCGGACTCTTATTTCTACCTGTCCCAACTTTTTTGGAATGTGTAGCTCTCATGAAATCCAAAATGAGCCAATATTTGGCATGACATTTCAAAATGTCTCACTTTCAACATGTGATATGTTATCTATATTATATTGTGAATAAAATATAAGTTTATGAGATTTGTAAATTAGACCATTCCTTTTTTTACTCACAATTTGTACAGTGTCCCAACTTTTTTGAAATTGGGTTGTAGACAAACAGATGGGAAATCTTCCAATTGGAAGAACTGGAATTGGAAATTCTTTTTGCTGATGGACTCTATATGGGTTCCATGGGGGACGGATAGGAGATGCAGTCACAGAAAGGGTATGTTGCCCTTCTTGCTGATGGGCACAAGTGCTTCTAATGTGACGGCAGCAGATAGAATCTAAGACGGAGTTTCCGGGACTTCTGGATTCCCACAGTTGATGCCAACATCTGCAGGAGGGGCTTTTCATTTAGAGGGGCTAAGCAAAGAGGGTGAAATGGAAAAAGTGAATTGCGCTCCAGGGAGTCAGGAAGAAGGACACAGCAGATTACACTACACCACATCCAAGATGGCCGCACTCAGACAGCATTTTTAAAATGATCTGGCCAGTAACACATCTCCTGTATTAGTTGATACAACTCTGGATGAAGGAGCACAGAGGGCACATTTGGACAGCAGCATTGTCAGTCTGGGGTTCCCTATGCTAGCTGAGCTTTTGGTGCATTTCTTAAGAGGATATCATAAGGACAGCTTGGAGGCAGTTGTGGAGTTTTTATGCTGATTGAGACCCCCTATAATTAAGGGGTCCACCAGTTCCGGTAAGGATTATTTAACCTTGAGCACTGGGTGGAGTTCTTTATGGTGGAGGTCCCTCACATGAAGATAAAGTGTATTCAGTTCCTGCTGAGAAATCCGTGTTGCACTGGGCACTTTAAAAACTATTGTCACTGAATTCATTCACCTAAGGACTATTTAATTTATATTTTTATTTATATTTATATTTATTTATGCACACAAGCACTTTCTTGTGTCTGGAGTGTTGAGCGCAATTCACTTTTTCCATTTCACATTCATGCGTTTTACACGTTTTTATTGCAGCTTGCACTGTGGAAGAAATTCCTCATAATTGTAATTGAACACTGATTTATAGTTTATTTATTTGACTTAATATTGTCAGATATCACCGTTTGCGCAGTTTCTTTTGGTTTACCAATTTCTTTATATAATTAAGTAAAGAGGGGACTCCTTTTGCCAAACTGCACAACTAACCCAGATAGTGATCTAAACGGGTGGAGGAGAACTTTTTTGTGGACATTGTAAGTAGCTACTTTGGTCCTTTTGTTAAATGGTAATCAAATATATTTTATTCATTTATTTTAATATAACGGGTACCCAGGAACTAAGATGTCCCCTGTACCCATTTTGGTGGCAAATTTGTTTTAAACTTGATTTTGTATATACCTGTATTTTGTTTATATTTTCACATAAATTAGTTCATAATGTACATATGAATAGGATCTAGATGTAGAAATTCTGTCTCCTAAGGTCCCTCCATGAATGTCCTATCTGTTGTAGAGATATAGTGGTCTTTGCATTGGAATGCCCCCGATCTCTGTGGGGTATGGAATAGGTTGACACATTGGAGAGCAATAGAATTTTTATGACAATTGTATATACAATATGTAACAAACTTCTTATACTATGTTGAAGCACAATTTGTGGACAGCATATTATAGGGAGTCATTTTTATTTTGCAGGGTGGTACCCTATATATCCCTGAAGAAGAGACTTGTCTAATAAATCTTGAAACATGTTACATATCTGATTCCATTAAGCAAGCGACTATGTGGAATACTAGAGAGCAAAACACTGACAAGGCGCTCCTAAAATGCCATGTGGGTGTCATATATTCACGATATGATAAGACCTCAAAGGGCTGACTAGCAGTGATATCAAAAGCCCAGAAACACAGAGGGCAGTGCATCCATCTTGGTTTCTTCCACACACGGTTGAAAACAAATTGGATGAGCTGTGGTTACCAGTTGATGACCAACCCCATACCACAGGCCTTCAGAATATGCTGGGAAACCGGGTTACTGATGAGGACCGTGGGATCCATGTTGGAACATTCTTGCCGGCCGCAGCAAGGAGGCGGGTGGATCCACATCACCATAAGTAGCCGGAAACCAGGAAGTCTGTTGTGGTGGTGGACACTCAGCCTGGGTCACCTGGCATCTGGCGTGATTCTCTGGTGTGTCCCAGTCTAATGCCTCGTACACAAGATTAGATAATCAGACAACTTATCGTTCAAATTTTGGTGCACGATACTAGTATCAAATTTAACAATGCATACTAAACGTATGATTATTGCCGTACAGTTCTGGAAAAGCTTCCTGGTTGCGTAGCTACATATCAGATAGTGAAAAACAAAAACAATGGCAGCCAGGCTTTTTCCGGCTTATTTTGGTGTTTCTGATCATGCGTGGTCTTTGTCTATCGATTTTTAGCGCATGCATAATGTACTGATTAAGCGATTGTCGTTCGCTAGGCTATCGTACGACAAAAGTTTTCATGTTTGTCACTTCGGATTTTGTTGGACGAAATGTTGTAATCGGCTCTCGAAAGCTGTGTACTAATAATAAAATTATCGTGTGATCAATTTAAAAGTGATTACATTCATACGATTATTTGATCGTGTGTACGAAGCAAAATTAGAGATGATCTTCTTCTCTCTGTGCAACAATTCTGAACTGCTTCCTTCTGTACAATCTCACAGTCCTTTGTAAAATAAGAGCAACAGTACATTACAGGCTAGGAGCCCTGGGCCTTTTTGGAAAAGTAGCACAAACTTGAGGTAACTGCATGCAGGAGTATATCCCCCCTTTCTGCAGAACCAGTCTCAGCTCCACTACTCAGAAGGTCCTACCTGCCCTCCTGGATGCTCTGAAAATCTTTCAGGGTAGGGATTAAGGGATGAAGGGATGAAGCATACCACTGTCCCTCCAGAAACCACATATGGCAGACTTTCCCCTTGTAGTGTTCCCGAGTGTGCTGATGTACTCACACTGTCCTTTCCTTGCTTCCACTGCTCCCAGGTGGTGGTCCAAGTCAAACCACTCTGCTGAAGGGATCCTCTCTGAGCCAATCTGAGACTTCGGCACTATGGCCTGTAGCCCCTCCCCATCTCCCAGACCTAGAGGGCCCCTCAAGGACACTAACATACTCCTCAGCACTCCATCTCCATCTTCAAACTCAACACGTCTTGCCAGCATGACTCATCCATACTTAAGGGCTGGCTCAGCTACCCTGCCAGGCCCACTGCCTGGGGATTGGCCAAGCTCCATTGAGTATGTAGAATGACCCTCTTAGCCTCTGCCCTCCAGTTTATGGAAGTTTCTCCAAACTCCCAGAACCAGTGGGGGAACCAGAGACTTGCCTGCATGAGCCATCCATCCTAAACTTAATAAACCCTGACCCAGATTTAATGACCCATGCATAACCATTGCCTGCTCTCGCAAAAGTAGCACACTAGAGATAGATAGATAGATAGATAGATAGATAGATAGATAGATAGATAGATGGATAGATAGATAGATAGATAGATAGATAGATAGATAGATAGATAGATAGATAGATAGATAGATAGATAGATAGATAGATAGATAGATAGATAGATAGATAGATAGATAGATAGATAGATAGATAGATAGATAGATAGATAGATAGATAAGCATCTGTTTAAAGACGATTCCACCTAAAAATACAAAAAATTGGACCGAACACCAATAAAGTGTGTATTTAGAACGCAGTAGTTATTTTTACTTACAGAGTATCTTTACTGCTAAAGAGGTACTTGAATTTCCATATATATTCATGGCTTTGCAAATATATAATCCATGATCCCTGGTGGATATGTCATGAAGGTCAATTTGCCCAGTTGGAAACGTGTTGTTCAGGTTTCTAGGAATTAGCCATGTTACTGTGGCTTTTGGAAAACTTTCAGCAAAACATCTTAGAGAAAGTGTTGATTCTTCTGGGACATAAATTGCGTTATGTTCATCCGTGGTACAGTCTGGATGGAAATAGATGATACATATATCACAGTTATTCAGGTCATTCTATTCAGATATTCATTTGTTCATTCATTTATTTAGTAACATATGTTCTTTATACATAAAATAGTAGCATGCCTGGGAAGGGCAGAGTATATCGGCTGGTTGACTTTATTATTGACAGTTAGGGGTTGATTTATTAAAACTGGAGAGTGAAAAATCTGGTGCAGTAGTCCATAGTAGCCAATCAGCTTCTAACTTCAGCATATTCAGTTAAGCTTTAACAAAAAGCAACCTGGAAGCTGATTGGCTAACATGCACAGCTGCACCAGATTTTGTACTCTCCAGTTTTAGTAAATCAACCCCTTAGTGAATATTTGAAAATCTGCTTCACCAGCAATTTCCAATGGAAACATTTGTTCCTATAACAACTTTATGAGAGGTTTCCAATAATTTTGAGATTTTACCTCATTTTTTTTTTGTGAATCCATAACAAAACACGGAGCATAATCCCATAGAAAGGACACATAAAAAAATGTTTTAACCACATTTTATCCCTTACTTTTTCATAAAAAAAAACAAGTTTTGATTTTAAATATAGCTTAACCAATAATATGCACTCCATGAAAGAATATCTTAATAAAAGTTGAAAGGTTAGTGATGTCCAAGTATCTCAAGTTACTTCATTTGCAACTTTTATGGCTGTACTTGAGCTTGACACTCAGCATCCAAAAAGGGGTATTATGGAGTGAAATGCACACACACGGGATAAATACATAAAAGGCATATCATAATAAAAAACAACAATTTGTCCAATAAGTCAATAAAAAATAGAGGAATCCATGAAAAGGTAAATAGCACCTGTCAGTGTACAAGTTTCAAATGAGCAGCACGCACTAAGGGCAAAAAGCTCTTCTCAGGAGTGAAGCCAGCTCTGTAAACGACATGCAAAGAAACAGAAAAGCACCTCTAAGTGCAATATTTATTATATGAAAGGGGTAGGAAATTAGGTAAACACTCACATAAATGTACAAGTGAAAAGGCTCATCTGTAAGATAAATGCCCAGTGAGTAGAATCTTCAAAGCCTCAAGTCCGAGGGTGTAGCGGCCACGGTAACCACAGAGGACAGGAGAATGCCAGCAAGTCAGAGTCTTTCTGGGTACAGTTAGATGGAAGTCAGCTTGGAGCACAGCGCTGGTGGGCATGTGACGTCACCAGTGTGAAAGGATAAACCCTAACGCGTTTCAGAGCATGCGTGAGAAAGGAGCGCGCATGCTCCGTATGAGCTTTGCACATGCTCTGAAACGCATTGTGGTTTCTCCCTTCACCCTGGTGACATCACACACCTACCAGGCTCACCCTCCAGGCTTGTTTTCATCTAGCTGTACCCGGAAAGACTCAGACTTACCGGCATTCTCATGTCCTCTATGGTTACCATGGCCACTACACCCTCGGACTCGAGGCGTTGAGGATTCTATTCACCAGGTGTTTATCTTACAGATGAGCCTTTTTACTTGTCCCTCTATGTGAGTGTTTACTTGATTGCCCTTCCCTTTCATCTAATAAATACTGCACTTTATTGTTTCTTTGAAAACAGGAGTATTGGCACTGAGTAACCCTTGTTGACAAGCATGCTGAAAGATCCATCCATTACCCATCTTCAGTGTTCTGGCTGAGGGAAGAAGGTTCTCATCCAAGATTTTACAATACATGACCCCATCTATTGGGCCCTCAATGCGGAAAAGTTGGCCTGTACCTTTAGCAGAGAAATAGCCCCATAGCATAATGTTTCCACCTCTGTGCTTGACTGTAGGGATGGTATTATTAGTGTCATAGTCAGCATTTTTGTTCCTCAAAACATGGCGAGTCGGGTTAATGCCAAAGAGCTCAATTTTGGCTTCATCTGACCACAGCACTTTCTCCCAATCCTTCTCTGAATCATTTAGATGTTCATTGGCATGACTGTACACATGCCTTCTTGAGGAGGGGGACTCGACGTGAAAGAAAAATGCTAACTATTACCCTAAGAACACCATCCCTACAGTCAAGGTGGAAACATTATTCTTTGAGGCTGTTTCTCTGCCAAAGGTACAGATCGACTTTGCCACATCTTCTTCTGAACCTCCTTCCCTCAGCCAGAACACTGAAGATTTTTCCCACTGTATATTTTTATTTTATTTAGTAATGATGAGGAAATGGGAACACAAAGCAAACAAATTTGACTGCAAAAGTGTCTCCAAAAACCCAATGGCAAAATGTGCATCCAGGTGGCCAATACGGTGAGTATAGTCAGTTTAGGTGTTAATCCACAGCGGCTCTGACCGGAGCTGGGTTGATTGAAAAAATATTGGTGTGTACTAGGCTTTAGAAGACCTAGAAGGGTAGAAGCTGTTACAGTTGCAAAGAGCAGTGGGGGTAACTAATGGTCAATCTTCTGGTATGGGACGTCAAACATATTTACACAGGCGTGATGGTCAGGTATCTACAAAAGTTTGACCGTATAGCAAATCCTGTTACCTCACCTGTATTCCTACTCTCTAGACTAGTAGATTGCACAGCAGGGCTTTTTTTTCAGCAGGAACGTGGGAGAACACAGTTCCAGCACCATCAGCACCTCCAGCGAATCCAGCAATGAACATATGTAATAGCAAGGGTGTGCAGGAGGATCTATTGATGCTGGCTGCTAAGGGAACTATTGTCACTGCTGGGGATCTGTATTTGTGTGAGGTTATATTGTTGCTGGGGGATCTTTTGTTGCTGGTAGGGACCTACTATTAAGGGAGAGGTCTATTATTGCTTGCTGCTGGAGAGTCTATTGATGCTGGCTGCTGGGAGATCTGTTGTTGTTTCTGGGGGGGGATCTTTTGTTGCTGGGGTGGATCTTTTGTTGCTGTGTGCGTGTGAGGGGGGTGTCTATTGTTGTGTGGGGGGAGCTATTGTTGCTGTGGGGAACTATTGTTGCTTGGGGGGGACCTATTGTTTTTGGGGTGGGGTTCATTGTTGCTGGGGGAGTCTATTGTTATATGAGGGATCTATTGTTGCTGGCACCAGGGGATCTATCTATTTACTGCTTTTCTTGTTATTAGACAAGAACAAATTCCATACAAATTATTCAGCACCACAAAATGATACTTGGGGCAGCACTGGGAGGTGGGTAGGTGGAGGAACCAAGGGATGGTGCTTGGCGGTGGGTGGGGCACAGAGACAAGGGGGGACTCAGAAGGGGGCAGTTCCTGCACCTATTCTCTGAGGAAAAAAGCCCTGTTGCACAGAACAACGCACATCAATTATTTTGCAACTGAGACTAAGAAGAACAAGAATTACACTTTTTTTTTTTTTTGTTTTAAGTCTTTAAAGAATGAGTCAACCTTTGTTAAAAAAATAATCAATGCCCAAATTTTTGCAGGAAAAATGTACATTTATTATTTTTTCACATGAACCTGCTGAGCATTGTACCTGCAATCTCGTGATCATGGATGCAATGTAAAGCTCCTGCAGACAAGTCCTACAGCTTTCTGCTTTTACCTCCATATGGGCTTTGAGTAACAAGCCGCAGGGCTTGTGAATGAACTGCAGGGGTGCTCATCGGTGCCTTCATAATCCATTGAGAACTACAAGCCTTCTGCTGCAGTGTCAGATGAGACTTGCAAGTTTCTCATCCACAGATTGCTCAGCCGCCCGGTTTTCAAAAGACAGCAGGTGTGGGGAGAGGGGTGTAACATGCCCCTTAAAGATGAGCCTATCCTTTAAAGTAAACCCCAGTCATGAAATTTGACCTGGGCACTTCTATCTGTAATGTTTACTTATCTCTCCCCAAAACCCTAAGCCCTGTATCTTTCTTCTGCTCGCTCCATTCTTCTGTTATCAGCATGATAACTTCTGACAAGTTCTCCATCAACTGAGATAAAACCAGGCTGAATTTTGTGTTGGGGTGGGGGCTATAAATAGATTAGCAGAAAGCTGGTCTATTCACAGCACAGCCCTTCATGTTTCTGCCTATGTGGAGGGGGGTGTGTGCCTTTCCTCCAATCAGCTGTCACACAGTGTATGGCAAGACAACACCCACAGGTGAATCAGGAAGAGAAAATTCTAACACAATTTTCACTTTCTAAACAGTATAGAAAGCGGAAGACAGTAGATATACAAGTAAAACTTATGTAGGGCGATTTGTTTCATCTCTATGTGTCATCTGAGGCTGTTCATTTCACTGGGTATATGTGAGGGTTTACATCCACTTTAAGTAAATTATAAGATTATCATTATAGCCCCTTAATGCCTTCACTTTAAGGCAGCAGCGAGAAAGTTTTAACAATAACAATGGTACCTGTAGGCATTGAACAACTGATCTGAGGTGCCCGGGGAGCATCTAAAAAGAAAATAAAAATGGTAGAGCGTTATAAACTGCTGGACAGGGGCACCTGGGGTATCCCTGGGCCCTTGAAGAATAAGAACAATAAAACTTACATCACATTACTTTGCGCTCCGTGGCAATTGGTGTATGTAGCCTCATAACATTGGCAGTGGAAGGGGTTCAAAGGGGCAGACTTAAAGTGGTTCTGCAAGCTCAAGGTTTTTTATTGCATGAAGGTAAAAAAACCTGTGTGCAGCTCCCCCCTAACCTGCAACATACATTGCATACTCCTGGCTACTACTTCTTTATACTGCGCTATACATTTAATAATCCTGAACCTTGCTCAGGGGTGTTGCTAGGTGGAAAAAAGACCAGGGGCTTCAGCTCGAAGGTAAATTTTATCACATGACGCCCCCTTCCGACATCAGGCGTGAAGATCAGCACAGGGGTCCAAACCCCTTTACATAAAACAGCCCCTGTACCTCTGCACCCCTTTACATTACACAGCCCCTGTGTCTCTGGATCACTTTACATTACACAGCCCCTATATCTCTGGATCACTTTACATTGCACAGCCCCTGTATCTCTGCACCCTTTTACATTACACAGCCCCTGTATCTCTGCACCCCTTTACATTACACAGCTCCTGTATCTCTGGACCCCTTTACATTACATAGCCCCTGTACCTCTGCACCCCTTTACATTACACAGCCCCTGTATCTCTGGACCCCTTTACATTACATAGCCCCAGAATCTCTGGACCCCTTTACATTACCCAACCTTCACACCTCTGAACCCCCTTACATTACACAGCCCCTGTACCTCTGCACCCCTTAACATTACACAGCCCCTGTACATCTGGACCCCTTTACATTAAATAGCCCCCCCACACCTCTGGACCCCTTTTGCATTAAACAGTCCCCCTCCCCCCGCAGCTCTGCCCCTTCCTATCTTATTGAGGCATGCAGAGGGGGAGACACAGGAGCAGAGAAGGACAGAGGCAGAACTGGAAAGAGAAACAGCAGTGCCAGTGCTAACAGCGGGAGGCTGGAGCTGCTGGAGGTAGCTTTCCAAGTTAACCTACAAGCCCTGAGTCCCAAAGCCTTGGGTTGGCCAGAAACTCGGGGGCTATAGTATGCAGTTTGCACACCGTCATTGGCACCTAGCAACCAATCGCCTGCTGGTTAAGTTAACTCCTCTAGCCTGGTTAAATTAACCAGCAGGTGATTGATTGCTAGGTGGTCCTAGCAACCACTCATGGTGTGCACACTGAATACTATAGTCCCGAGTCCCCTGCCAACCCCAGGTCTTGGGACTCTGGGCTAATAAGTTCCCATGAGCAATACAAGACCCAAGGCCTTTTGGGAGCCCACTCGGGGCTAGAGCCTGGGTCACCCCCCTCCCGAAGCCACTGCCCTAGCTTTCTTTACACTGGGTTGTATGGTACATACTCCTGACCACTGCACTCTGCAGTACATTACATACTCCTATAGGCTGTACCTTGCACACAGATGACTTCTGCACTCCCAGCATACAGAGTTGTGAAATTATATAATATATAGCAACCGAGCAAAATGGTCTGGAATATGAAACATACAGCTTAATGTACACAGTACACTGGTCAACATTATGTAAAAAATAGCACATCATACAGGGTGCAGGGCTCCAGAATATGTAACATACACCCCAGTATACAGAGTGCAACATTCAGAAGTATAGTCCAGTGGCCATTACCATGTCACATATGACAGTTGGGCGTAATAACACAGCATACAGAATATGGCAGTCAGGAGATGTAATGTACATGGTTCCTTACAAAACCCAGATGACTGCACTCTTTATGTTATGTCATACATTACATACACTTGACTACTGAACTCTGTATGATTTGCTGTCCCCCAGTAAATCTCCCAATCATGTGATATCTGTGATAGCCAACTACAGTGGTCAAGTAATTGGGAAGTCCATCCCACTCCCCCCTTAAAACCCAGTTCAAGGGCAGACAGGAAGGGGTTAATAGTTAATAAACCCCCCCCCCCCAAGAAAAGTAAACAATGTTCTTTGACTTCAGTTTTATTGTCCAGTGATGGAAAAATCCTCATCAATCATGGTGACCTCCACCACCACTATCTTCTGTCCGAAGATGCCACCCCACCACAATAACAATTCACTATGCACCAATACTTCCCCGCTGCTGTTCTCATCACAAATGACAGATCTCCAGGTGGCTGCTGGTTATAAACACAAAAGGCGGGGATGATGGGTGTTGTCATTGATGAAATATGGCCATGACACCCTGTGCTCGCAGGAAGTAGGTTTATTGATGCTGTGGGTGTCATTCAACCCCATGACATGCTTTGCTGGATCAACGGTGAGGTAAGTCTGCAGGGTACAGCTCCAGAGATCAGGTGAGTATAGCGACCAGAGCTGCAATTATTATTTTATAGAGCAACTGGGGATAAGGTTTACATTTTTTTTGCTCAAACCGAAATTCGGCTTTACCTTACTTTGATTAAACACTGCCCTTTTATCTTTTATTGAGGTAAAATTCAATTTTCAGGTAATAATAGTGACATACTTACAATGTACAGTGATGTTAACACTCCTGGTATTGGTCGAATGACTGTTAGTTGCTGAACATCGATATATCCCGGTATCATTTGGATTAGCATTCTTCACATCATAAATCAATGTCTGCCCATTCAATGTTCCAGGTAATGTCTTGTCTTCTTTAGTCCAGATAATTGTAGATTCGGGGTTACTGTCCACCATACACCTAATAGTCTCCGAATCCCCTTCCTTCACAATAATGGGTGTGGTCTCATTTAGGATGTTCTCTACCAAAACATGACAAGTTATGAGATTATCCTACATTCCAGGGAGATTGGTCACACGTTACTCATATTATTAATATGTCATAAAATGTTATAGCCAAATGCTGTACACTGAAAGGTAAAATAGTTCTCTCATTGTTGATATCTATTGTTTTGGGCAGAGTGCATTAGGTGATGCTAAAAAGAGTCCAGCTCAGCTTAGCTGTAATTAACCTGTTACTGCGTGTAATCATAATTACTTTTTAAATGTTACAATTATATTAGAATATATTATTTAATATATAGACAATTCAGAATAGAATAGTGGAAATAGTAGATAGATAGATAGATAGATAGATAGATAGATAGATAGATAGATAGATAGATAGATAGATAGATAGATAGATAGATAGATAGATAGATAGATAGATAGATAGATAGATAGATAGATAGATAGATAGATAGATAGATAGATAGATAGATAGATAGATGGATTGATAGATAGATAGATAGACCTGTAAAACCTTGGATTGCGAGCATAATTCGTTCCGAAAAAATCCAAAGCACTCGTATATCAAAGCGAATTTCTCCAAAAGAGATAATGATTCGTTCCACAACCATTTATTCATAAATCCTTCCGTGTATAGTCCATATAAAAAGATTATAGCAATGTGATAGGTTGTGTAACCATAAAATATCCAGCCATAAATGGCCGCCTCCACAAGGAGATTAGAAGCAATATCCAACAGGAAGTTGAGTGTATAAATGAGAAGAGAGGCGCCTCTAAGTGTAGCAATATGGTTACATTTATTGAAGGTTCAACATTTAGCAACTCATATGGTTGATAATTAACCACTTGCCGACCGCCGCATGACTATTTACGTCGACAGTCAGCCCCTCACAGGCAAATCGACGTAGGGCTATGTCGCTAGCCTGTGAGGGTCTAGGGAGCGAGCGTGCACCGCCGGAGGCGCGCTCCCGCTCCCGCGTGGTCACGGACCCCCCCGCGCGTGTGCCCGGTGGAGCCGATGTCCGCCAGTCACTCGCGATCGTCCGTTAGAGCGGGAGAAAGGCAGGCGGCTAAGGTAAACAAGCCGCCTGTCATTCTCCCCTGTGTATGAATAGTGATCATACGGTTCTACTCCCCTAGGGACACACATAACCTCTCCCTCTCAAAAAAAAGTTAACCCCTTCACTGCCAGTGTCATTTTTTACAGTAACAGTGCATATGTATAGCACTGATTACTGTAGTAATGTCACTGGTAACCCCAAAAGTGTCAAAAATGTCAGTCAAGGGTCCGATCTGTCCACCGCAATGTCGCAGTCCCGCAAAAAAAATTGCAGATTGCCGCCATTACTCGTTAAAAAAAAAAAACAACAAAAATGACAAAAATCTTTCCCTTAGTTAGTAAACGCAATAACTTTTGCGCAAACCAATCAAAATACGCTTTTTGTAATTTTTTTTACCAAACATATGGTAAAAAAAAATTGGCCCAAAATGTTAAAAAATTTTGATTCTTACTTTTTTCTGGGGGAATTTCATGTAAAAAAATTAGAAAAATATTGTTATTTTTGCAAAATTGACGCTGTTTTTTTGTTTATAGCGCAAAAAGTAAAAATCGCACAGGTGATCAAATACCACCAAAAGAAAGCTCTGTTTGTGGGGAAAAAAGGACGTCAAGTTCGTTTAGGTACAGCGTCGCACGACTGTGCAATTGCCCATTAAAGTCACGCAGTGCCGAATTGCAAAATAGGCCCTGGTCAGGAAGGGGGTAAAATCTTCCGGGGCTTAAGTGGTTAAAACAGGCACGTCTTAGTACGCAGGCATCCGGGGTAAAGAGGTCCACATTGACCATTGCTCTTACCACTGTCAGTCTGCAGTTGTGACCGGGAAGGCTACCCTGCAGTAGAGTGATCTAAAAGCGAGGCTTTAAGCGCTCGTGGAGCGCAGCGTGGAAGGGATGATGTCGATGACGGTGCGGAGAATGGTCTATGTAGACAGCTTTACCCCGGGATGCCTGCATACTTAGATGTGCCTGTTTTATTCATTAACCATGAGAGTTGCTAAATGTTGAACCTTCATTAAATGTAACAATATTGCTACACTTAGAGGCCCAACCACTGAAAAACAACCCCACATCATAATTCCCACTCCACCAAATGATTTGGACCAGTGCACAAAGCAAGGTCCATAAAGACATGGATGACTGAGTCTGGGGTGGAGGAACCTGACTGGCCTGACCTCAACCCGAGCGCAGACTCCTCGTCCAACATCAGTTCCTGACCTCACAAATGCACTTCTGAAAGAACAGTCAAACATTCCCATAGACACACTCCTAAACCTTGTGGACAGCCTTCCCAGAAGAGTTGAAGCTGTTATAGCTGCAAAGGGTGGGCCAACTCAATATTGAACCCTACAGACTAATGGGCCATACACACTATAAGATTTTCTGAAGACTTTTTCCTTTAGACTTACCAAACCCATATAATATGAGGTCAAACCTAAACACTTTCAATTTGTATGCAATCTGGCAGGCCCTTGCACTACATAGAAAAGGTAAATCTGAAGGAAAAAGTCTTCAGAAAATCTTACAGTGTATATGGCCCTTAAAGCTGGATACACAATATACAACTTTTGTTGTCAGATTTCCTTTAGATTTACCTTTTCTATGTAGTGCAAGGGCCTGCCAGATTGCATACAAATTGAAAGTGTTTAGGTCTGACCTCATATTATATGGTTTTGGTAAGTCTGAAGGAAAAAATCTAAAGAAAATTGAATAGTGTGTATGGCCCATAAGACTGGGATGCCATTACTGTGCGTGTAAAGGCAGGTGTCCCAATACTTTTGACACTATAGTGTGTATATATATAGACACACACATTATATATATAATATTATATATATTAATATTAATTCCTATATTAATATATTATAATATATTATAAATATAAATATAATAAATATAATTATAATATTTTATATATATATATATATATATATATATATATATATATATATATATATATATATATATATATATATATATATATATATATAATATTATGTAAATATAATATATATATATATATATATATATATATATATATATATATATATATATATATATATATATATATTATGGAAACCAATACAATTTGAGAGAAAGACAGACAAAATAGGTAGAGTAGAGGAGAGAGGGAGATTATGGGAAGTGTTATGATGGAAAGCAGTCACTGATAATACTTACTGTATCTTTATCATATCATTTACCTTTAATTTTGATGGTCACAGTTGGGGGGTCTGAAGAGCACAAACATAAATTAGATACAAGCGTGATTAGTTTTACAACTCTTTGAAGAAGCCTTTATATCAGTATGAATGTTAACAAATCAAAACAAGGGGTAAATGACTGTGGCAAGTAAACCTTTGTTAAAAAAACAAAACTCCAACCCCACTCTATGCATGCGCAAGGGTGAAACTGAGCATGCTCAAATGTCCATGAATGTGGGCTTGCATTCTGATTGGTTCAGCTGCCTACTTAAGATCAATTTGTGCTGTTTCTTAAAAAAAAAAAAAAAAAAGGAATCTGCAATTTTACCACTGATCTAGATTGCTTCATAGGCTGTCATACCTGAAATTTATCACATGGTGCTGAGAAAACATCAGTATAACATTATCACAGTGACACAGTTTCTTAAGAAAAAAGGAAAAAAAAATGCTTTACAAATGTGCTTTATGAGTGCCAACAAACAAAAAAAACTGAGGGGACCAGGAGAGCCTAATCACATGAGCTGCCATATCTTTTCCCAACATATGTAATACGTGCTTGGGTGACTGCAATTTATTTTGAGCAAAAATTGTATTATTTTGCAGTTTTGTTTTTTTTTAATAATTGCATCTATTGATATTTTTGTTTATTTATAGGGGATTATAAAGGTAAAAAGAGATATATATATATAAAAAATAATTATATATATATATATATATATATATATATATATAGATATATATATAAAAAATATATACATAAAAAAATAACAAACATGTTCTATTTACCTGCTCTGTGCAATTTCTTTTTGCACAGAGCAGCCTGGATTCTCCTCTTCTCAGGTTCCCAACAGGTGCTCCTGGCTCCTCCTCCCTGCTGAGTGCCCCCATAGCAAGCCGCTTGCTATGGGGGCACTGATGCAGACTCAATCTCAAGCATTGCTATGTGTGCCCATTGACACACACATTGCTGCTTGGCCCCGCTCCCTGCTCCCTCCTTGCTGGCTGTGATCGACAACAGCAGGAGCCAATGGCTACCATGGCTGCCTCTGAGCCTATGAGGAGAGAGAGAGAGAGAGAAAGAGAGAGAGCAGTGATGCTGCCTTTGGGCACATCGCTGGCTTGTCATTGGGCTCAGGTAAGTATAAGGACGGGCTTAGGGGGGTGGAAAAACTGCATGCAGAAGGTTTTTTACCTTAATAACAAAATTATTGAAAAGGCAAAGAAAATAAATTCCCTGGTAAAAGGAGATGCTAGGGCAGCCATTACCACCAATAACTCACATGTGATTGCAAAATGTGTACATAATGACTAGATTCACTTGTTGAGCATTCATGAGTCACTCCAAGGGTATCCGTCTCCAGTGATAAATTCAGATTCATAACCTAGTCCAACTCCCCCCCAATTAATTCACTGATCCCTACTAATAAATACTGCATAAAGTCCTGTGGAGCATCTGAGCTGGCCTTTTGAAGAAGCGGTAGCGCCATTTTTGCTTTAATTCATAGATGTCATTAAGATGCTTTAAGCCAGGGGTTTGCAACCTATGGCCCGTGGGTCGCGCCCAGCCCTTTGCTGCTAAATATCTAGCCCAGCCCACAGACATATTAAAGTGGTTGTTAAGCCACTTTGTTATGTTTACACAAACATCCCTTTTTGTTAATGGCAAGTGTCCCAGTGCCTATACTTTATTAATAAAATGCTGCTATATACCTGATTTCCAAACGCTGCTTGGCGCTCACGTGACAGGCCCGCTCTCCCCATCTCCAGATCTGACAGCTAGAGCAGGAAGGGCTGAGAGTCCCCCGCTGACGTCAGATAGGAGGGAAGGAGGAGAGGAGAAGAGATCCAGCAGGTCAAGTGAGCACTGTGCGGCGCTGGAAAATCAGGTATAAAGCGGCATTTTTAAAATAGGGCACTGGGACACTTGTCATTAGCAAACAGGAGCGTTTGTGTAAACATAACAAAGTAGTAGCTTAAGTAGCTGTGGGGGGGCTGTGTAATATGCAGGGGGGGGGGGCTGTGTAAATTGCAGGGGGACTGTGTAATTTGCAGGAGGGCGCTGGGTAGAAGGGGCTGTGTGATGTGCAAGGAGGGCTGTGTAATATGCAGGGGGGGCTGAGTAATGTAAAGGGGTCCAGAGATACGGGGCTGTGTCATGTAAAGGGATCCAGAAGTGCAGGGGGCTGTGTTATGTAAAGGGGCCAGAGGTGCGGGGGCTCTAATGTAAAGGGGTCCAGAGGTGCTCTGGCTGTGTAATGTAAATGGGGCCAGAGGTGTGGGGCTGTGTAATGTAAAGGGGGCTAGAGGTGCGGGGGCTGTGTTTTTTAAAGGGGTCCGGAGGTGCAGAGGGCTATGAAATGTAAAGGGGGCCAAAGGTGCAGGGGGCTGTGTAATGTAAAGGGGCCAGAGGCACGGGGGCTGTGTAATGTAAAGGGGGCCGGAGGTGCCGGGCTGTGTAATGATATCTTCACTAGTAGCAGGTGAATGCGGCCCTCCATGCATTCACATACATTGAATCCAGTCCTTAAGTGGAAAAATGTTGCTGACCCCTGCTTTAAAGCAGTTGTAAACCGCTGCACTTTTTTTTTTTACTTACCTGCAAGGCAAAGACATAACATACTAGCACATTATGTTAAAGTTACCTGAAAACGAAGCGTTCCAGTGATGCAATGCCATCGCTGCAGGTAGCGTCCATCTCTACCCGGTCTTCCTTCTGGGTTCGCAGCTCCGGATCTGTGACTGGCCATGTGCCAATGACATAACTGGCTGCTAGCTCAGTAATTATCTCCTAAACGCGGTGCATGTTTAGGAGATATTTACACAACTTGTAGGTAAGCCTTAATATAGGCTTATCAATATATAGCACCCTACAAGGTAGGTGCTAGGCAAAGTATAGTGGGCCTTGGTTGCCTAACAGCAGGGCCATGTTTTCAGCTGGGCTGTCATGTCTCTCAGGTGTTGCTATTGAGACTGGGGGGTCTCCCCTCTGGCTCCATGAGAAGGGTTCTCATTGGGCAGTGGAGGAAGCCCAATCAATGGCACATTCAGGATTGTATCTACCCCAGAAAGGCAGATTCTGCTGCACAGGATTCTGGGAGTGGGTATAAGTTTGAGGGGGACGCATGACGCAGCGTCTTTGGAGGGAAGCAGAGTGCCAGGAGGGAGAGTACGGCTGTCTCTCCTCCTGTCAGAAGGATCGGGTGTCCCAGGCGGCTTGCCTGAGGGGACAGAGAGAGAGCTGAGCTGCAGAGAGGATCTGGGGTGCCGAGGACCAGCGGAGTTGAGGGGGTCCAGTTCCAGGAAAGCATTCCCAGTTTGTGAGTACTGTAACTGCCCTTGGGGGTCTGCCCAGCTGAGAGGGGACCACTTCGGTGAAGGTCCAAGGGATCCAGGAGCTAGCTAGCAGTAAAGGGGGTGGCAGTGTTGACCCTGAAGTACAGAGAAAGGGGGTGCCAGTGTTGACCCTGAAGTACAGAGAGGGTGCCTAGTGAGAGGACTCTGAAGTGTAGAGAGGGTGCCTAGTGAGAGGACCCTGAAGTTCAGAGGGGGTGCCTAGTGAGAGGACCCTGAAGTTCAGAGGGGGTGCCTAGTGAGAGGACCCTGAGGTGTAAAGGGGGCTCCAGCAGTTGTGCCCTGAAGAGTTAATGTGTACAGCGTGCAGTGTGCAGTGTTGAGAGTTGCAGCAGCACAAGCAGTTACAAGGAGCTACCTCAGTCAGTGAAGGGCTGGGGGAAGCTGTTACAGAATTTTTGAGCTAACGCAGTGTCATGAGTCAAGTCTCTCTACAGTCCAGGACCTTTTGAGTTAACCAGAGTGTTAAAAGTCAAGTTCTAGCACAGTTCAGCAAAACAGTATTTTTCAAGCGCCAGGAAGTGTTGGTCGGCATTCAGCTGGCGTCAAGACAGCGCTAACAGGCATTTTTCTGCAAAGTGTCCCAGTGGTACCTAGTTGAGCCAGAGGAGTATCCCACTCATTCCCTTCTCCCATCCCCATTATCAAATAAACAAAAAATAACCAAAGATACCAGAATGGTCATTGTCTCCAATATCACACTTGGGTATTGAGCTTAAAGTGGAGTTCCGGGCACAAAAACCATTTTTCAACAAACATACCCCCGGGACAGTCAGGGCTAGTACATTCCACAATGGCTAGCCTCTGATCTGTCCCGGTTCGCACTTACCTACAAGAAGAAATACTCACTTATAAAATTTCTTCTCCAGCGTTGCCATCTCTGTTGTGGGCAGCTGAAGCCGGCGCGATCCTCTTCTGCGTCCTCTTCCGCGTCTTCTTCTCCCAGAATGCGCCTGCACCGGCCCCTCTCGTCACTTCCGGTGCGGCGCCACATTCCTCCACAGCTTCTGGGCATGCCCAGAAGCTGTTTAGCAGGGAATGCGGCTTCGCCCCGGTAGTGATGAGCGGGGCCGGTGCCGTCGCATTGATTCCTGGGAGCGATGACATTCAGCTCCCAGGAATCATCGCAAGACAGGAAGTGACGGCGGAGCCGCGGCTCAGAGTGAGGAAGTACACTGAGGTGAGTATTTTCAATCTACAATTACAAGGTGAGTGAAAAAAAAAATGCCTAACTATCCAATTCCTTTTCAGGTTAAGGAGACCAAGCGGATGGGCACAAAAAAAAAGGTAGATTTTGTGCCCGGAACTCCGCTTTAAATGGGCTGAAGGTGTCACTGGTAACCATGGCAGACCCACATCAGGCCCAATGCCTGGAAATCCTGCTACAAATAGATACAACTTAAAGCATAACTCAACTTTTGTTAAGAAAAAAACATTCCCCTCTGGGTGATTTCTGTACATTAAAAGGATTTTAACAAACTTTATAGCCGATTCCTACCTTTTGTTATTAAGAAGAAATCATTGTTTGTTCCTCTGTGCTGAGTGAGTCTAATGGGAGTGGTTTCATAATTATCTATCAGCAGCTGCAGGGCTCTAATGAGGAAATCTGCTGGGTCTGCATCCCTTTAGACGTGTTACTATCAAGAGTATCTCACAAAAAATGACATTTTTGTTGCAGGGGATGCCAGAAATCTGACTGTAGCTTTCACGTAATTTAAAGCGTAACTCCACTTTTGTTGAGAAAAAAAACATTCCCCTCTGAGTGATCTCTGTACATTGCAAGGATTTTAACAAACTTTGCTGCAGATTCCTACCTTTTGCCTCAGTGCTGAGTGAGTCTATTGGGAGTGGTTTCCTAATTATCTATCAGCTGTGGCAGCTGCAGGGCTCTAATGAGGAAATCTGCTGGGCCCGCATCCCTGTAGACGTGTTCCTATTGGGAGTATCTCACCAAAAATGACATTTTTGTTGCAGGGGATGCCAGAAATCTGACTTGTATCTTAGTGCAGACTTCTGGGAAAATTGGTGAGCCAATCACACAAGCAGGAAATGATGTTTCTGGGGGTGTGGTCAGTATACATTCTGTGTACAGAACACCTCCAGGTTACCATATTGCATTGCATTTTCAGAAAATTACAACAGCTGTAGATTGAAAAGGAAAGGTCATTTTTGATAACATTCAATTACAATATGACTTGTGTTGCAATTCTATACGCTATATTGTTTTTTCTTTATTTGCTGATTTTTTTTCCCCACGAAGGTGGAGTTACCCTTTAGAGATGGAAGTTTACTTCCTCTTTAAAGTGGAGTTCCACCCTAATTTAATACTTACCTCCATCTTCTCGTTCCGGGTCACCTGAAAAAGAAATGGATAATCGCATATTTTTTTTTTTTTTTTACTTACCTCGTAGCGAAGAAAATATACTTACCTTACTTCCTTCTTCCTCCTTCCTCGGCCGCGGCCCCGTCGTCACTTCCTGGCTCTGCAATGATTCCTGGGAGCTGAACGTCATCACTCCCAGGAATCATTGCGCCTGCACCGGCCCCGACGTCAGTTCTGGGGCGCGCGCGTCATCCCCTTCTAAACAGCTTCTGGGCATGCCCAGAAGCTGTGGAGGGATGACGCGCGCGCACCGGAAGTGACGGCGGGGCCGGCGCAGGGCATCGTGGGACCGAAGAAGGCGGAAGAAGACACCGAAGGGGATCTCGCTGGCTTCAAGCTGCCCACATCTGAGATGGCAGCGCTGGACAAGACGTTTTCAAGGTAAGTATTTGTCCTAACAGGTAAGTGCAACCCGGGACAGATCAGAGGCTAGCCATTGTGGAATGCACTAGCCCTGACTGTCCCGGGGGTATTTAAAAAAAAAAAAAAAAATCCAGGGTGGAACTCCGCTTTAAGCTATTGTCTGACAACTATTGACAGAAGTTCTCACTACCCTGTTAGGAGAGGATACTCATTAAAATGGTAAATATCTAATTGTATCAATTTTTTTTAAATCTTTCTTCTAACAAAATGACCAATTGTTTCTGGATACTGACAGATTATGGCAAGATACATAAACATGAACTTACATTCAACATTTAAACTAATCTGCTTTTCGGTTGATATAGAACTTGCTTGGAAGTTCACAATACAAGTTAAGGATGAGTTGTGGTCTTGCTTGGATGGAGTGAATGTGATATTGGAGAAGTATGTCCTGTTACCATCTGTATAGTCGATTGTATAAGTAACACTCGTCCCCTGTACTCCTCCAATCCAACTTATCAGAGGAGCAGAGCCGTTGCATCTTCCGGGACTTTGGCAGGTCAATGTCACCTCCTTCCCAGCCAATAAATTCTTCATCGGAGTGATCACTGGTTTTTCTGTCAGTTCTTAAAAAAAAAAAGGAACTTATTAGGTGAAGGTAAAGCTCTACCATTACCCTTATGTATATATTTTTTCATTAATGACTTCACATTTTACTGCTCTTGTTTACAATCGGTATGATATTTTCCACCATAGATCCCTGATCACTTTGCCTACAAACAGAAGGAAGAAGCCAGTCTTTAAATCCCTTCTTCCCTGCTTAGTTTTTTTCTTGCTCTAATACACCCAGGAAGTGGGAAGGTCTATCAGTTCTGGACCAGAAGGATTTGCCCCCTTAATGACCAGGCCATTTTTTGCGATTCGGCACTGCGTTACTTTAATGGAAAATTGTGCGGTCATGGGACACCGCATTCATGATGTATTTTTTCCCCACAAATAGAGCTTTCTTTTGGTGGTATTTGATCACCTCCGCGATTTTTTATTTTTTGCGCTATAAAAAAAAAAAAGAGCGACAATTCTGAAAAAAAAAAAAACAATATTTTTCACATTCTGCTATATAACATTCCCCAAAAAACAAAATTTAAAAATCTAGATTTTTCATCCTTTTAGGCCAATTTGTATTCTACTACATATTTTTGGTAAAAAAAAAAAAAAATCGAAATAAGCGTATTTTGATTGGTTTGGGCAAAAGTTATTAAATCTACAAACTAGGGGAAAGATTTACGTAATTTTTATTGTTTTTTTTTTTACTAGTAATGGCGGCAATCTGCAGTTTTTAGCGGGACTCCCACATGGAAAAAAATATATATTTAATAAAAAAATTAATTTTTTCCCCCAAATATATTGAAAATATATTGAAAATATATTTGAAATGCTACAATTTTGGCCATATTCAATATATTTCTAAAAATTGTTCCCTAAATATATTGGAAATATATTTTTCTTCCATATGGGCGTTGACATTGCGGCGGACAGGCCGGACCCCTAACAGACATTTTTGACACTTTTTTGGGGGGGGGGGGGGCAGTGACATTACTACAGTAACCAGTGCTAAAAATATGCACTGTTACTGTAATAATGACACTGGCAGGGAAAGGGTTAACACTGTGGGTGATCAAGGGGTTAAATGTAAACCTAGGGTAGTGATTCTAACTGTATGGGGGTGGGGCTTGTGAAATGATCATAGAGACCTGTGATCCTATATAGAAGGATCACAGGCGCTCTGTGATCATTCCAGAGAGAAACACAGCTGACCGTCCTTCTCTCTCAGCGGGGAGCGATTGCGGGTGGCCGGCGGCAATCCCCACCACTGACCGCATGCATTGGCTTCCCTGCTGTCGAGTGGGGGCGGGAGCGCACTGTCGGTGGCGCGCGCTCGCCCCCTAGCACCAGGCACGCGACCAACGTAGAACTACGTCAGTTCACGCAGGAGGAGCTGCCTGATGCAGTAAAACTGCGGCGGGCGGTCCTTAAGTGGTTAATCAATGTTACTTTTGTTGTAGTAGGCTCAGGCTGTACATTAGGGATCTGAAAACTGTGGCCCTCCAGATTTTGCAGAACCACACGTCCCATGATGAATTGCAAGACTCTGACAGCCACAAGCATGACACCCAGAGGCAGAGGCATGATGGGAGATTTGCAACAGCTGGAGGGCCACAGTCTGCATATCCCTGCTGTACATCGTACAGAAATATAATTTCACAAGAGGTTCAGGGCATAACCCAGACATGTTATTTTGTAATGTTAAGGTGACACTAAATAATATCCTTATTTTTCAAAAATAACATCCACCTCTTAATGGCCCTGCAATCTGCCCTATGCACACTACAAATCCCATAGTCCATTGTCTATCTCAGGAGTGAAAAGGAGAGGGTGGCTATGCTCCTACATACAGGGCGATCATGGAGAACAAAAGTAGTCACCCTCTTAGTCCCCATTCACACTAGCGCGACTTGTCAGGCGAATCATTTTCCGACTGCCTACCACATATTTACTGCGGCAGGTCGGCCCTATTGTGAGAAATCACGTACTTGTACGATATTTTGTGCAATAGCCACAAAGTGGCGTGCATGCACTGCCGGAGGCACGATCGCACACTGATTGGACACAGGGGATGCCAATCAGAGGGTCCGGAAGACCTGATGTCCACCGGCCACTCGCAATCGTTCCCGGGAGAGGCAGAATGGCGATCTGCTTATGTAAACAATGCAGATAATTGTTCTTACAGGGAAGGAGATAGAGATGTTGTGTTCTTGCTAAGCAGGAAGACCAATCTCTGTCTTTATCCAGTCAGAGCAACCCCCACACAGTTAGCAAGCACTCCCAAGGGACACATTTAACCCTTTGATTTCCCCTGATGTTAACCCCTTCCCTGTCTGTGTCATTAGTACAGTAATAGTGCATATTTTTAGCACTGATCACTGAAATAATGTCCCCAAAAAAGTGTCAAAAGCGTCAGTTAGATGTCCGACTTGTCTGCCGCAGTGTCGAATTCCCACTGAAAATCGCTGATTATCGCCATTACTAGTAAAAAAAAAAAAATAAATAAAATTTCTATAAAAATATCCCATCGTTTGTAGGCACTATAACTTTTGCGCAAACTAATCAATATACGCTTATTGGGAGTTAGTCTCAGTTCACACTTGTGCGATGCGGGAAGGCTGCGAATTCGCAGCCTGTTCCCGCACCGCACCCGCACATCTGGCAGTTCACACTGCCACATGCGATACGCAGGGGGTGTCAATTAAATGTTAACGATGCCCCTAGTTTGATCGCATATCGCAGTGCGATCTGACAGTTCGCACAGGATCGGATCGCATAAGTGTGAACCACTGTGCGATCCGATCCTGATGCGGCTGAAAAAAAGGGTCATGTGTGAGTTTGGTGCGGATACAGTGCAAATTCAGCCATACAAAGTGTATGGCTGAATTCGCATCCGCACATGAGATTGCATGTAATGAAGGAGCAGTGCGCTCCGAATTACATGCGATCGCCGCACTTGCAATAATGTGAACCGGCCCTCAGTGTGAAGCTATCCCCAGGTCACCTAACAGGTACCTAAATATGCAGAGATCGGTGGGTTTCTGGTGAGGTGAAGAGGCTCTCTAGAAACCACAGAGAGAAAACAATAGAGCAGGCAAATTACCCTCTTCCTGACCACCCATCGTATTATTACTGCGGCAGGGCGGCTCAGCTGCGCAAAATCATGTAGTACTACATGATTTCGTGCACGAGGTCTCGGCGATCTCTCCCTTCCCCCACACAGTCAGCAAGCATATTTAAGCACACATTAACCCCTTTGATCAACCCCCCGTGTTAACCCCTTCCCTGCCAGTGTCATTTATACAGTAACAGTGCATATTATTTAGCACTGATTACTGCATTAATGTCACTGGTCCCCCAAAAAAGTGTCAGAAATGTCAGTCAGGAGCCCGATCTGTTTGCCGCAATGTCGCAGTCCCGCTAAAAAACGCTGATCGCCGCCATTACTAATAAAAACAAAAAAATAAATAAAAATTCCAAAAATCTATCCTGTAGTTTGTAAATGTTATAACTTTTGTGCAAACCAAATAAAATAAGATTTTTGGGATTTTTTTTTTTTAACAAAAATATGTAGCAGAATACAAATTGGACTAAACAATAAAAATTCGATTTTTTACATTTTTTATTGGGAATGTTTTATAGCAGAAAGTAAAAAAATATTGTGTTTTTTTTCAAAATGATTGCTCTTTTTTGTTTATAGCGCAAAATCTAAAAATCGCAGAGGGGATTAAATACCACCAAAAGAAAGCTCTATTTGTGGGGAAATTGTATTTGGGTACAGCGTCGCATGAGCGCACAAGTTTTCATTAAAATAACGCAGTGCCGAATCGCAAAAAATGGCCTGGTCATTAAGGGGGTAAAACCTTCCGGAGCTGAAGTGGTTAAAAAGGAAAGGAAAAAGCAAAAAAAAAAAAATAGATTTTGATAATTCCTTTGCTTGCTTATAATAACTCATCATTAACAACCACGTCATGTAATTCAAACTGTTTATCAATATCAACTGAAGATCATTTATAGATATAAAGAAGTCAAAATTTGGTACATTTCTTGTAAAAAAAAAAAAAAAAATCCCCAGAGAGATGCGGGGATCTGTAATAAAATTGGCTTAAATCTTTTTTTAGCCTTCTCCTCGGCTGTGGAAGTGCATGGTTGCCCATGGAACATCTCTATAAGATTTCCTCATTTAGGCTCCGTTCACATGTAGGCGTTTTGGGGCGTTTTTGGGGCGTTTTTCTGCTCTAGGATCAGCTCTCAAAACGCCCAACAAGACAAATCCTATTCATTTCAATGGCCCCTGTTCACATCTGAGCGTTTTGAAGCTGTATACAAAACGCCCAACGCTCAAAAAAAGTACATGAGCTTCTTTTTGGGCAGATTACAGGCGTTTTCCATTGATCTCTATTGAATCTAAAAACGCCTGCACAAAAATCGCGGTAAAAATCGCGGTAAAATCGCGGTAAAAATCGCCGCAAAAATCGCGGTAAAATCGCGGTAAAAAACGCGCGAAAAACGCTACGCTCAGGTGTGAATGTAGCCTAAGGGAGCTTTAGCAAATCCAAATAGAAAATTAAAAAATTCAGGCTCATTGTTTTTGATAATAATGTTTTGATTGTAATAGCTGAACTCACCAGTAACAGTTAATTGGATCATGTAATGTAGATAGTTGTAGCTGTTTTTTACATCTTGAAGTCTAAATAAATAAGATTTATCACCATCAGTAGGCTGAACATCATTTATAGACATAGAGCAGTCCAACTTTGTCGCGTCTCCTGTAAAGAAGATCCGTCCTGGATTTTTTGGAGGATACATAGAAGGGTTTTGAGAAGAAACAACTTCTCCCCCTGCATCGCCCTTGTACCAGATTCCATAGGCTTCCGCTGATGGTCCTAACTGCACCGTAAATCTGCATGGAATGTACACACATAGTCCTCTCTGCACACTGACTCTGCGTTCTACAAGTACGGTGTATTTAGACGGGTCAAATCCACAGGTAGAATCTGAAAAAAGATTATACAATTCTGTTCAAGGAAAACTGTAGCTTTCACGTAATTTAAAGGGTAACTCCACTTTTGTTGAGAAAAAAACATTCCCCTTTGGGTAATCTCTGTACATTACAAGGATTTTAACAAACTTTGTTGCAGATTCCTACCTTTTGCCTCGGTGCTGAGTGAGTCTTTTGGGAGCATTTTCATAATTATCTCTCAGCTGTGGCAGCTGCAGGGCTCTAATGAGGAAAGCTGCTGGGCTTGCATCCCTTTAGACGTGTTCCTATTGGAAGTATCTCACCAAAAATGACATTTTTGTTGCAGGGGATGCCAGAAATCTGACTTGTATCTTAGTGCAGACTTCTGGGAAAATTGGTGAGCCAATCACAGAAGCAGGAAATTATGTGTACAGAACACCTCCAGGCGGCCATATTGCATTGCATTTTCAGAAAATTACAACAGCTGCAGATTGAAAAGGAAAGGTCATTTTTAATAACATTCAATTACAATATGATTTGTGTGGTAGTTGTATACGCTACATTGTTTTTTCTTTATTTGCTTATTTTTTTCCACACAAAAGTGGAGTTACCCTTTAACTTTTTAACCATTGCACTCTGTAGATAGGATGCAAAATGAATCATCTTATTACGCATAGAATTATGATTAAAGCTGACCTTGAACTAAAAAAAGCAAGGTCCACTTATTACATCAGGACCCACAACCCCATAATAAATTGGGGCAATAAAGGTATTGCAGGGAAAATATACTTACTCTACCTCTGGGTCTGTAGGGAATGACTTCCTTATCTTTCCAGCAAGATCCCCAGGAATGGTAAGCAGAAGCATTATGCTACAACCAGTGTGAGTGGTGCATACAAATTTGGGGGTGGGCGGCAAACCCCCCCAACCCACCCCCACACGGGAAAGCCGGCAGGCAAATCCACCACCACCCGGGACGGCCGGCCAGTCAGCTGGCAGGATAATCCACCTACCCCCGTCAGCCGTTAGGCAAATCCCCCTCTCCCCCTCCTCCCACGGAACGGACGGCCGGACAGCCAGCATTCTTACCTCCTTCTTCCTGAATGGCTGAGTGACTGTGATTCTCCTCTGGCCATGCGTCTCCTCCCTCTTCCTGGCCAATGGCCAGTAAAATCACTTCTCTTTTCAGACAATTGGGAAAGGGGCCTCAGGACCCGCTTCCTGATTGGCTGGGAGGAGAATCAGTGTGATAATAGCAAATATTCATTCGCTAGTGTCATACAACTGGGTGGGCTCTGCGCCCAGAGCCCACCCTTTTTGAAGCCTATTAGAGCCTCTGGCTCTAATCACATGATTCAAAAAAACAAAACCCCAATTTGAATCCATGCATCTGGCGCCCTGCATGTAGATTAGGGAGCTGAATGGATGGATGGGTGGGCGGCGCCCCTGTGCCCCCAATGGACGGGCCACCACTGGTTACAACAATTGGGATACTGGGGATACTTGGGATACTCCTCATGATCTTGCTGTAAGGCTAAGTTCACATGTAGGCGTTTTGGGGCGTTTTTCTGCTCTAGGATCAGCTCAAAAAATGCCCAACAAGACAAATCCTATTCATTTCAAAGGCCCCTTTTCACATCTGAGCGTTTTGATGTTTCAGCTTCTTTTTGGGCAGATTACAGGCGTTTTTATTTTTTTCCATTGGTCTCTTGTCAACCGAAAAATGCCTGCACAAAAACGCCTGTAAATCGCCTGAAAAAACGCCCATAAAAACGCCTGAAAAAACTCCTGTAAATAGCAACGCCAAGATGTGAACGTAGCTTAAGAATCATGTTGTCACCCTCTCCTAGGTGGCCCGAGCAGAACCTCAGGGTGAGGAGAGTATAGTTACTAACTTTTCCCCCTTAGATTGATTTCTTCTACTTTATCGCCACAATTTATTAAGGGAGGGGGTCCTTATGTATTAAGCAAACCTTGCTCAAATGAAGCTGAAAAAATAACAGATTTACTGGCAAGATCAATAGATAATACAACTATGTTGCAGGAGGAACTCTGAAAAACAAGGACTGCTGTGTTAATGCTACTGACAGACAACCTCCTATATGCCATTGTTTATTTTGGCCTCAGCTCAACTCTAAGCTCAACTCTGTATGAATAAAATGCTTGTTGTGCAGACGTGACAAATATCCATACAATCAGGCAAAAACTGCCAAACGTTCTTTATTATGTACAGCACATTTGTCAAAAACAAGGCTGAATCCAGTCCATCAGGCCATTTTGTGTGGCTCTCACACCTCTCCTGCAACTATGACCTCCCCTAGTCTCCACCCTCACGTTGTTTCAGAAATTGGCAGCAGATAGGAGAGCTCCTTCTCCAGATCCTGCACTTCTCCATGCACCCGCGAAGAGACTCGAATCTGCCCCCCCCTCCTCTCAGCAGTCAACAGCAAAGAGGAGGACAGAACACCTCCTACAGATCCTGTGCCTCTCTGTGCAGCCACAGCCTTCAGATGCTGCACTTTCTGTGTCCCAGCTCTGCCTCACAGCAGCACAAGGTAAGGGGGGTGCACTGTGATGTAATGGAGGGTGAGGAAGACAGAACACCTCCTACAGATTCTGCACCTCTCTGTGCAGCCACAGCACCCCCTCGTCTTTGTCTACCCTGATCTCAACATTCAACAAAGTCCAGCCCTCCTCTGGTCCTCCTCCAGATGCTGCACTTTCTGATTCCCAGCTCTACCCCAAAGCAGCAGAAGGTAAGGGGTGCACTGTGATGTAATGGAGGGTGAGGAAGACAGAACACCTCCTACAGATCCCGTGCCTCTCTGTGCAGCCACAGCACCCCTCGTCTTTGTCTACCCTGGCCTCAGCATTTAACAAAGTCCAGTCCTCCTCCAGACGCTGCACTTTCTGATTCCCAGCTCTGCCCCAAAGCCGCACAAGGTAAGGGGGTGCACTGTGATGTAATGGAGGGTGAGGAAGACAGAACACCTCCTACAGATCCCGTGCCTCTCTGTGCAGCCACAGCACCCCTTGTCTTTGTCTACCCTGGCCTCAGCATTTAACAAAGTCCAGTCCTCCTCCAGACGCTGCACTTTCTGATTCCCAGCTCTGCCCCAAAGCCGCACAAGGTAAGGGGGTGCACTGTGATGTAATAGAGGGTGAGGAAGACAGAACACCTCCTACAGACCCCGTGCCTCTCTGTGCAGCCACAGCACCCCTCGTCTTTGTCTACCCTGGTCTCAACATTCAACGAAGTCCAGCTCTCCCCTGGTCCTCCTAGAGACGCTGCACTTTCTAATTCCCAGCTCTGACCCACAGCAGCACAAGGTAAGGGGGGTGAACTGTGATGTAATGGAGGGTGGGAAACACTTGACTTCTGATGGTGGGAGGCTCTTGACATCTGATGTAAGGGGGGATTGGATGCTGTGGACAATTAGTCTTACAGATACATCCAGCCCTATAAGGCCAACCATAATGCTGATATGGCCCGTAATAAAATTGGGTTTGACACCCCTGATGTACAGCATTCTTTCTATAAGGAATCTAGTGGTCATAATGATTTTTTTTTTTCCTGATTGAGGTATTTCTGGGGGAAAAAAGACATTATTATTATAGGAGCAGCACATAAAAGGGAATGGACAGAAATGTTTACCGTGAACTTTTGAATATTTGCCTCAGACTGCCAATGAATATTTTATACATAGACTCCTAGGTGTACACAGGGGCGGACTGAGAACCCTCAGGGCCCCCGGGCAAAATAAATCAAGGGCCCCTTCCAGGCCCCACCCTTGCCCCGCCTCCAGACACACCCTTGCCCGCCTCCAGACACACCCTACACAAGGAACAAAAGTGCAATAATTTATAAACAAGTGCAATATAAATTAGGAATGCAAAAACCAAACTATGCAAAATAAATCACAAACCAAGACCAGTGCATTACAAAATCATAAATAAACAAAAGCAGAGCATTACAATGATAAATTGCCAGGTCTAGGTGGGGTAGGGATGCCACCTCATCCCTTTAATCCAGGACACATGAAGTACACAGGTTCTGAGGCTGATATAATGCATATAAGGGCTCTTTCACACAGTCCGCCTCCGTCGGCGGACTCTGTGCTGCTCAGCGGGGGATCGATCCGCCAATCCCCGCTGAGCAGGCAGGTGACAGCTCCCTCTCCACTCTGTGTGCAGAGAGGGAGGTGTCAGAGCCCCGCTGCTCTCTATGGGGAAATCAGACAGAAAATGTCATGTCCTCCTTCATACATCTATGAAGGAGGACATGACATTTTATTAGGACCGAAAACAGCTAGGTATTAAAAAACACGTTGCAACAATTTACACACACTAATGCACACACCTTTTCTACTTATTTTGCAGACTATGCTGGTCTCTGTGGTATGCTAGGCTTTGTGGTGCGGTTTCTGTGGTGTGCTGGGCTCTGTGGTGCCGGTCTCTTTGGTGCCGGTCTCTGTGGTATGGGCTCTGTGGTATGCTGGGCTCTGTGGTATGCTGGGCTCTGTGGTGTGCTGGGCTCTGTGGTGCCGGTCTCTTTGGTGCCGGTCCCTGTGGTATGGGCTCTGTGGTGTGCTGGGCTCTGTGGTATGCTGGGCTCTGTGGTATGCTGGGCTCTGTGGTGTGCTGGGTTCTGTGGTGCCGGTCTCTTTGGTGCCGGTCTCTGTGGTATGCTGGGCTCTGTGGTGCTGTGCTCTGTGGTATGCTGGGCTCTGTGGTATGCTGGGCTCTGTGGTATGCTGGGCTCTGTGGTGCCGGTCTCTGTGGTATCTGTGATGCTGGGCTCTGTGGTATCTGTGATGCTGGTCTCTTTGGTGCCGGTCTCTGTGGCATGCTGGGCTCTGTGGTGCCGGTCTCTGTGGTATGCTGGGTTCTGTGGTGCCGGTCTCTGTGGTATGCTGGGTTCTGTGGTGCTGGTCCCTGGTATGCTGGGCTCTGTGGCATGCTGGGCTCTGTGGTGCCGGTCTCTGTGGTATGCTGGGCTCTGTGGTGCCGGTCTCTGTGGTATGCTGGGTTCTGTGGTGCCGGTCTCTGTGGTATGCTGGGTTCTGTGGTGCCGGTCTCTGTGGTATCTGTGATGCTGGGCTCTGTGGTATCTGTGATGCTGGTCTCTTTGGTGCCGGTCTCTGTGGCATGCTGGGCTCTGTGGTGCCGGTCTCTGTGGTATGCTGGGCTCTGTGTTGCCGATCTCTGTGGTATGCTGGGTTCTGTGGTGCCGGTCCCTGGTATGCTGGGCTCTGTGGTATGCTGGGCTCTGTGGATATCCCCGCAGGGCTGAGGGCGGCAGTGTCAAAGCTCAGCTGTCAAGACTGAGAATGGAGCCGCTGTTTCCCACATAGTCCCGGCTCACAGGCAGAATGATATCAAATGCACTTTGCTCCTCCCACGGAAGCAACGCTGGCCGCCGGGCCCCTCCCCTCCTCCCATTTCAATAGCACTGGCCGCCGCGCCGAGCCCCTCCCCTCCTTCCAGTTCTATAGCAACAGCCGCCGGGCCCCTCCCCTCCTCCCATTTCACTATCACTGGTCGCCGCGCCGAGCCCCTCCTCCCAGTTCTATAGGGACAGCCACCGGGTGCCTTCCCTTCGACCCACCTCTATATCGCTGGTCGCGGGGCCCCGATGCCCGATGTTGTCTCTGAGACAACATCGGGTGAATTAATGCTGTACTGGGCAGGTCCCCTTCTCACCCGGGCCCCCCTTCCCAGCCGGGCCCTCGGACCACATCCGAAGTGCCCGACCGCTCAGTCCGCCCCTGGGTGTACAGCATTATGAGAAACACCAACAATTGATTCTGCACCGTAGATCCTTTTTTAAGCAAGCTGTTCTGCAGTAAAAAATAGCAAACAACTATAACATGTTTAACCACTTTAAGACCGGAAAGGATTTGCCCCCTTCCTGACCAGGCCCAATTTTGCGATTTGGCACTAAGTTAATTTAACGGACAATTGCACGGTTGTGCGACGCTGTACCCAAATAAAATTGATGTCCTTTTTTTCCCACAAATAGAGCTTTCTTTTGGTGGTATTTGATCACCTCTGCGATTTTTATTTTTTGCGCTTTTAACAAAAAAAGATCGACAATTCTGAAAAGAAAAAAATATATATATTTTTCACATTCTGCTATAGGACATTCCTATAAAAAAAAAAAAAAATGTTAACATTTTAGGCCAATTTGTTTTCTGCTACATATTTTTGGTAAAAAAAAAAAAAAATTGCAATAAGCATATTTTGATTGGTTTGCGCAAAAGTTATCGCGTCTTCTAACTACGCAAAAGATTTATGTAAATTTTATTGGTTTTTTTTTACTAGTAATAGCGGCGATCTGCGATTTACTTTTATAATAAAAAAGATTAAAAAAAAAAATACTTTGTGGTGGCTACACAAAATATTGACACTTTGGGCCCAATTTTCGACATTTTGACGTAGGGGTGTACTCACTTTTTGTTGCCAGCGGTTTAGACATTAATGGCTGTGTGTTGAGTTATTTTGAGGGGACAGCAAATTTACACTGTTAGAGTCGGTTCACACTAATCCGACTCAAAGTCGCCCCGACTTCGGGCAACTAATGAAGTCGCCCGTGCAGCGCGGCTTGCAACGGCTTCTCATAATAGAAGTCAATGCAAGTCACTCCAACTTTGCCTAAAAATAGTGCAGGAACCTTTTTCTAAGTCGGAGCGACTTGAGTCGCTTTGATTAGAACGGTTCCATTGTACAGCATTGGAAGCTACTTGCCAGGCGACCAAGTCACCTGACAAGTCGGATTAGTGTGAACCGGCTCTTATACAAGCTGTACACTCACTACTTTACATTGTAGCAAAGTGTCATTTCTTCAGTGTTGTCACATTAAAAGATATAATAAAATATTTACAAAAATCATAGTTGCCAACATTTAAAAAAAATTTCCAGGGACACTTTGCAGCACAGCTATCAATTACCACACCCACTTCCCTGAAGCCCCACCCACTCTGCATAATTAATCTCGCCTACCTATCAGATTATAGAGTTTACTCAATATATAGAGAATTATAGGAAATAAAAAAGGGAATTTCAAACTTAAGGCCACAGTAGCAGAGTTGGAATAATTCTCCCATTCAGCTCCACTACTTCTGCGTAACATTTATGGGCAGCCCGATTAACAGGCGCTTCCAGGGACAATATAAATTACCTGGGACAGGCTCCTATTTCCAGGGACTGTCCCAGGAAAAAAGGGACAGTTGGCAAGTATGAAAAATGTGAGGGGTGTACTCACTTTTGTGCAGAGTTGTATAAAGTACTCAAAACCCATACTTGAGTAAAAGTACAAGTGCTCGATCAAAAGGTGACTTGAGTAGAAGTGGAAGTGCTCGATCAAAAGGTGACTTGAGTAGAAGTGGAAGTGCTCGATCAAAAGGTGACTTGAGTAGAAGTGGAAGTGCTCGATCAAAAGGTGACTTGAGTAGAAGTGGAAGTGCTCGACCAAAAAGTGACTTGAGTAGAAGTACTAAAGTATTCAACATTTTTTGTACTTAAGTATTGCAAGTAGTTTTTTTAAAAATTTTGCTACTCAAGTACTGAAAGTAAAAGTACAAGTACTGTGTTATGTAGTTATTAAAGAAAGAAGTCAAAAGTTTGAACATCATATTGTTTTTTATTATTTCAAATGCAGCTTTTATTTATACATACAGTAGCATTTATTTTTGTATGCGCTGATAATACACATGTTTTGAGCTTCATGAAACCTGCCATCTACTGTTCTGGCGGTGGTAATTTTTATAATTGTAACGAGTAACTATGCAGCACAAAAACAAAAATATCGGAGTAGAAGTATTGAAATCATTGAAAAAATGTAGTGAAGTAAAAGTGGAAGTAGGAGAAAAAAATTCTACTCTAGGAAAGTACAGATACCGCCTTTCGGTATTTAAGTACAGTAGTGAAGTAGTTCTACTTAGTTACTATACATCTCTGCTTTTGTGAGATACTGTACATTTAATATAAATAAGACTGCTTGAAAACTCACCAAGTAAAAATGAGACGAAGAGAACCAACAGGAAGTTGTCCATATTACTAATTTCATCAGGATGTTTCCTGTAATACAATTTTAGAGAAGTTTATTCAGCCTGCAAAGAGTAAAAGAATATGAATTTTGATGGTATATATACACACAGGTAGACCTGTATTTTTCTTTTTTCTAACTTGAAATTGTTAGTTCCCCAATTTTAACACTATTTCATAATTCTAATTAAATCCAATTTTAAAAATGTGCATTTTTGATCCTCCCATACCTTTAGGCCATTTGTACACTGAGTGCAAGGGCATTTTTAGAGCTGCTTTTAGGCGTTTCGGGAGTTTTTTTTTTTTTTTTGCAGCTTAAAAAACGCCCCTCCATGTTATTCTATGGCCTCATGCACATACAGACTTTTAGAAGCCGCAAGTGCCATAAGCATTTTTAAGTTAAACAAAAACCCAGGGCCATTGCATTCTGGAGCAGCAGCATTAAGCTTGACGCTGCTAAAGGCTGCTAAAGGCTACATACAGCGTTAGGCCACGTCAGACGTTTTTAAGCTGTAGTAGTTGGATTTGAGGTTGGAAAATAGAAAAAGAAAGAAAAGGCTGCTAAATGTGGCTAAAACGTGGATTAAAGCCAATACAAAACGCTTCTAAAAGCGCGTTTTTACAGCTGCTTCCTGGCGTCAGAACTGGCTTTGCAGCTTGTTTTTTCAAAAGCCCCGTGTGCATGAAGCCTTAAAGCTGCTAATAGTTTTTACAGGTCCGTCCTGCCCCCTTCTCGAGTATGTACCATCTGTTAGGTTAGGCGCCCCCTAGTGGTACAGAAGCGAGTGCCTCACCCCAGTACACACCCCATATATAAAGCACAGCATAGGACGAGCGTGTTTATTCTATCATCACATGTGCCACACATGAGGTATTGTTGCAAATGTTGGAGAGAGAACAATAATACTAGGGTCATAATTCATGGCTAACTCTAAACTGATAACCTGTGATGGCTTTAAAAACATCGCCAGTGGAGGATTTTGGGTAGCAACGTTTTTTTGGGGGATTTCACAGGAGGTTAGAGGAAGATTGCTTTAGGGAGTTTGGGAGACTATTTGTCCAGCTTTCCCAGGCCCTCTTATGTGTAAGTCACCCTGTGTCTATTAGGGGCACAGGGTGACCAAGAACCCCAGTTGGGTCTGCACTAGTCAGACTCGCTGTACAGCCACACCGGACTCAGCATTTGGTGTTACCCCGGTTATCCTGGGTTCTATGTGTGGTTTGTGTTTAAAGAGTGAGGGGCTCTTTCACTTGGGAAAATAATATTTCTGAACAGTGTCCCCCAGGAAATATATGAAGATAAACAATTTGACTTTTCAGATTGCCAGAATATTGCAGGAGTGTCTCATAGACCCTTGCTAGATAGTGAGGTGGGGGTGGGGTTTGTTATTGTTAAGTACCCGTATTCCATTGTTCTATTGTTTCTGTCTGCCTTAAGATCAACCTATTATGGGATGTATATGTGTATGTGGATTGACTGCTAAGGGGGAGGGGGCATTGTCCCACAGCATATATCTCTTTTTTTTTGCATGTGTTTGAAAAAACAGTTTATTTTCTGGTTTCCTCCAAAACTTGTACTGTAGAGTTCTTGGGGTAACTATAGCCAGATCCTTGGGTCTCGTGTTTTAGAGCTTAGGAAGCAGCTTCTTGGTGGAGATACCCAACCGGGGGTGTCCGGATTCCGTTACAGTTTGATACATCAATTATTTTTTGGGTAAAGCGTCGCATGACTGCGCAATTGTCCGTTAAAGTAACGCAATGCCAAATCGCAAAAAATGGCCTGGTCATTAAGGGGGCAAATCCTTCGGGTCCAGAACTGGTTAAATAAACCCTCTTTGCTTTTACTAGATGTTACACAATGAGCTTCTTTTCCCATTGCTATGTGGAACTATCTGGACTAAAACTGTCCTGGATGAGCTTGTGAGGTGCTTCCCAAAGACGATTGGAGAAGGGAAGCCTAGCCCAAAACTAAAGTGAGAGGTGAAGCTTGCTAAGGCCGTTAATGACCTTGATAGGTCTGAGATTCTGGTATGAGGCTATGTGTGTTTGAACTGGAAGGGGAGCACTGGGTGCTAATTCACTAAAGTTGGAATAAGAGCCACCTGGCACTGTTTGGATCATTACCTAATGGACCTTTTTTGTATTCTATTTTTATGTGATTTAACACTTTTTCTCATTTTGTGCACTATATTTTTGCATTCACACTGCATGATTATATTTGATTTGTGGCGTTTGAATAAATGTTATGTAGCACTGCCCCCTTTAGGACTGCTGGATTCCACTCCTTCGGGTCCCCCTTGGTTACCATTAGCAATTTCAGCATGCACAGATTAACACTTTACTTCTTGGCTCAGTCAATGATCAGTCCAAGGGTTTTTAGTCATTTTTGATGTTTTATTTAAATTAGGGATGGGAGAAGGGAATAGTGGGATACTCTAAATTACTTATTCACAATGCGGAGGACTCCTACCTCTGATGATGCAGCCAGGCTGCTGTTTCACCCTGCCACTAGGTGAATTTGGATTACGTCCCTATCCAGATGACTTGATGGACCAGATTATCTTCAGGATACTTTCCTAGTATCCCCTTTGACTTGACACACTGACACCCGTCCTCTGACTATCCTACACTGGGGTGGCCCCCCTTAGGTCAGGCCCCTAGACATGATCCGCTGTACTCACAATAGTGTTTTTTGAGGGTCTCCAGTGTCTCTCCCCCCTTTAGTCAATTCTCCTGGACCTCTGGGTTCAGTTCCGTTCCTTTGATCCCCAGGCCAACTGCCTACAACCACGTGCCACCACTACAGAGGAGGAGACAGCCGCCAACCTCCCTCTCTTCGGGACTCTGCTCACCAGCCAAAGACCCCGCAGCACGTGTGGCTTTTATACAGTATCCCAGAATGCACCGAAACAGCCAATCTCAATCACCAGGACTCTATCCAAGCCTTTGCATCCATTGGTCAGGTTTCCTCCCACTGTCCAACATGCCTCCCTATTGGACCATTGTGAAACACTCTCTAGACAGAATGAATCGCATACTGAGCACACTGAGAAGACCTCACTAACAGATCCTGCTCTCTGGAAGGCAGAAAGCAATATAGATTTCCCTGCTGCTCCTCTGGTAAGCAGACAGAGCTCAAAACTATACTCTCTAACTAGCACCTACCTTGGAGGGTGCTACAGCTATAATTATTGGCTTATACATCATTTATACACGTTTAAGTTGAGTATTATACACATATGGCAGTACAACACTGTTCAATTTCTATAATATTTTGTTTGTTTGCACTAAAATAAATTTTTAACTAAAAATATGTGTTTGATAAATAGCTGCACAAATACTGTGCGACATGAAAAATTGCATCTACCACCATTTTATTTTCCAGGGTCTCTGCTATCAGAAAATATTTACTTTTTTGGGAGGGGGGGTTCTAGCAAAAATTGCACATTTTAGAAAGTATTTACTGCAGCAGTGTGGCTCTCCCCAATCAAACCGACCAAGGGCTTTGTTGGTCGTGGGAAGGGAGCTAGGGGGCAGTGGGGAAGCTGATACACAGGTCAGGTGGCCCCGATTGCCGCCTGATACCCACGATCGCTCCCCGCTGAGAGAGAAGAACGGTCGGCTGTTGTAAACACAGTTGATCGTCCTTCTCCCTGAAATGATCACAGAATACCTGTGATCCTTCTATATAGCATCACAGGTCTCTATGATCATTTCACAAGCTACGCCCCCCCACAGTTAGAATCACTCCCCTAGGCTCACATTTAACCCATTGATCACCCACAATGTTAACCCCTTCCCTGCCAGTGTCATTATTACAGTAACAGTGCATATTTTTAGCACTGATTACTGTAGTAATGTCACTGGTACCCCCAAAAATGTCAAAAATGTCAGTTAAGGGTCTGATCTGTCCGCCGCAATGTTGCAGTCCGACTAAAAATTGCAGATCGCCACCATTACTAGTAAAAAAAAAAACAATAAAAAATGACATAAATCTTTGCCGTAGTTAGTAGACGCGATAAATTTTGCGCAAACCAAACAAAATACGCTTTTCGCGATTTTTTTTTATTTACCAAAAATATGTAGCAGAAAACAAATTGGCCTAAAATGTTAAAAAAATTAGATTTTTATATATTTATTTATTTTTTTTGAGAATGTTATATAGCAGAATGTGAAAAATATTGTTTTTTTTTTTTTTTTTATTCAGAATTGTCGCTCTTTTTTTGTTTATAGCGCAAAAAATAAAAATCGCAGAGGTGACCAAATACCACCAAAAGAAAGCTCTGTTTGTGGGGGAAAAAATGGACATCAATTTTATTTAATTACAGCATTGCACGACCGCGCAATTGTCCATTAAAATAATGCAATGCCGAATCGCAAAATATGGCCCTGGTCATTAAGGGGGGAAATTTTCCGGTCCAGAAGTGGTTAATGAACATCTAAAGCCAAAACTTTTTAAATCTTGAATGCAATACGGAGTAGACTTTTTTTTTCTTTTTACCCTCTGTTTTCCATTGGGGGGGGGATACAGTACATGCAATACACAGAAATACAAGCTTTCATTAGCAGCTCATACATACAGTACCTGTATATGTTGTTCTTTTTCTTTTGTTTATCTTGTTTACTCTAAACGTTCAGTTTGTTCAGGTTTTCTCAGCAAATCTTTTTCCAGTTGTGCTCTCTCTCCTGCTCTCTTCTTCTCTGGAAGCGTTCAGTGTGATGAGGAAGTAGATTTATTTAATAATCACAAGCAAAAGCGGAACTTACATAGTTACATACATAGTTACATTGTAGTTGAGGTTGAATAAGGACAATAGTCCATCCAGTTCAACCTGTGTAGCTGTGTGTGGATGCAATCATCTCATATACCCCCGAATGATATGATCCTTGAGATGTACGTCTAAGGGTCTTTTAAAAATAGCCGTACTCCCTGGGGTAGAGAATTCCACAATCTTGTAGCCCTAACAGTAAAGAACCCCCTGCGTAGCCTGAGGTTAAAGCGGAGTTCCGGGCAAAAAAAAAAAAATTAAGCCAAAAATACCCCCGGGACAGCCAGGGACAGCCTTGGCGGTATTCCCGAGTGTGGCTCGGGGTGGAATTTCAGTGCCATTAGTGGTAACCCTGAGCCACACTCGGGGTACCACCAGGAAGCATCACTGGATACTGGAAGAGGTTACTTACCTTGTCCCCGGGATCCCGCGATTTGTTACTGCAGCATATGGGCTACGGCGGCCAGATCTTCCGCCCGATGCTGTGAGCCCCGGCTTCCGTCTCCTGCGACGTGATGCTCGCAGGGGGGTGGAACCGGCGGCAAATTTGAAAAGTAAAACACACAAACACACTGATATATTGTAATCCTATTGGATTACATTACAAAATTAAAATAAATTGACATTAGTTTGCCCCCCAGTGCCCTTTCCTGCAGTTTTACTGTACTTTATACATATATATATATATATATATATATAGATATATATATATATAGATATCTATATAGATATCTAAACATATCTATGTATAAACATATCTATCTATCTCTATCTATCTATCTATATATATCTATCTATATATATATAACTATATATATATATATATATATATATACACATATATCTATATATACAGTATATGTATACACACACACACACACACACACACATATATATATATATATATATATATATAGTTATATATATATAGATAGATAGATAGATAGATAGATAGATAGATAGATAGATAGATAGATAGATAGATAGATAGATAGATAGATAGATAGATAGATAGATAGATAGATATGTATACACACACACACACATATATATATATATATATATATATATATATATATATATATATATCCTTTAACTTATTTATAGTTATTTAATATAATATAATGTATCTTACCCGAGATGTTATAAAGAAGTACGCACAGTAAAAAAAAAATCATATTTTAGTTGGTTTGGGCTGCTCGTCCTTAAGAATTACATGCAAAATAATTGTACCGCTTTCAGCACCTAAAATCGTAAGCAATCATAACGCCAGGGAGATTAAGCAACGATAGCCTCTGAACTGTCCCCTGTTTCACTTACCTTTTAGAAGAAATACTTACATTGAAAATATCTTGTCCAGCGCCGCCATCTCAGATGTGGGCAGCTGAAGCCAGAGTGTCCTCTTCGGTGTCGTCGGAGTCCCAGAATGCCCTGCTCGTCACTTACGGTGCAGGCGCATCATCCCTGAACAGCTTCTGCGCATGCCCAGAAGCTGTTCAACAGAGAATGATTCAACAGGCGCATTGACTCCTGGAATCGATGACGCTCATTTCCCAGGAGTCAATGCAAGGAGGAAGTGACGTCGTGAGGAAGTGGAAGGAAGGTAAGTATATTTTCATTAAAAACAAGGTAAGTGAAACAAAAAAAAATGTAATTATCCAATTCCTTTTCAGGTGTTTTTAAGCTAGCGGATGGTGCAAACGTAATTTTTAGGGTGGAACTCCGCTTTAAACCTCTTCTCATTTAATCGCATTGTATGGCCAACTTAGTACAAGAGTCTAGTCTAAAATTGCTGCAATGTCAACCTCCTGAAGTATAACCAACCCTGAAACTCTATAACACACCATCAACATTTCCCTAACAAATTACTTTATCTGTTATTGATGTGCTTAACCACTTCTGGACCGGAAGGATTTGCTCCCCTTAATGACCAGGCCATTTTTTGCGATTCGGCACTGCATTAATTTAATGGACAATTACGCGGTCGTGCAACGCTTTACCTAAAAGAAATTGATGTCCTTTTTTTCCCCACAAATAGAGCTTTCTTTTGGTGGTATTTGATCACCTCCGTGATTTTTATTTATTGCACTATAAACAAAAAAAGAGCATTGATTCTGAAAAAAAAACAATATTTTTCACTTTCTGCTATATAACATTCCCCCAAAAAAAAATTAAAAGTCAAATTTTTTCATCCTTTTAGGCCAATTTGTATTCTGTTACATATTTTTGGTAAAAAAAAATCCCAATAAGGGTATTTTGATTGGTTTGCGCAAAAGTTATTGTGTCTAAAATCTAGGGGAAAGATTCATGTAATTTTTTTTACTAGTAATGGCGGCGATTAGTGATTTTTAGCGGGACTGCAACATTGCGAGGGACAGATCAGACACCTAACTGACATTTTTGACACTTTTGGGGGGAGCAGTGACATTACTACAGTAATCAGTGCTAAAAAATATTCACTGTTACTGTAAGAATGACACTGGCAGGGAAGGGGTTAACCTAGGGGTGATCAAAGGGTTAAGTGTGAGCCTTGGGGGTGTTTTCTAACTGTATGGGAGAGGGGCTTGTGAAATGAAATTACTTTGTTGAAATTACAACAGCAGACTGTCTTTCTCTATTAGCAGGGAGAGATCACGGGAGCCCCGCGGAAATCGTGGCCGCTGGCCCCCTGGATCAGCATCCCCGCTGCCTAGTGAGGGCTCTAGGAGAGCTCCTGCGAACCGCCGTACAGGTACAGTGGTTCGCGCAGCCGAGCCAGCCTGCCGCAGTATATCTGTGGTGGGCGATCGGCAAGTGGTTAAAGGGTAACTCCATTTTCGTGGGGAAAAAAAAATAGCAAATAAAAAAAAAAAAAATAATATAACATAAAGCGTCATATTGTAATTTTATGATAATAAAAATGACCTTTCCTTTTCAATTTGCAACTCTGTAATATTTTGTAAAATGCAATATGCAACACATAACAAGCATGCTTTACTGCTTATACAGACTTAAACTGGATACACACTATACAATTTTCTTTCCTTTAGATTTACCAAAACCATATAATATGAGGTCAGACCTAAACACTTTCAATTTGTATTAGGGATCGACCAATATCGTTTTTTCGTTGCCAATACCGATATTCTGGCCATTGCATATCGGTATCGGCCGATATGGGTCGATATTTTGAACATTTAAAGTTTTGCAAAAAGAACACATTTTCTGGCTGGCTGGCACCCTTTGGTGGGTGGGTGGGTGGCTGGCTGGCACCCTTTGGTGGGTGGGTGGCTGGCTGTTTGCCACTCTGTTGTGGGTGGCTGGCTGGCTGGCACCTGTGGTGGGTGGCAGGCTCGCTGGCACCTGTGGTGGGTGGCAGGCTCGCTGGCACCTGTGGTGGGTGGCTGGCACCCTTTGGTGGGTGGGTGGCTGGCTGTTTGCCACTCTGTGGTGGCAAGCTGGCTGACTGGCACTCTTTGGTGGCTGGCTGGCTGGCACCATGTGTTGGGTGGCTGTATGGCACCCTGTGGTGGGTGACTGGCTGGCTGGCACCCTTTGGTGGGTGGCTGGCTGGCACCCAGTGGTGGGTGGCTGGCTGGCTGGCACCATGTGGTGGGTGGCTGGATGGCACCATGTGGGTGACTGGCTGGCTGGCACCCTTTGGTGGGTGACTTGCTGGCACCCTGTGTGGTGGGTGGCTGGCTGGTACAGGCTTGTGGGTGTGTGGGTGGCTCGCTGGCACCGGGCAGCTGTGGGTGGGTGTATGTATGTGGCGGCTGTGTTAAACACACTGTGTGCACTGTACACTCACTGTCCCGAGACTCCCTGACTACAGACGAGGCTGAGGGAGGCGGCCTAAGAAGGCAGAAGCTGTCCCAGCGTGTGGAGGTGCGTGGTGCAACATACACAATGACATCATGACAATATCGCAATATTGGTAACCTCCGGGGCCGATTCCGAAATATCGGGGAAAGTGCATATCGGCCCTCGATATATATCGGCCTTGCCGAAAATCGCTCGATCCCTAATTTGTATGTAATCAGACAGGCTCTTGCACTGCATAGTTGAATGTAAATCTAAAGGAAATCTACCAACAAAAGTTGTATAGTGTGTATCCAGCTTAAGTGTACTGTTGTTGCTTTAGTAACACTATAATAACCTGAAAAGTGAATATTTTTGTTTCGTATGAGAGCAGCGTAGTAGTCTTTGGTTCCGACGATTGTTTGTGCATTCATTTTTTTTATTATTATAAAAAATGCACTACATATTGCACACATATTTACAGTAGTAAAGCATATAAGTGAAATAAGTTTATTCCCAATCATTGTTATTGGGTTCAATGGAGGTGGATCCATCAGAATCTGCGAATCATAACATAACAAATGAATCTGAAATTTATTTAGTTTCCCTTTCGTACTTTCGGATGCACGGGACTGTTATCAATATCAGTGAGCTCATTCCATTTCTCTCTGTGGGTTGGACTAGCAGGGATGACTCAAAATGCATAAGTAATTTCCCAAAATAATGAACTACCCGTTTTAAACGAATATGGCCAATTGTCCGAAATAACGTCCATAAATACGACACAAATTTCCAAAAGGGAGTCATTCTAACTAGTGTTGAGCGAACCCGGACTGTATTATTCGTGTTCGTACCGAATAATTGGATTTTTTGTACCCGAACACGGACACGGACACTTTACTGTATGTTCGGGTAAAAATCCGTGTTCGGTCGTTTTATTTCCGGGTTTTGCATGCTTTGGCGCTCTTTTCATGGCGGGCTTTCAACAGCCAATCAACAATCGTTTAACTGGTGTGCCTTAAGCCATCCCAGCCATGCCTGCAAATGTCTCAGTAGCTGTGATTGGCCGTCTGAAGCATGTGACCAAGTCTTTATAAGTTCCAGGCAGCCGCAGCGTCTTCATTCTGCTGCTTAAATCAGGGACAGAGCACACATCAACGTGCTGGCTGCTGATTAGGGAAAGACAGGCAGGAAAAAAACATTTGTGTCCGGATAGAATTGAGGGATAGGTCGGAGTGTTTAGGCAGGGCGAGTTGTAGGCATTTTAGGGATAGAGTCTGCTGAATTATAGGGTCAGTGTCTTCTACAAAGTACAATCGATATTGCTGTGTGGGGGGTGGGGTGACTCTGCACTCAATCCTGATCTACGATCTCTTCTCAATCCTGTTAGGGAGAGGCTGCTGCTGCTGAATTTTAGGGAAACTGTGTTCTACAAACTACAATCGATATTGCTGTGTGGTGTGGGATAGGAGATAGGCAGGTGTCAGTGATCCACATCCATTTTTCTGTGTGTGAGCTGCAGTGAACACAATCTTTTTGGGCTGCAGTGAACACAATCTTTTTGGGGTGCAGTGAACAACGTCCTTTTTGGGGTGCAGTGAACAAAATCTTTTTGGGGTGCAGTGAACAAAATCATTTTTGGGGTGCAGTGAACAACATCATTTTTGGGGTGCAGTGAACACAATCTTTTTGGGGTGCAGTGAACAAAATCCTTTGTGGGGTGCAGTGAACACAATCTTTGGGAGGTACAGTGAACACAATCTTTTTGGGGTGCAGTGAACAACATCCTTTTTGGGGTGCAGTGAACAAAATCCTTTTTGGGGTGCAGTGAACACAATCTTTTTGGGGTGCAGTGAACAAAATCCTTTTTGGGGTGCAGTGAACAACATCCTTTTTGGGGTGCAGTGAACACAATCTTTTTGGGGTGCAGTGAACAAAATCCTTTGTGGGGTGCAGTGAACACAATCTTTGTGGGGTACAGGGAACAGAATCTTTGTGGGGTGCAGTGAACACAATCTTTGGGGGGTACAGTGAACACAATCTTTTTGGGGTGCAGTGAACAAAATCCTTTTAGTGTGCAGTGAACACAATCTTTGTGGGGTGCAGTGAACAAAATCCTTTTTGAGGTGCAGTGAACACAATCTTTTTGGGGTGCAGTGAACACAATCTTTGTGGGGTACAGTGAACACAATCTCATACTTCTGAACATTTGAGGGTGCTGCCTGTTCCATACTCCTCCTCCTACTGCTCAACCATCCTTTTAGGGGTACAAACAATAGTAATTGGGGCCTAGTGTGGTGGTGTACGTGTGAGATACATACACTTTCTTTTTGATCATATTTTCTATTCCGCTGTTCAATTAAATCCTTTGGGGATCAATTAAATTGCGTGATAGTCTGTGTCGGTACGTGTGAGATCCACCTTTCCAAGTTTTTGGGGTTCATCTCATACTTCTGAAGATTTGAGGGTGCTGCCTGTTCCATACTCCTCCTCCTACTGCTCAACCATCCTTTTAGGGGTACAAACAATAGTAATTGGGGCCTAGTGTGGTGGTGTACGTGTGAGATACATACACTTTCTTTTTGATCATATTTTCTATTCCGCTATTCAATTAAATCCTTTGGGGATCAATTAAATTGCGTGATAGTCTGTGTCAGTACGTGTGAGATCCACCTTTCCAAGTTTTTGGGGTTCATCTCATACTTCTGAAGATTTGAGGGTGCTGCCTGTTCCATACTCCTCCTCCTACTGCTCAACCATCCTTTTAGGGGTACAAACAATAGTAATTGGGGCCTAGTGTGGTGGTGTACGTGTGAGATACATACACTTTCTTTTTGATCATATTTCCTATTCCGCTATTCAATAAAAACCTTTGAGGATCAATTGAATTGCGGGATAGTCTGTGTCGGTACGTGTGAGATCCACCTTTCCAAGTTTTTGAGGTTCATCTCATACTTCTGAAGATTTGAGGGTGCTGTCTGTTCCATACTCCTCCTACTCCTCATCCATCCTTTTAGGGGTAGAAACAATAGTAATTGGGGCCTAGTGTGGTTTTGTACGTGCGAGATACATACACTTTTTTGGATCATATTTCCTATTCCGCTATTCAATAAAAACCTTTCTAGGGCAAGATCTTAAATTACAGAAATATGAGGAGACCGTCAAATAAGGGCCGTGGCCTGGGTCGTGGTGCTGCTGGTAGAGCTCCTGTTGCAAGGAGAGGACGTGGTCGATCTGTGCCAGCTACACGCACAAGTGAAACACCTTCCTCAAGTGTGAGTAGGCGACAGAACCTGCATCAGTATTTGGTAGGGCATCATACGCCCCTAGAAGTGATGAGGCGAGAACAAGTGGAGGCGATAGTAGATTGGTTTGCTGCTGACAGTGCCTCCAGTTCCTTCACATTGTCTCCCACCCAGTCTACTGCAGAAAGGTCACAGTTGGCACCTGCAGCCGATGTCCAACCGTCTTTCACCTCACCCCCTTGCAAATCAGGCAAGCAGTCTGAGCCCCAAGCCATACAGCAGTCTCTTCTTCTTTTTGATGACTCTGTCAGCAGGGTTTCCCAGGGCCATCCACCTAGCCCTGCCCCAGAAGTGGAAGAGATTGAGTGCAGCGATGCCCAACCACTTATTTCTCAAGATGAGTACATGCAAGGATCATCGCAGCACGTCTCCGATGATGACGAAACGCAGGTGCCAACTGCTGCGGCGTTCAGCATTGTGGAGACCGACAAGGAGGGCAGGGGTGAAGACTGGGTGGAAGATGATGTGGAGGACGATGAGGTCCTCGACCCCACATGGAATGAACGTCATGCAGGTGACCTGAGTAGTTTGGAGGAAGAGGCGGTGGTCGCACAGAGCCACCAGCACAGCAGAAGAGGGAGCAGGGTGCAGAAGCGGAGCGGCCGTGCCCTAGACACTACGCCCGCTACTGCCCAACGCAGCAAGGGAACGAGCGCACCAAAGTCAGCTCAAAGGAGTTCTCTAGCGTGGAAGTTCTTTAGAAAATGTGCTGATGACAGGACACGAGTGGTTTGCACCCTGTGCAATCAGAGCTTGAAGCGAGGCATAAACCTTCTCAACCTGAGCACAACCTGCATGATCAGGCATCTAAGTGCAAAGCATGAGCTGCAGTGGAGTACACACCTTCAAAACCAAGAAACGTCTCTGGCTCATCCTGCTTCCTCTTCTGCTGCAGTCTCGGCCGCTCCAGCCACATCTGTAGTGATACCGGCACCTGCCACCATGCCACCACCTGGGTCACCAACAACCATCTCCACAATGTCCCATGGAAGCGTTCAGCTTTCCATCTCCCAAACACTTGAGAGGAAGAGGAAGTACCCCCCTACCCACCCGCGATCCCTGGCCCTGAATGCCAGCATTTCAAAATTATTGGCCTTTGAAATGCTGTCATTCCGTCTGGTGGAGACGCACAGTTTTAAAAACCTTATGTCGGTGGCTGTCCCACAGTACGTCGTGCCCAGCCGCCACTACTTTTCCAGGCAAGCCATCCCTTCCCTGCACAACCAAGTGGGGGAAAAAATCAGGTGTGCACTGCGCAACGCCATCTGTGCCAAGGTCCACCTAACTACCGATACGTGGACCAGTAAGCACGGTCAGGGGCGTTATATCTCCCTAACGGCACACTGGGTAAATGCAGTGGCGGATGGGCCTGAGGCGGATAGCAATTTGGCGCATGTCCTTCCACCACCGAGGATTGCAGGGCGCTTCAGTTTGCCTCCTGTTCCTAACTCCTCCTACTCCGCTTCCTCATCCTCTACCGCCTCCTCATCCGGACAGCGTAACACCTTCACCACCAACTTCAGCACGGCCAGGGGTAAACGACAGCAGGCAGTTTTACAACTTGCCTGTTTGGGGGACAAACCACACACCGCGCAGGAGTTGTGGAGGAGCATGGAACAGCAGACAAATGAGTGGTTGCTGCCAGCGAGCCTCAAGCCCGGCCTGGGCGAAATCTCATAGCAGCTCTGGGCCTAGCCGGTTTGACGCACATCCCTTGCCTGGCGCATGTGCTGAATTTGGTGGTGCAGAGGTTCCTTAAAAACTACCCCGATATGTCAGAGCTGCTGCAGAAAGTGCGGGCCGTTTGTGCGCACTTTCGGCGTTCTCACCCTGCTGCTGCTCGCCTGACAGCGCTGCAGTGTAACTTCGGCCTTCCCGCTCACCGCCTCATATGTGACGTGCCCACAAGGTGGAACTCCACCTTGCACATGCTGGAAAGACTGTGCGAGCAGCAGCAGGCCATAGTGGAGTTTCAGCTGCAGCACGCACGCGTGAGTCGCTCTGCGGAACAGCACCAATTCACCACCAATAACTGGGCCTCCATGCGAGACCTGTGTGCCTTGTTGCGCTGTTTTGAGTACTCCACCAACATGGCCAGTGGCAATGACGCCGTTCTCAGCTTAACTATCCCACTTCTATGCCTCCTTGAAAAAACAATTCGGGCGATGATGGAAGAGGATGTGGCACAGGATGAGGAGGAGGAGGAGGATGAAGAGGTAACATTTCCAAGGCTTTCAGGGTAGTCATTCGCAAGGGGCTCCGAGGGTGGGTTCCTGCACACACAAACGCCAGGGACACAATTGTCCAGCAGGGGCACAGTTCTGGAGGATGAGGAGGATGAGGAGGAGGAGGAGCTGGAGGAGGAGATGGAACCATGTTCACAGCAGGGTGGCACCCAGGCCAGCTCATGGCCATCACTGGTGCGTGGCTGGGGGGATACAGAGGACACGGACGATACACCTCCCACAGAGGACAGCCTTTCGTTGCCTCTGGGCAGCCTGGCACACATGAGCGATTACATGCTGCAATGTCTCCACAACGACCGCCGAGTTGCCCACATTCTAACTTGTGCTGATTACTGGGTGGCCACGCTGCTGGATCCCCGTTACAAGGACAACGTACCGTCCTTAATTCACTCACTGGAGCGCGATCGCAAGATGCGCGAGTACAAGCGCACGCTGGTAGACGCCATGCTGCTGGCATCCCCATCTGACAGCGGGGCCGCAGTGGAAGCACAAGGCAGAGGAGGAGGAGGAGGAGGTCGCCAACGCAACCAGGGCACCGCCAGCACCTCAGATGGCAGGGTTAGCATGGCCGAAATGTGGAAAAGCTTTGTCAGCACGCCACAACAAACAGCAGCACCAGCAGCTCAGATGGAACGTCTTAGCAGGAGGCAGCATTTTACCAACATGGTGGAGCAGTATGTGTGCACACGCCTACATGTAGTGAATGAGGGGTCTGCCCCCTTCAACTTCTGGGTCTCCAAATTGGGCACATGTCCTGAGCTTGCCCTTTACGCCTTGGAGGTGCTGGCGTGCCCTGCAGCCAGTGTATTATCTGAACGGGTATTTAGCACGGCTGGGGGCGTTATAACAGACAAGCGCAGCCGCCTGTCCAGAGACAATGTGGACAAGCTCACGTTCATTAAAATGAACCAGGCATGGATCCCACGGGACTTTTCCGTACCTTATGCAGAATAGCAATGGATACCGACCTTACCCACCCATTGTTCCATTTTTGCTCTTTCTCACTCTTTTGGGGTGTACCCTCATTTAAAATTTGTGAAAAGAAGCAGTGTTGGCTACCTCGTCCTCCTCCTCAGGGCCAGATTAACGTAGGGGCTATTGGAGCTGCAGCTCCAGGCCCCTACCTTTTATATAGGCCCCGGGTTGGCCATATTCACTGTGACCGCTCTTCTGTCACTTGTAAACACAGAAGTCTGGCTTCTATGCTCGCTTCCCCAGGCAGCACCCTCAGAACCTCCCCACACAGCGCGAAGGCCGGACAAGGAGGGACAGTTGCCGATGCATGGATGTGTTTATGGGCTTCAGAGACAGCATCCCATGTTGAATTAGGCATGCATGGCTGCACCCTTCCTCCTCTGGGTGCATGGCAAGGCACGGCCCTTAAGGCCCTTCAAAATCCTCAGCACCAAGCCCATGATGCTCTTAATCCGGCCCTGGTCCTCCTCCACCGCCGCTTCCACCTACACCGCCCATAGGTGTGCGCAGCCTATTGCATTAAGGTGTGCACCCCAAAGTTGAAATACACATGCATGTGTTTGCCAGCAGGGAGAGTAATGTATCGGGGCCATGTACCTGTAGGCAAAGAGAAATAGAGCAGAGCAGGTCCGAGGGAGATCTTTCCCATCTCCTCACTGGCAATGCTATGTGCCCTAGGTGATTAGTGTGTGCCCAGGCACACCCGGCACACCCTGTGCGCATGCCTATGTCACCGCCACATCCACCACCACCTCAACATCCCTCCTACTCCATATGGGCCTCGTCCTTCAGAGATGAAGAAGAACATTGTTTTATTTTTCTGTTTTTTTTTGTTGTTTTAAGTTATTTCCCTATCCACATTTGTTTGCAGAGCACTTGCCATGCTCTTAATTACGTTTTGCTGCCATTTGCAGCACTCTAGCCCTTTCCTTTGGTGTTTTAGAGCCATTTTAGTGCCTTAAAGTTCGGGTCCCCATTGACTTCAATGGGGTTCGGTGTCCGGGAAAAGTTCGGTAAAAGTCCGGGACACGGACCCGGACATTTTTTTTAAAGTTCGGCCGAACCCGTCGAACACGGACATCTAGGTGTCCGCTCAACCCTAATTCTAACATAACGATTACGACAAAACAAAATGATTTCATCAGCAAATTATTCCAAAACAAAGTAAATGTTCCCATCATGCAAATCTCTAGTGTTAGTTAAGATTAGAGATGGCCTTGCGGTTCGCCCGACGGTCGGTTTCGTGGCAAATTTTGCTTGTTCGCAAATTCACAAAGAGTCTGACTTTTGCTGATGTTCGCGAATATGTCCGCGCCGCCATTTTCTTTTTCATTCAGAAGAACCTTGACCCGTGACACAGCCGTCAGGTGGAACGGGACAGCCAATTAAAACATTTCAGCACATGGACAGTCCCCCTACCCTATAAATAGACCTGAGCTGTCGGCCATTTCACATTCTGCATTTTGTCAGTGTAGGGAGAGGTTGCCTGTGCTCATCAGGGAGAGATTGCCAGACACAAATAGCTCTGTGAACCACAAAAGTCCTTTTCAGGGCTGGTATTTCGGTATAGGTCTACTAGTATCTTTTTAGTTTAGGGACAGGTATCCAGTCGGTGCTTTAGGGGCAGTTAGAGATCGGCAGCAGTCACACAAATAGCTCTGTTAATGTCCACAAAAGTAATTTAAAGGGCTGCAATTTTTTTGGTATTGCTGTGCAGTGCACTATATGGGGTGGGGGAGGGGAGTAATCCACAGTATAATATACTTTGTAGAAAGCATATTATAGTGGATTAGTAGTATTATTGTGCACTGTGCAGCACTGTGACAGGTGTGGTGACTGAGCGTTGCTGCAGCTCTGACGGGAATAATAATGGGGCACTCTGACTGCAATATTAAAGGGGCACTCTGACCCCAATATTAAAGGGGCACTCTGACCGCAATATTAAAGGGGAACTCTGACCGCAATATTAAAGGGGAACTCTGACCGCAATATTAAAGGGGCATTCTGACGGGAATAATAAAGGGGCACTCTGACCGCAATATTAAAGAGGCACTCTGATGGGAATATTAAAGGGGAACTTACAGATGTGTGAATGGACCCTATATGTATTAGACATGTATTTACCGGCTGCTGTCAGTTCTGGCTGATTTATGAAAAAAAAATACATTTTTTTTGCTGTACGAAAAAATTTTTAGGGCAACTTTTCCAATTGCAATACTTCTGTTATGACATTGTCCATGTGCTGGGAATATTTGTGCACAGCTAGTACGTCTTTTGTGGCTGCAAATATGACCTAAAGGTTTTTAACGTTCGCCTCCCATTAAAGTCAATGGGGCCCGATGCAAACTTGCGGTTCGCGGACTTTTGAGAAAATTTGCGGCTGACGTTTGCGAACCGCCCCGTCCATCACTAGTTAAGATAAAAAAGCAAAATGCGTACTATTGTTTCTTGGCGCTGCTATGGGTACAAACAACAAATAACATACACGTATGTGGTATCACTGAGATTGTCAGGAACAGGGAAATTTGTTTGAGGCTGTTCTCTGGTGGTAGGTTATTGAAAAATATACTCCAAAAAATAGGAACACTTCAGAATATAGCATCAAGTTAACCACTTCTGGACCAGAAGATTTACCCCCTTAATGACCAGGCCATTTTTTGCAATTCGGCACTGAGTTAATTTAACAGACAATTGTGCGGTCGTGCAACGCTGTACCCAAATAAAATTGATGTCCTTTTTTTCCCACAAATAGAGCTTTCTCTTGGTGGTATTTGATCACCTCTGTGGTTTTTGTTCTTTGCGCTATAAGCAAAAAATGAGTGATAATTCTGAAAGAAAAAAAAAACAATATTGCTAACTTTCTGCTATAAAACATTCCCCCCCCAAATAAAAAATATTAAATCAAATTTTTTCATCCTTTTAGGCCAATTTGTATTCTGCTACATATTTTTGGTAAAAAAAAAATCCCAATAAGCGCCATGACAAAGAATCATCTCAAAAGAAAAAAGGCTCTTTAAAACAAAACCAAAACAATGGCGGGGGATCGCAGAACCAAAATGCATAAAAACAAGAAAGGGGAGGGAGGGTGGTTAATTTTCACCAATGCAGCTTTCTTCAGACTGAAGACCTCCTAAGGCCCCTAGCCTGACCTCTCCCTGTAGCTCCACCCATTCCTGGCCAGAACACCAATTAAGTAAGTCCCATCACTTACATTTTCTATCGAACTGGGCTGAAAACCCCTCCTTGACCCAAACCCCTTTAACGTCATGCCGGCCCTCAGTCCATGTCTCTTCTCTCCTTTACTCCGGGCCTCCCTTTCAGTTTGTTCCGATTTTCCCATCAACTGTTTTTCCAGTCTTGATCTCTCTCAGGCTCCCTTATTCCCTGGGCACATACAGTATAATGAAGATGATTGCTTGTTAATCACAAACAAAAGCAGAACTTAGTTGCTGCCATACTGACTTCTTCAAATAAACCAGATCTGAAATTTGATAATATTCAAACACTTTTTCCTGAATGAAAGACTTATCATTGATGTGTTTAAAGAATATGTAAATCCTAACAATGGACTTCTCTTAATTGCTATCTTTTGGTATGTTAAAACAAAGTTCTGGTGCAAGGTTTGCTGGCAATTTCAATAATTAGTTGGGTCCCGTTTGGACCACATGATTTATCAGCATGCCAGAATGGAATGACTGCTTAGTTTGTAATATACAGTGCATCTGGAAAGTACAGTGCTTCACTTTTTCCACATTTTGTTATGTTACAGCCTTATTCCAAAATGGATTAAATTCATTATTGTCCTCAAAATTCTACAAACAATCCCTCATAATTACAACGTGAAAGAAGTTTGTTTGAAATCTTTGCAAATTTATTTAAAAAAAAAAAAAAAACAACAACACATGTACTTAAGTATTCACAGCCTTTGCTCAACACTTTGTTGAAGCACCTTTGGCACCAATTACAGCCTCAAGTCTTTCTGAGTATGATGCTACAAGCTTGGCACACCATGGCAGTTTCTCCCATTCTTCTTTGCAGGACCTCTCAAGCTCCATCAGATGGGATGGGGAGCCTTAGTGCACAGCCATTTTCAGTTCTCTCCAGAGGGTCTATTGATGCTGGCTGCTGGGATATTGTTGCTGCTGCTGGGGGTCTTATGTTGCTGGTGGGGATCTACTATTGAGGTAGAGGTCTACTGTTGCTGGCTGCTGGAGGGTCTATTGATGCTGGCTGCTAGGATATCTGTTGCTGCTGCTGGGGTGGATATTTTGTTGTTGGGTGGTCCATTGTTGCTGTGTGTTTGGGGAGGGAGGTCTATTGTTGTGTGAGGGAACTATTGTTGCTCAGGGTGACCGATTGTTGGGGTGGGGTCCATTGTTTCTGAGGGAGTCTATTGTTGTGAGGGATCTATTATTGCTGGGGTGGGGTCTATTGTTGCTCGGGGGGTCTATTGTTGCTGGCTCCAGGGGATCTATTTTACTGCTTTTCTTGTTATTAGACAAAAAACAATTCCATACAAATTGTTTAGCACTACAAAATTATACTTGGGACAGTACTGGGAGGGTAGTAGGGGGTGGAACTAAGGAACAGTGCTTGGAGGAGGGTAGGGCACAGAGACAAGGGTGGACTAAGAGGGGGGGGGAGTTCTTGCACCTACTCTCTGAGAAAAAAAAGCCCTGGTCATTGTGGATGGTTTTCTAATGATTCCCTAAAGTTTTACTGGGGACAAAGAGAGCACATTTTATAAAGGGCTTTTGTTACTCTTTAGGTCCTCTGCTACATCCAACATTCAACTTTTGTAGACTATCCATGCCAATGTATCTTCCTTTGCTTGTAGACTGTCCTAATGATAGTTTGGGCCAAACAGAAAAATTATTAAATATATATAAACTGTCCAAACCTATTTGACTATCTCAGAATATTCTGTCTCTGGTTGCATTATTAAGGTTCTGGTGGGTTGATGTGAAAAAACGAAGTTTGAGTAATGAACCTCTTCTTGGTTATTTGGGTTGCTGTTTGAGTCCTGTTGCTCCTTGGCATCTTCCGATGTCTGATAACAAAACAAATTAGGAAAGAGTAAGTGTATAATTTGTGGAAATATCTTTATGAATTGATTTAGGAAAAAATGGCGCCTCCTGTAGTTTTAAATTAGAGTGCAGCTGCCATCAATTATGGAAGGACCAAAGTAAATAAATTAATAGTTTAAATTTGAGTTGCTACTTTTAATAGTGATGTGTGTTCATATACGTGCATATAACATAGTGAACTTAATACCACAAACAATCATCAACAATCTATATTTAAATATATATTTAACTTGGTCAAAAAGTGTCCATATTTTTATTTCTTTCACACCACGTGCTTACATGTGCTCAATTTTCTTCTAAATCATGCTCCTGATGACACCTTTCAGGTGAAATGCATTGAGGTCTATAGCCGTGATACTTCCGGGTTTGCAATTTCCAGTTTCAATGCAACGCAGGTGACACGCACGCCGATCCGGAGAGCGGACGGCGCTGATCACTCCATACTAAACTAATTACAGTGGGTGCTGCTTGGAGGCACATTTTAATGTGAGTCTGTTATCTACTAATTTGATTGTAAATAAAGGTTTTAATAAACATATTGCACAATCGTATCCTATATGCTTTATTTTGGGGATCTTTACAGGTGGTGTATTATAAAGGAAAAGTACACAAAATTGTCAAGATCGAGGATACTTTGTGATATGCAACTTGTTCTGAGGATGGGAGTTTGAAGTTGAGATTAACCATTTCAGCCCCAGAAGGTTTTACCCCCTTAATGACCATGCCGTTTTTTGTGATTCGGCTCTGCGTTAATTTCACGGAAAATTGTGCGGTTGTGCGATGCTGTACCCAAATACAATTGATGTCCTTTTTTTCCCCACAAATAGAGCTTTCTTTAGGTGATATTTGATCACCTCTGCGGTTTTTATATTTTGCGCTATAAACAAAAAAGAGCGACAATTTTGAAAAAAACACCATATTTTTTACTTTCTGCTATAAAACATTGTCAGGATTATTGGGGGATTAAATAATAGAAAAAAAAATGGATTTAAAAAGCCATGTATATTCCATCTTATGCATATAGATTTTTTTTTTTTTTTTTTTCAAATAATTCTTATTGATTTTAAACAACATGTACAAGAAATGCAGTCAGCGTTACAAAGTATAACATGAGGGAAGTTATAAAGACAACAAGTGATATATGAGAAAGCACATCGAAAGAGAGAAGGGAATGTCAACTTGAAACATATAATTATTTATCATTCCATTTGGTCCATAGTTCCCAGTGATTATTAAGTAATGGTAAGGATTGGGATCTCATCGCCAGTGACTTTTCAAATTCAAAGGTGGTCCGCACTGAAGCCACGACTTCCGATAGATTCGGGGCTTCTGTGTTTTTCCATCTCCTGGTGATGGTGGCCCTAGCGGCCAGTAGTATATGTGACACCACCCATCTAGCTTTATTGGGGATGAGATCAATGTCCAGTGTAAGGAGTGCCATAGCTGGGTTTGGCGAGATGTGTGTTTGCGCTACAGAGGAGATAAGGCCGAAGGTTTGGTTCCAGAAGCTGGATAGGTTTTTGCATGTCCACAGAATATGGTACAAGTTGCCTACTTGACCACAATCCCGCCAGCAGAGCGGGGAATGGGTTTTGTAGAATTGGGACAGCCTATACGGAGTAAAGTACCAGCGGGACAGGATTTTCTGTGACAGCTCCCAGTGGCTGGTGCATTTCGACACTCCGTAGGAGTGCCGGAAGGCTCGCATCCACTGTTGAGAGGAGAAGGTCCTTTGGAGATCAGTTTCCCACTTGATCATGGGGTTGGTTTTAAGGAAGGAAGTTTTGGCGTTAAACATATTATAGAAAAAGGTTATGCCTTTGGTGGATCCGTTGGAATCGGTGAAGAACCGGTATACTTTATATGGAATGGTAATGGCAGGTGGTGGATTCCTGGTCAGGAACGAGGATATGCGATTGTAGTTATAGAGCTCCGTTTTTGGCAGGTGGTATTGTTGGGTGAGGGAAGGGAACGTTTTCAGGTGGTTGTCTATATAGAGATCATCGATCCAGTGTATGTCCCTGTCTCTCCACTTAGAGGTGGATAGACAGGGGATCAAGATATCTAGTAATCGTATGGGTAGTTGTGGTTTATAGTGGGCTTCCTTGACATCCGTGTGTTTACATAGTTCTTTCCATGCAGCAAGGGAAGTTTTAGTTGAGATTAGTAAGTCTGGTCCATTTTGAGGTTTCCAGCTGTCTGCTAGTAATAGGAGGTAAAGGCGGTCCACTTTGCTAAATGAGGCTGCTATGTGGGACCAATGTATGTCGGGGTTTTCGGGGAACCACGAAGGCAGTTGCGTGAGTTGTGATGCTAAAAAGTAGTCTTGTAGCTGTATCATGCCTGTCCCCCCTACCCGTTTGTGTTTAGTAAGATGGGTCCACGAGCACCTGGGGTGCTTCCCTTGCCAAATGTATTGTTTAAGTACCCGATTGAGGGACTTGAGTATTGTTGGCGGAATGGGGACAGGAAGGGTGCGGAATATGTAAAGGATTTTGGGAAGGGTCATCATTTTAAATGCCACCAATTTCCCTAGCCAGGAGAGATCCTGATAGGGTTTTTTGGCCAGGTCTGTTTGAATGGCCGACAGTAGGGGTTTATAGTTAGCTTCCGCTAGCGATGCAACTGAAGGGGTCAGCTTCAGACCTAGATAGGATATATCCCGGTCGGTCCATATATACGGGAAGTTTGATTCCATATGTTGTCTAGCACGTGGTTGCACCCCCAGATTAAGAATGAGTGATTTGGTGAAATTCACCTTGTAATATGAAATGGAAGAGAAGTCCGCAAGTAGTCTGTGTAAGAAGGGCATGGACACTGTGGGGTTGGTAACAGATAAAATGACATCGTCAGCAAAAAGGGTTATCTTATGGGAGACTCCTTTAATACGAAACCCCGAAATGTGGGGGTGGGATCTGATCCGTTCTGCTAATGGTTCCATCATCAGATTAAATATGCTTGGAGATAGCGGGCAGCCTTGGCGTGTGCCGTTAGTGATGGAGAATGGCTTGGAAATCATGCCCGAGACAAAAACTTGGGCAGATGGGTGAGAATACAGAGCCATAATGGCTGATAGTATCAGGCCTGAGAATCCAAACCTCTCCAGCACCAAGTGCATGTATCTCCAATAGACCCTATCAAACGCCTTTTCGGCATCGATGGATAGGAGTAAGGAGGGCGTTTTCGTCAGTTCTGCATAGTGAATTAAGTTGATAACTCGGCGTGTGGCATCTGCCGCCTGTCTGTTGGTCATGAAGCCTAATTGGTCGGGATTTATTAAGGAGGGAAGAATCGCGGAGAGACGGATTGCAATAATTTTGGCGTAAATTTTCACGTCTGCATTTAGCAGGGATATCGGGCGGAAATTCGCTGGTGTGTCCGGGGTTTTGCCAGGTTTAGGTAGGGCTACTATGTGTGCTTGAAGCATTTCCTGGGGGAAGGAGCCTGACTGGGAAATTGATTGGTATAAGCGAAGCATGAACGGGGACAGGATGTCTTGGAATTGTTTAAAGTACTCGTTAGTAAAACCGTCTGGTCCGGGGGATTTGTCATTGGGAAGTTTGCCAATAGTGTGGGAAATTTCATCAAGGGAAACGGGCGAGTTTAGTATCATAAGTTGTGCATCAGTCAGTGAGGGGAGGTTTATCTCTGACAGGAAAGACAGTATATCTGAGTCGGAGGGGGTGGTGCACGTGGGGTCCTCTTTCAGGTTATACAATGCTCCGTAATAATCCGAGAAAGCGTCCGCTATTTCTTGGGGTTTCAATAATTTTTGTTTGGTAAACGGGTGGATGATGTGAGGAATTCTACTCTTGGCTTTCCGCGCTTTCAGGCGATTAGCCAAGAATTTCCCGGCTTTGTTATGTTGGGAGTAAAACATCAGTTTAAGGGACCTCATAGCTTTGTCATGGTCTCGGATCAAAAGGAGACGTAGATCGTGACGAAGTCTAGTGAGGGTGGCTGAAATTGCGTCTGTAGGAGAGGCCTTATTGGAGGCCTCCAGTTTGCGGATTTCAACCAACAAGGAGTCTACGGACGACTTATGTGTCCTCCCGTCCCTGGCCTTAATTTGGATTAACATACCTCTAATAAAGGCTTTGTGGGCATTCCATAATATTTGAGGTGAGATATTTGGATCGTCATTGGTCTGGAAGAAGGTTTGCAGGTGGTCTTGGATCGTGGAGGAATATTGTTGGAGCTGGAGCAATCTATTGTCACACCTCCAAGTGGAGAATCCCGAACCAAGCTTCCCCAGTTGGAGTGTTATGGAAATGGCCGCATGGTCCGACCAGGAGATATCATGGATGTTAGTCTCTGATGTGTGGTGTAACAACCAAGAGTCCAATATAAAGAGATCAATACGGGAATAAGATCTATGGCAGGTCGAGAAAAACGTAAAATCTCTCTCTTCCGCATGGAAGCATCTCCAGGCGTCAAATAGCTCCTCACGGCGCAGCAGACTACCCAAGCCAGTCGGGCGTCTGCTACACCCTGAGGTGGTATCGACCCGCGGGTCTGGGGGTAAGTTAAAGTCCCCACACAGGAGGAGGTGACCTTCCCTTAACGCCAGAGCCTTTTTGAGGAGCTTGCGTATAAAGAGCATCTGTTTAGAATTGGGTGCATACAAACATACCAATGTCAAGAGCACATTATCAATAACACAGATCAGGATGATATATCTACCCTCCGGGTCGAGATGGGACGACTTGAGGGTGAACACCACTGAGTCTCTAACTGCCACCAGGATACCGTTCTTCTTAACAGAGGCAGAGGCAAGGAAGATGTGGGGAAAGTTCCGGTGTTGACAGTAGGGAGATGCGTCCGCCTGAAAGTGCGTTTCCTGAGCTACTAAAATGTCAGCTTTCTGGGAGATGGCTTCCTTCCACAAAGTCCTTCTTTTGGCCGGGTGGTTGAGTCCATTGGAGTTAATGGACAAAATCTTCAATCCCATGGGAGAGGGGTCAGAGGAGATGTGGTCAGCAGGCGGGATGTGTTAAGAGCTGAGAATTGTACCGGATACAGGTGACATTTCAAGATGGGAGGCGATGAGGTCCAGGTCTGGGAGAAAGGATAAGCAAGAAAGGAGAGTCGTTCCTGAACGAAGTACACTGGGAAGTGGAAATACAGGTGTAATATGTTGTCATAAGAGTCAGGGAAATCGAAAGATGAACGCTGCATGTTAATCAAAATAAGCTCCAACGAGAGCAACCAAAGGGCCCACAGGAGGGCGTAAAAAATAGAATTCCTGAGAAGGGATTCGAGCAGGATAACCTGCAACATGTAGCAGGGTAAGGTACGGTGGTGAGTACCAGTGCATCGGACCAGGGACGGTCGTTGAGTATGATAAAGTCATGGTGATGTCTTCAGGGTTTGTTGCGGTGATCCGTAGGGGGTCTGGACCAGCCCAGCGAGGTGTTCGCTTTTTGAGGTGGCGCGGTCACAGGGCGTTGAGGAGGGATGATATCCCATGTGCGCAGGAGCTCTAGTCCGGCTTCCAAGGTGTGCACTATTTTGGTAGTGTTATCTTTAGTGATAAGCAGGCTTGCCGGATATTTCCACTTGTAGGGAATGTCATGGTTGCGCAGGGCCTTGGTGACGGTCATTAGGTTGTTGCGGCGTTGCATCGTGAAGCGGGAGAAGTCAGGAAAAACTTGAAAGTTCTTCGCTTGTTCGGGCAGTTGATCTTTTAGTTTAAATGCATGAAGAATGCCTTCTTTTGCTTGATAGTAGTGCATTTTAAGCAGCACATCTCTTGGAACATCTGTAGGCAGATGGGGAGGTTTGGGGATGCGGTGAATACGGTCAATAGTGACATCCGCAGGGGTAAATCCTGGTACAGCAGCCAGAAACAGGTCTTTTGCGAAGTGCGGGAGTTGATTCGAGGAAACTGTTTCTGGGATGCCGCGAATTTTCAGGTTACTTCGGCGTGACCGGTCCTCAAGGTCTGCTAACTTGGACTTAATCCAGGAAATATCATCGGCCTGGGACGAATGTGCATCTACCATTGTGTTAAACGATGTGGCAAAATCTGTCATCTGTTCTTCCACTTGATCCACTCTAGATTCCACCACGTGTATGTTCCTCCTGCATTCCCTCAATCCTGCAACTAGGTCAGCCTGTAGGGAAGATCGCAGCAGCATCACAATGTCCTTTAAGGCTGTGTCTGTTATAGGCTGTCCCGTGGTTGGGAATGCTGCTATAGGATCTGGGATCTGTGTGTCCATTGCAGGCAGGTCTTCTGCCCATCCCCCGCCATGTGCCTGATCCCCTGTTAGGGGTGAAGTGTTATGCATATAGATTTTGAACAGCACAGCTTCCATCTTGTTTGAAGGAGAATGAAAGTTCATATATGTTCTTTGGCAAAATGTCTCTTACAAGGGAGTCTAGAATTTCAATAGAAGATCTCTGTCTTCCTTGATCGTAAATAAGTGGTACATGGACATCTCATCAGATAAGACATAATGGTAGTGCCAGTCTGTCTGTAAGTATTTTAACAATAGCCCAATGTACTCTATCAGACATTTAAACTATAAGTTTTAAAGATACATTATCATGTGTGAGAAGATATTAGCAATAATCATGTCATTATATTATGTAAGGCATATACATATTTAGAAATTATCTGTATACCATATGTTGGGTTTATATTCTTGCTAAATAACAAATCTTACTTAGAGTGAATACTAATTACCTCATTTTAGAGAAGTTTGTGTTTAAGTTTTTATGGCCATATAGATCTTACAAGCCAGACACTATGTCTGACAGTAATGACAGAATTCAAATAATTAATGGACTTTCACTAGCCAATAGGTCAAAAAGGTCATCAGATAATAATAGTGGTAATTATTTTATATGCTGAATCTAATGAACAGTACAATACTGCCCCCTTTGGAGATGCTACTAAATGCAGTCTCGGGGTAACTCAGTATTTTCCAATATAAATATATGTATTGTATTAAAAATAAATATTATTGGCCACCATTTCAGATCCAATAATTGCCAGGGTACATGATGGAGATTAGATGGACATTTATGTATGTACTGAGAGTATGGACAAGTTTTTATGTTGCTTTTATGGTTAATCTTGAATATAAAGGAATTATCATATAGTTTTATTATCCAAAATACTGGGCATGATTGAAGAGGTGTGACTATGATCTCACCAGTTAATGGGTAGAATATCCCAACCAATGGGGATAATGTTCCTCCCTCTGGGTTTAACTTATGGTAATTTGAATAGTCCTTTGTTCAATACCATATAAAAAGGAGAACCCAGATGTGAGACATTACATCACTGACAACACACATTACACCTACAACATACACACTACTACATCCATCTATATACTCATCTAGACATACTCCATCTTTCTCCATCATTTAGCTGAAGCTTTGAGGGACGCCAAACGAAACTCCTCCCTCACTGGCCACCATTTCAAGAAGGCATCCATCTTAAGGACTCTGGTAACGACCATTTGAAGCTAGCAGCCATCTTAAGTATGGTAAATATACCTTGCTGTGTTCATTTGAGTTTATTCAATATTGTTTATTTCCTTCCTTATATGTTTTATATTGCATATTTAAGGGTAATACGATTACAATCCCAGCCGTATAAACCATATCAGATTTTTCTCTAAAAAGCTGATTTTTGTTTTTATACATTTTTATTAATATCAGATTTAGCGCATTATTTGCGATTTTAGTCTCCCGTTTTGCATAGCTTATTCTCGCTTCATCTGCAGTGGAGTGACTATCGGATGTGCAATTCGCAGATAATTGTGGTCTGTTTATATAGAATACTTACCTATGGTTTATGCTATACCTGAGAAAAGGTAATCTTGCTTTATTTTTACTTTCATTGTTGAGCTACATTTCACATTGCATTGATTGTTTGAAGTTTGTATTTATGTAAAGTTATCTTTTTGTGTCATTTCCAGTTTGATCATATATTGTGAATACATGTCTTGTGAATAAATATTCTTATATATATATATATATATATATATATATATTCCTTACTGTAGACTGTCCTCACTAAGATTGGTATATGCTTTTAAAAATAAATTAATCAATTAAAAATAATTCGCTACATATTGATTTGTGGAAATAAGTTGAGATTCTCCTACCTCACAGATCTTTGCTTATTGACATAAATAGACACTGTGATATTCAGAGCAGTATAAATATTCTGACAACATTCCCAATAAAAAATTTTTTAAAATGTAATTTTTTTTTTTATCCGTTTAGGCCAGTTTGTATTCTGCTACATATTTTTGATTAAAAAAAATCCCAAAAAGCGTATTTTAATTGGTTTGCGCAAAAGTTATAGCGTTTACAAACTACGGGATAGATTTTTGGACTTATATTTAAATATAGATTGTTGTTGCTTGTTTGTGGTATTAAGTTCACTATGTTATATGCACGTATATGATCACTATTCAAAGTAGCGCCTCAAATTTAAACTATTCATTTATTTACTTTGGAAATATCTTTATACCAACTTATCCCAATGCGGCGATCTGTGATTTTTAGCGAGACTGCGACAATGCAGTGGACAGATCGGACACCTAACTGACATTTTTGACACTTTTTTGGGACCAGTGACACTAATGCAGTAATCAGTGCTACTGCTAAATAATATGCACTGTTACTGTATAAATGACACTGGCAGGGAAGGGGTTAATACTGGGGTGATCAAAGGGGTTAATGTATGCCTAATGTGCTTACTGACTGTGTGTGTGTGTGTGGGGGGGTTCTGTGACAGGCACAAACAGATCGCAGTTTCAGCTTAGCTGAAACTTCTGCTCTCTCTGCCTGTCTGAGAGAAGATCCGCCTGCTTTGTTTACATGAGCAGGCGGGTCTTCTCTTGGTTTCCTGGAGGATCACGGGAGGGCAGCGGCAATTGCCGCCACTCCTCCTGCGGCCCTCCTCCCGCTGCGTTTAAACACAGTGGGAGCGTGGCTCAGGCGCCGCGCGCGCGCCCCCGAAACCACATGCACTCCAGTCACGTACTACTACGTGACTGGTCGCAGCCGAGCTGCCCTGCCACAGTAAAATTATGGCAGGCGTTCGGCAAGTGGTTAAAAATCAAATAAAGCGGTGAGAGTCCTGTTGGCCCAAATTCATCTGGTGAGTGGTCTCCTTATATGAAGGTGGAGAAGCACCATTAAGGAGCACGATTTCGAAGAAAATTGAGCACATATAAGCACGTGGAGTGAAAGAAATTAAAATATGGACACTTTTTGACCAAGTTATATACACACATATATATATATATATGTATATATATATATATATATATATATATATATATATATATATATATATATATATATATATTGCTGTTGATTGTTTGTGGAAATAAGTTCACTATGTTATATGCACATATATGAACAAACATCACTATTAAAGGTAGCACCTCAAATTTAAACTATTCAGTTATTTACTTTGGAAATACCTTTATACCAACTTATCCCAAGTAAGCCATTTGTATAGGGATTTCATCAGTTATAAAATTGAACACTCCAAACAGCTAGAAATTTCACAGATCAAACCCCCTCCCCACAGCATGCTGGTAGTTGTAGCTCACTTAGTATGATAATCATCAATCACTGTGGCTCTGCAGCTCTCTCAATGTTCCACTGGATGGCGGAGATGCATCTGAGTAAAACAAAGAAAGCAGAGAGCGCACATCCGCCCTAGTGTGATACCATTTTTTAAAAGAAAGAAAAAAAAAAAACTTTAATTTTGTTTGTTTTGTTTTTGTTTTGCGTATATTATTTGTATGTTTAATACACTCACATTTGTAGAAAATGTAAAATGGAGCCCCAGATAACAAAAAAAGACAGGAGTACTAACTCTCCTTTACGCTGAGATCCCGAAACAACTGGTCAAGTGACAGAATGCTTGGAGATTCAAAAAAGCATTTTGTCACATGATCTTTGATAAAGGGAAGGATCAGTGGAGCATAACTGATGAAATTAAGAAAAGGAGAGAGTGAAAGGATATGTCTGCTTCCAGGCAGATCTTACAGACTGCGAAACCAGGCCTTCTTTCCCAACAACAGTGCCTGACCTCAGAAATGTGCCTTTTGAAGAATGGTCAAACATCCCCATAGACACACTCCTAAACCTTGTGGACGGCCTTCCTAGAAGAGTTAAAAAGTGTGGGCAAACTCAATATTGAACCCTACGGACTAACGCAAGGATGCCATTAAAGTTCATTGCATGTACAGTAAAGGCAGGCGTCCCAATACTTTTGGTAATATAGTGTACAGTACTTCACCCATGGCCCAGCATTTTATACCTACATTTTTCAGTCCTACAAAGTAGGAGGCTATTTTTGGAGGCTATTTCTGGATGGGCCAACATCCTATCCCCATGAGATGGATGCTGCATATTTCCTTTAATATATGCCATTCTTTTGGTCCTGTACTGATTACAAAGTAGACATCATTACCCTGGCATGACGGGGCATGCCGAGTGATTTTAGCTGATCAATCTCTTTCACTGGAATTGGCAAAGCAGAAGATTAGAGGACCAAAAATGACAGCAAGTATAACTGGGTCATAGACCTTATGTTTAGGAAAATGATACATTGGCTAGAAGTGAGGAGAGAGCTGAACACTATATTTTTACCAATCAGCTTTCAGCTTGAAATATCCATTAGGGAGTACCTTGGGGGCTGGGTCCCGGCACCTATGGAGAGTGGGGGGGGGGCGTGCCCGGCCACAGTATTGTTCCCTTTTGGGGTGGCCTGGGGTGGTCCTACCCTTCCGCTCGAAGTGGGGGCTTGTGGCTTGGGATAGGTCTCCAGGGGGTCCTGACATTACGGAATGAGGGGTACGCTAAGTTTGTTTTCATAAGAAAAGAAATATCCATTATTTTCCTGCAAACAGCAACTGCAATCTCTCCAGCCAAGCAGATGTAGTATATGGAAGTATATACTATGTGCTTTGAGATACACAATTCTACCTCTATATTCTGAGCAGGCTCCATAGAACAGATTTTTAGACTGGAATGATGTATGGCACTATACCACATTTGCCAAATATTATTGGGAAACAAGAGGTACAGGGAAAAGGTGCAAAACAAAGAGGTTTAAAGTATTATAAGGATTGCAGGTCCAAAGGCCAAATGTATGATTTTCAAATGGAGCAATCCAAGACATTTTGGGTTCATGCAGGAAGCTAGAATGGGACGTAAGGGTGTCCGCACCCAACTCTGCTGCTGTTTTGCCTGATCTTCCTACCCACAAACTCTGCCTTGGACTGCAGTAAATATTGTATAGAAGGAAGTTTAGCAATAGGACCATCCATTACTCTACTGACCTTGTTTATGGGCTTTGGTTTGCCAACATTCATGTACACTTCGTTAGCATTTTCCTCCACTTTGTCTTCTTCGGGAGGTTCCTCAGTTGGATCATACTTCGTATGTACACATAAACATATGTCCATTTTGAAATATTTCCTATAAGTAATATGAGTGATTAGTTAATGTATATGCAATGTTGTGGTAGATTTCTATTTTAGTAACTATATTTAACCACTTCAATACAGTACACTTTCACCCCCAGGCCAATTTTCAGCTTTCAGCACTCTCACATTTTGAATGACAATTGCGCGATCATGCTACACTGTACTCGTATGGAATTTGTATAATTTTTTTCACACAAATAGACTTTTCTTTTGGTGGTATTTAATCACCGCTGGGTTTTTTATTTCTTACAGAAAAAAAAGACAGAAAATTTTGAAAAAAAAAAAAGCTTTTCTTATTTTCTGTGAGTAAATTTTGAAAATAAATATTTTTTCTCCTTCACTGATGTGCGCTGATGAGGCAGCACTGATGGGCACTGATAGGCTGCACTGATGGGCACTGATGAGGTGGCACTTATGGACACTGATGTGGTAGCACTTATGGGCACTGATGAGGTGGCACTAATTAGGAGGTACTAATATGACAGGCGGCACTGATGAGAACTGAGAGGCGGCACTGATGGGCACTGAGAGGTGGCACTGATGGACACTGAGAGGCGTCACTGATGGGCAGCACTGATGGGCACTGATGGGCGGCACTGATGGGCACTGGTGGGTGACACTGATGAGCACATACGGCCGGCACTATCAGTGCCCACAGTCAGTGCCCATAGTGCTGCCAGTCAGTGCCCATCAGTGCCTAGATAAGCAGGCAATGATGGGCACTGACTGGCAGCACTATGGGCACTGATTGTGGGCACTGATGGTGGGCACTGTGGGCATTGATGGTGGGCACTGATTGGCACTCTATTGCAATTTTCTATAATCAGGGCACTGATGATCAGTGCCCTGATTACATGTTCTTGTCTCCCCTGTGAGGCGGAGTCGCTGATCGACTCTCCTCGCCTCACTCTGACAGTGTGAGGTGAGGAGAGCCGAATAACGGTACTTCCTCATTTACATGTGACCGGCTGTGATTGGACACAACCGATCACATGGGTAAAGAGTCATGTCATGTCAACCGATCACATGGGTAAAGAGTCATGCTAGGACACGGCACGGCCACGATTGCCGCTCTGCGCGCCCCTGTGGGTGCACGAGAGAGGCTGTTCTGGCGCGCCGTCATATGACGGCATCCCAGAACAATAGGTGCACTGCTCCGCCGTCATTTGACGGTGGGCGGGAAGGATGTGGTTAATAGATACACTGGTGGTTATTTTACAAGCTTCAACTATATTTAAAAAATACACTGGTGGTTATTTTACAAGATTCATCAGTACAGTGTTAAACTCTTTCAACATACTCATGGGAGGGTATTGCATGGTTTACAGCCCACAACACACAGCTGAATAGGCTGTTTAAGGTCTGGACCAATTTATGAAGCAACCATGCTGTGAAAGACTTGTTTTTTGGGGATGTCTTTTCATAGATACTCATAAAATAAACAGGTGCCTATGGCAGGATCTTCCTAGCAATGATTCCATCCCAACACTGCTGCTTTCAGATAAGGGAACTGAGTTTACAGGGACCTCAGCTCTAGTATGAGTAGGCAGGGCAGCCATCAGATATTTTGGGGCCCCCTACACAACTTACACAACTTTAGGCCTGACCATCAATATTCCCCAGGGCCCGCCCACTGGCCATCCTACCAAATCTGCCCACTGGCTGTGCCACCAAATCCACCCACTGGCCATCCCACCAAATTCACTCACTGGCCATCCCACCGAGTGCTTCAATGCATCCACTTTAGTTTTAACATAGTTTGGCCAAAAAAATATGATGCCTGCCATCACAACAAGGTAGACTGTTTTGAGCAGGACCCTACACTAACACTAAATGCACTGTCTTTTCAGTGCCCCCCTCCCCCAAACTATCCTCCCTAACAGATCTAAGAAAATTACTAAAAACAAAGAGCACTTAAGTTCATTCTTCCAATATATATTCAGAAAAGAGGCATCCCAATATATTCAGCAAAGAAACATCCCAATTCAGGAAAGAGACAGCCCCATATATTCAAGAGACATACCAATCCAGCAAAGAGACATCCCAATCCAGTAGAGACATCCCCATATATTCAACAAAAAGACATCCCAATCCAGAAAAGAGACATCCCAATACAACATAGACATCCCCATATATTCAGCAAAGAGACACCAATCCAGCATAGAGATGGCCCAATCCAGCAAAGAAACAGCCCCATGCAGTCAGCAAAGACCCATTAATCCAGAAAAGAGATGGCCCAATCAAGCAAACAGATATCCCCATATAGCAAAGAAACATTCCAATCCAGCAAAGATAAAGACACAAATATTTAGCAAAAAGATGACCCAATCCAATCAAGCCAAATCCAGCAAAGCGACATCCCCATATAGCAAAGAAATAGCACAATCCAGCAAAGAGATATCCCTATATAGCAAAGAAACATCCCAATCCAGAAGAGACACCCCAAATATACATACTGGGAGCTAACTGATCTGGAGGGGATATTTTCCTGTGAGCTAACTAATCTGGGGACAGACTGACCTGGTAATCTGGGGACAGACTGACCTGGATGGGGTTGATTGCACTAGGGGTACCCCAGTACATTACCCCCAGATCAGTTAGCTCCCGGTACAATATCCCCCCAGATCAGTTAGCTCCCAGTACAAAATCCCCTAGGTCAATCTGCACAATATCCCCCTGAGGACAGTCTGTGTCACAGTGTCAGTCTGCACAATATCTCCCTCTACTTACAGATCTCAGCGGCATACATTGCAGTTTCCTTCTTTACTGGGCTCTTGCTGACATCATCGCCCTGCCCCCCCCCAGTGAGCCCAAACCTGCCCACAGACAGCTGCCCGTAACATGATGCCCACAACTCCCGGATGGCAGGATGCTGTGATAGGAGCCAGGCAGGGCATTGAGATCTACAGCTGTAATGCCTGAGGCATGTAGATTGCCACTGTATTACCAATATCCATCCATGGGTGCAGTGTGTCAGCGCACTGTGGGCCCCACCCCCCTCGTGACATTTTGCACCCATAGATGATACGTCACTGCCTGGCCCCTTGGGACGCCGGGGCCCCCTACATGGGTATGGGCTGTCCCCCCTGATGGCGGCCCTGTGAGTAGTCATTGTAAAATTAACTAATTCCGATAAGCCGACATTTTTCCTATAGGCAAAATACAGTGGTGGCAAAATTATGGTTCAAGGCTTTTAAAAGCTTTTTTTTTTTTTTTTTTTAGTTACTACTATATTTTTAGACTTTGTGGTGTATGTTGTTGTTTGTTTGCATTCATTTAACACAACAAAAAAATGTATGAATAACAACTTGATATTTTTATAGTGCTTTTTTTGTTTTGTTGGTATAGATATCAGATAGTTGGTAATATGTAACAATATAATATAAAAATATGAAAAAAAGTTTGACTTGTTCCCTCATTCTGGCTGACTGTAGCCCATGTTTTTCCTGTTTGGTAGATACCCGTGAGGTTCCTCTCATCCCCCTGCCTCTTCCCACACAGTACGGTAGACTTGGGTACTGTTCCCTCTTAGTTTAACAATTGGTTGGTTTTGCCTCCCCACCTAGGCACAGTGTGCTCCCTATATGGGGTGCCGATGGGTTGGCGATGCCAATCACTACTCTCTCGTGACCACCCATTTTACTGCCCCTTGTCTACTAACCCTCACAATTTGCTGTAGTTAGAGTTATTGGTCATGCTCTGTTACCGAGCTTTGTTTACATTACCTTGCATTATTCTGTATGTCAAACGTTGTTACTTACTTGCACTATTCAATAAAATACTTGAAACAGAAAAAAAGGTAAAAAAAAAAAAAAAAATATGAAAAAAATGAACAGTCCCTTAAATAAACTTTGTTAACTGTTTACTCTTTTTTTTCTTCTTCATCAAAGTATGTATGATCAAGATCCCTGATAATGGCGATTAATGATGATTAAAAAAAAAAAAAAACTTAAAAATAAATACTCCAGTTAATATACATATTCTTTTCCTTGCTATTTCCCTTTTTTGTGTATTTTGTTGTTGTTTGCGTTTTTTTTTTTTTTTTAGAAAAAAGGGAAAAAATGGGTCAAAATAACAACTATTGCAGTGTCCTAAACATATATGTCCTAAAACAACATGAAATGTCTGGACTACTTTACTTGATAGTAGAATCATCAAAGTGCTTTTTAAAGCTTTAAATTTGGTGGGCAGAATGATATCACTTAAATTGTTTTTCTCCTCAGCGGCCAATATCAAACCACCAGTTCATAGTGTACAGTACATCAAGCTCCACAAAATGCCGCACACATCTTTAGCCATGAGGGCTATAAATAATGGAATTATTCCCGTCCCAAGTGTTTCCATTGTAGGTACATAGAAAGACCAAGGTTCCCGTGCCAACCCCTTCCTCTTGACATTAAGCAGAAGACCTTACATGCTTGAAACCAGTGGATCTCCTGCATGGTTGCATTCCATTGGTGAATGTAAATTTAAAAGTACATTAGACAAAAAAAAAATAAATAAATAAATAAAACCAAAAAAGATAAACCAAAAGAGCACCCCCCCCCCCCCATTGTCCATTGTTTCATGTATTATTTTGACCCTTGTTGCCCACTGTCTGCAGCACTTTTATAAAAATTAGAAAATAATAAAATAGAGAATTAACATTAATAAAAAAGTAACAAACTTAAAACTGTAGGTTTTTTTTTTTTTTTTTTGGTTTATTCTGCAAATAATTGTAAAACAATTTTAAACGATCTCACAGTATATGAATTTTAGACTAAGTTATACCCAGTGATGCTACAACAATAATAGTATTTACAATTATTATTTTACTCACCTGGCAATCAGTTTTGAAGCCAGAATAAAGAAAATGGCAATGGCAATTCCACATACTATTCCGATCAGCAAATCAAACCTTCTTACGTTGTCCTCTGTAGGAAAAAAAAAAAAAATATATAGATAGATAAAGATAGATAGACAGACAGACAGACAGATGGATATATAGATAGACAGACAGACAGATGGATAGATAGATAGATAGATAGATAGATAGATAGATAGATAGATAGATAGATAGATAGATAGATAGATAGATAGATAGATAGATAGATAGATAGATAGATAGATAGATAGATAGATAGATAGATAGATAGATAGATAGATAGATAGATAGATAGATAGACGGATTGATTGATGGATAGACAGATAGACGGATTGATTGATGGATAGACAGATAGACGGATTGATTGATGGATAGACAGATAGACGGATTGATTGATGGATAGACAGATAGACAGATTGATTGATGGATAGACAGATAGACGGATTGATTGATGGATATATAGATAGACAGATAGACAGATAGATAGATAGATAGATAGATAGATAGATAGATAGATAGATAGATAGATAGATAGATAGATAGATAGATAGATAGATAGATAGATAGATAGATAGATAGATAGATAGATAGATAGATAGACAGATAGACAGATAGACAGATAGACAGATAGATAGACAGATATAGCTTAGTTTAACTTCATTTGACACTTTATTTATTCTCACTCTTCTGCAAGAGAAACATTTTAAGAAGTATGATGACTCCTATGCAAGAATTAGCTTCAAAACCTGGAAATCAATTTGTAAAATAGCAGATATACAGGGGTTGGACAAAAATATGTAAACACTACATGATTTGTAGGTGTGAAAGTGATGACATGTTTCGTATTGGAAGTGATGTAACATTTTTTTGCTTCCTCTGTGTGATGAGACACATAGCTAACAGATGGGAACCCTCACTTTCCTCCTTCACTGCGTGCGCTGCTAGTAATACGGAGTCATGTCAGAGCTTACTGAGCTTCAAAGAGGGCAAATTCTTGGTGCCCGCTTAGCTGGTGCCTCTATGACTGAAGTTGCAAATGTATTTGTAGTGTTGCCAGGTACAGTATTAAAAGGTATGACGACATATACCGTTTCTGGAACAAAAGGTATTCTGATAAGCATAAGTGCAGTCGTTACAATCAACTGAGAGATAAGAGACAAAAGGACATTGCACAAGATTGTGACCCAGAATAAGAAAACAATTGCTGCAAAAGTCAAAACCAAATACAAACAGTGCAACCTTTGCCAATATTATTAGTGATCAAGATACCAATAGATTGTTGCTTGCTCAAACACTGTGAAGGTGATTTCACAACATCTCCTAGAGAAATAAATACTGCTAAAATAGTGTAGCACAACAATATTAATCACTGTGAAAAAATGTCATAAGAAAACTAAGGTCTCAAATCAGTCCTTAGTGACTGTGATATATTGATTAAAAACCACTGTGCAATTTATGACTCAAATATCTTTAATCTTTATCTAGTGTCAAAGGTGCCTCCACCAAACAGGTGAAAAACATGCTCACCCCCTTCTTAGACCTCATAAATGGGTCATAACTCACTTATTACACCAAATAAATCTGGCAAGTGTCCATTAGGAAACCTTCTTCTCTGAGCCTCCTCTCAGTCCAGATTCAAAACAATTTCTCCCCTTCAGTATACTCTGGCATCATACGGTATGGATACCATAAAACAGAAAAGCAGAACCATTGTGCTTTCTATTTTTTCAAACTTTATTTGCGTCCAAATAACCTAAAACACTTACAAGATAAAAACTACAAGGATTATGACATCACTGGCTTAGCTCCTCCTACCTATACGTGTTACGCTCTGTGATTGGGCTTCATCAGTAGGCCTAGGGTGGAGCTGAGCCTGTAAAGTCATTTGGTGGCCATCTATGAATGTGATGTGGTGAGCCGTGATTGTCACATACAGCATAAGTCTTGCAGTTTTGTTTATCTTCTAAGTGTTTTAAGTTATTTGGGAACAAATAATGGTTGTAAAAATAGAGAGCACTATGGTTTTGCTTTTCTGTTTCATGGTACCCATACTGTTTGATGCCTGAGTATAATGAAGGGGAGACAAGGCTTATGACATCATTGGCTTAGCTCCTCCGACCTATACGTGTTACACTCTGTGATTGGGCTTCATCAGTAGGCCTAGGGAGGATCTGAGCCTGTGATGTCATTTGACGGCCATCTTTGAATGTTATGTGGTGAGCCATGATTGTTACATACAGCATAAGCCCTGCAGTTTTGTTTATCTTCTAAGTGTTTTAAGTTATTTGGGCACAAATAATTGTTGTAAAAATAGAGAGCACTATGGTTTTTTCTTTTCTGTTTCATGGTACCCCTACTGTTTGATGTCTGAGTATACTGAAGGGGAGATATTGTTTTAAATCTGGACTGAGAGGAGGATCACAGAAGGAGGTTTCCAATTGAATGCACTTGGCCGGTTTATGGTGGACTTGGCGGAGGGAACTCCATAAGCTAAACACTTATAAGATAAAAAAAAACGTCAAGGCTTAGCTCCTCCGACCTATACGTGTTACACTCTGTTATTGGGCTTCCTCAGTAGGCCTAAGGAAGAAACTGAGCCCATGACATCATTTGACGGCCATCTTTGAATGTGATGTGGTGAGCCATGATTGTTACATACAGCATAAGCCCTACAGTTTTGTTTATCTTCTAAGTGTTTTAAGTTATCTGGGCACAAATAATGGTTGTAAAATTAGAGAGCACTATGATTTTGCTTTTCTGTTTCATGGTACCCATACTGTTTGATGCCTGAGTATACTGAAGGGGAGATATTGTTTTAAATCTGAGCTGAGAGGATGATCGCAGAAGGAGGTTTCCTATTGAATGCACTTGGCCGGTTTATGGTGGACTTGGCAGAGGGAACTCCATAAGCTAAACACTTACAAGATAAAAAAATGACAAGGCTTATGACATCACTGGCTTAGCTCCTCCTACCTATACGTGTTACGCTCTGTGATTGGGCTTCATCAGTAGGCCTAGGGAGTAGCTGAGCCCGTGACGTCATTTGGCGGCCATCTATGAATGTGATGTGGTGAGCCGTGATTGTTACACACAGCATAAGTCTTGCAGTTTTGTTTATCTTCTAAGTGTTTTAAGTTATTTGGGCAGAAATAATGGTTGTAAAAATAGAGAGCACTATGATTTTGCCTTTTCTGTTTCATGGTACCCATACAGTTGGATGCCTGAGTATACTGAAGGGGAGACAAGGCTTATGACATCATTGGCTTAGCTCCTCCGACCTATACGTGTTACGTTCTGTGATTGGGCTTCATCAGTAGGCCTAGGGAGGATCTGAGCCTGTGACGTCATTTGGCGGCCATCTATGAATGTGATGTGGTGAACCATGATTGTTACATACAGCATAAGCCCTGCAGTTTTGTTTATCTTCTAAGTGTTTTAAGTTGTTTGGGCACAAATAATGGTTGTAAAAATAGAGAGCACTATGGTTTTGCTTTTCTCTTTCATGGTACCCAAACTGTTTGATGCCTGAGTATACTGAAGGGGAGATATTGTTTTAAATCTGGACTGAGAGGAGGATCGCAGAAGGAGGTTTCCTATTGAATGCACTTGGCAGGTTTATGGTGAACTTGGCGGAGGGAACTCCATAAGCTATATTCACAATATATTCACCCCAGCAACAATAGATCCCCCAGCAGCCAGCATCAATAGGCTCTTCAGCTCACCCCACTGGCCCCAGCACCCCTTTGACATTGCATACATTCAGACTGGAGGTTCCGGAACTGCGTTCCCCCACTTTCCCGCTGAAAAAACACCCCTGGTCCCAATATGTGGTATCTTTATCACTAACCAATCCATTAGTTATTCAGGTCTATAAATAGACAAACAGGCAGACATACATATTATACCTTTGCCGCAAAGCAGAGTTTTCTCTTCTGTATTGTTATCTGTGAAAGGGAAAAAAACTGAATTATGAAAACTATAAATAGCACATAAAATATAATTCTGTTATATTATTGTCATACAGTGTCAATAGGTGTAGATTGTGAAATGGCAAAAAAAAAAAAATTTATACTGTGTTAGGGTCCTTTCACACGGTGCGCCGTCTGACAAGGTCCGTTCTGCTCAGCGGGGGGGGGGGGGGGGGGGGGATCGATCCGCTAAGCAGGCTGATGACAGCTCTGTCTCCGCTCCATGTGCATCCCTTTAGACGTGTTCCTATTGGGAGTATCTCACCAAAAATGACATTTTTGTTGCAGGGGATGCCAGAAATCTAACTTGTATCTTAGTGCAGACTTCTGTGAAAATCAGTGAGCCAATCAAGCAAGCAGGAAATGATGCTTCTGGGGGTGTGGTCCGTATACATTCTGTGTACAGAACACCTCCAGGTAGACATATTGCAATGCAATTTCAGAAAATTACAGTGGCTGTAGATTGAAAAGGAAAGGTCATTTTTAATAACATTCAATTACAATATGATTTGTGTCGCAATTGCATACACTATATTGTTTTTTTCTTTTATTTGCTATTTTTTTCCCCCATGAAAGTGGAGTTACCCATTAAGATTAAAATTAGAATACCTATCTACAACATATCAATTGCCGGAGGTTTTATTACCTTTCTCCAAAGAGCAGATATAAAAGTAACACAAATGTAACCTTGCCAGATGTTTATGAGACACAGTGCTTTGGCAAACAAAATGTCATTAATTTAGGGTGTTCATCTACTTTATACCTTGCTGTTTTTAACCATGGCGGGAAGATGATTTAGCACAATATAAGGATAAAAGCAGACTCATGGATAAAGTTTTTATCACCATTTGCTTAAAAAAAAAAAAAAAAAAAACATTGCTTTCATCACTCTTTTTTATTTTATTTTATTTTTATTTTACTTTTACCTGGCATTTAATTAGGCAGTTTTATTATAACCTATCATTTAAAAAAAAAAAAAAAAAAAAAACATTGCTTTCATCCCTCTTTTTTTATTTTTATTTATTTTATTTTATTTTTATTTTACTTTTACCTGGCATTTAATCAGGCAGTTTTATTATAACCTATAATTAAAAAAAAACATTGCTTTCATCCCTCTTTTTTATTTTATTTTATTTTTATTTTACTTTTACCTGGCATTTAATCAGGCAGTTTTATTATAACCTATCATTTAAAAAAAAAAAAAAAAAAAAAAAAACATTGCTTTCATCCCTCTTTTTTTATTTTTATTTATTTTATTTTATTTTTATTTTACTTTTACCTGGCATTTAATCAGGCAGTTTTATTATAACCTATAATTAAAAAAAAAACATTGCTTTCATCCCTCTTTTTTATTTTATTTTATTTTTATTTTACTTTTACCTGGCATTTAATCAGGCAGTTTTATTATAACCTATCATTTAAAACAAAAACAAAAACAAAAACATTGCTTTCATCCCTCTTTTTTTATTTTTATTTATTTTATTTTTATTTTACTTTTACCTGGCATTTAATCAGGCAGTTTTATTATAACCTATAATTTAAAAAAAACAATAACAAAACTAAAAAAAAGCATTGCTTTCATCACTCTTTTTTATTTTATTTTTATTTTATTTTACCTGCCATTTAATCAGGCAGTTTTATTATAACTTATAATTTAAAAAAACAAAACAAAAAAAAAACATTGCATTCATCACTCTTTTTTTTTATTTTATTTTTATTTTACTTTTACCTGGCATTTAATCAGGCAGTTTTATTATAACCTATAATTAAAAAAAAAATTGCTTGCATCACTCTTTTTTTATTTTATTTTATTTTTATTTTACTTTTACCTTGCATTTAATCAGGCAGTTTTATTATAACCTATAATTTAAAAAAAAAAAACATTGCTTTCATCACTCTTTTTTTATTTTATTTTATTTTTATTTTACTTTTACCTGGCATTTAATCAGGCAGTTTTATTATAACCTATAATTAAAAAAAAAAACATTGCTTTCATCACTCTTTTTTTATTTTATTTTTATTTTGCTTTTACCTGGCATTCAATCAGGCAGTTTTATTATAACCTATAATTTAAAAAAACAAAAACAAAAAAAAACATTGCTTTCATCCCTCTTTTTTATTTTATTTTATTTTTATTTTACTTTTACCTGGCATTTAATCAGGCAGTTTTATTATAACCTATAATTTAAAAAAAAAAAACATTGCTTTCATCACTCTTTTTTTTATTTTATATTGTTTTTATTTTACTTTTACCTGGCATTTAATAAGGCAGTTTTTTTATAACCTATAATTTAAAAAAACAAAAACAAAAAAAAAATACATTGCTTTTATCCCTCTTTTTTATTTTATTTTATTTTACTTTTACCTGGCATTTAATCAGGCAGTTTTATCATAACCTATAATTCAAAAACATTGCTTTCATCCCTCTTTTTTATTTATTTTTATTTTACTTTTACCTGGCATTTAATCAGGCAGTTTTATTGTAACCTATAATTTAAAAAATACATTGCTTTCATCCCTCTTTTTTTTAATTTTATTTTATTTTATTTTTATTTTACTTTTACCTGCCATTTAATCAGGCAGTTTTATTACAACCTATAATTAAAAAAAACATTGCTTTCATCACTCTTTTTTTATTTTTATTTTACTTTTACCTGGCATTTAATCAGGCAGTTTTATTATAACCTATAATTTAAAAAAACAAAAACAAAAAAAAAAAAACATTGCTTTCATCCCTCCTTTTTTTATTTTATTTTATTTTTATTTTACTTTTACCTGGCATTTAATCAGGCAGTTTTATTATAATCTATAATTTAAAAAAAACAAAAACAAAAAAAAAACATTGCTTTCATCCCTCCTTTTTTATTTTATTTTATTTTATTTTTATTTTACTTTTACTTGGCATTTAATCAGGCAGTTTTATTATAACCTATAATTTAAAAAAACAAAAAAAAACAAAACAAAAAAAAAACATTGCTTTCATCACTCTTTTTTTTTTTTTTTTTTTTTTTTTATTTTACTTTTACCTGGCATTTAATCAGGCAGTTTTATTATAACCTATAATTAAAAAAAATAAATAAATACATAATAAACATGTTTCTACCTTGTGAACTGATTTGAAGGTGTTTTTCAGTGATCCAATGCTCATCCCAGGCCAGGCACCTATAGGTATCTGCTTCAGACTTAGTGATGGTGATGGAAGACCACAATGAACTTTGACCCTTTCCCTTAACCCAGGTCACTTTGGCTTTTTTTTTACCAACAGCTGAGCAATTTAGAGTGAGAGATTTTCCTTCTTTAATAAGCACAGTGCTATTTGTATCAAGCAGTCCACCTGTATAAAATAGAAGTACAAATGATTTGTCATTGTATGAGGACTAAATAAACATTGATTGGGTACAGTGCCTTAAAAAAGTATTTCCACATTTTGTTTTCATGTTACAGCCAAAAATGTAAATGTATTTTATTGGGATTTTATGTCATAGACCAAAACAAAGTGGCACATCAATGTGAAGTGGAAGGAAAATGATAAATGGTTTTCAAAATGTTTTCACAAATAAATCTGTGAAAAGTGTGGTGTGCATTTGTTTTCATCCCCCACTGGGAGACTTGCTGTTCCGCCTCGTGCTCATGAGACAAACACCGCACTCACCGGGCTCCAATGACCCACCTACTGTACAGTAAAGAGGAGTCACTATCACTTTGTAGGTCACCACAGGACCTCTCCAAAATTCCCACAAGCTCCTGGCTTGGATCCGGTCCCCTCTTGTGGAAGGTCTCCTATGCTTTCTTATCTCAGTTTAATAGGCAATGGATGGGCATGAAAAAGGAGAGAGGAAGCCTCTCATAATGTAAAATCGTTTGTATTTATGTTAAATTGTATAAAACATTAAGAAAACATCACTGAAATACAATATCATCGGTCCTCTGTGTGTGTGCTAAGATAGTCACCGCTTGCAATCAAGCGTGTGTTCCACCCGCTGGACCAGAAGTGACGCACTAGAGACTCCGCTTAACGCGATTTGTCATCAATAGGCGACGTCTTCAGAAGCAGGAAGTTCTCCTGAATGCCACACTATTAAATAGAAGCCCGGATGGAAAAGGTAACGCCCTACCATGCCCTATACATATATAGTAATTTGGAAAGAAACAACCAGAAAGTATTCACAAACCATTCAAAAGTGTGTGTAATTACATAGAGAAGTTATTGTGCTCTCTGGGGACATCTTGTGGAAAAATAATATATATAGCTATAGATAGATAGATAGATAGATAGATAGATAGATAGATAGATAGATAGATAGATAGATAGATAGATAGATAGATAGATAGATGGATGGATGGATGGATGGATGGATGGATGGATGGATGGATGGATGGATAGATAGATAGATAGATGGATGGATGGATGGATGGATGGATGGATGGATGGATGGATGGATGGATGGATGGATGGATAGATAGATAGATAGATAGATAGATAGATAGATAGATAGATAGATAGATAGATAGATAGATGGATGGATGGATGGATGGATGGATGGATGGATGGATGGATGGATAGATAGATAGATAGATAGATAGATAGATAGATAGATAGATAGATAGATAGATAGATAGATAGATAGATAGATAGATAGATAGATAGATGGATAGATGGATGGATGGATGGATAGATAGATAGATAGATAGATAGATAGATAGATAGATAGATAGATAGATAGATAGATAGATAGATAGATAGATAGATAGATAGATAGATAGATAGACGGATTGATTGATGGATAGACAGATAGACGGATTGATTGATGGATAGACAGATAGATAGATAGATAGATAGATAGATAGATAGATAGATAGATAGATAGATAGATAGATAGATAGATAGATAGATAGATAGATAGATAGATAGATAGATAGACAGATATAGCTTAGTTTAACTTCATTTGACACTTTATTTATTCTCACTCTTCTGCAAGAGAAACATTTTAAGAAGTATGATGACTCCTATGCAAGAATTAGCTTCAAAACCTGGAAATCAATTTGTAAAATAGCAGATATACAGGTATTGGACAAAAATATGTAAACATTACATGATTTGTAGGTGTGAAAGTGATGACATGTTTCGTGTTGGAAGTGATGTAACATTTTTTTGCTTCCTCTGTGTGATGAGACACATAGCTAACAGATGGGAACCCTCACTTTCCTCATTCACTGCGTGCGCTGCTAGTAATACGGAGTCATGTCAGAGCTTACTGAGCTTCAAAGATTTTTTATTCTAGGCCATGTGTCCACAGACAGCAGCTATCTGGGTCATGAAGTATCCAATTTAGGGTGTGTCCCTATCCTTAATTGCTAATTGAGTGAGAGGACTGGGAAACAAGGATTTCGGGCACAAATGTATCACTACTTACGTAAGTGATACAGCTTCACCCTTAGCATGTGGCACTAACGTTTATTTTACTTTTGTTGGGACTCACATACTTACTTTAATTTCATCCTGTTATACAGCGTTTAGATAACCATAAGGGACACGCTACATGCATTAGGCTCCCGTCCTCTCCAGGTCTGGTGAGCTGTTCTGAATGTCCATATCTCGGGTTCTCTTACCCCAGATGGATTTATTGTATCCTATGATATCCTACCATCATTTCTTCTTTTTTGCTATTATTAGTTTAACACAGCATGCATTCTGACTCCATGATGGAATCATCCGTGCATATGCAATTTGGGTTACACTCACTGGATTATAGAAACGTTTACTCGGGTACAAACTTGATACCATGCCTAAGATTTAACTCCATCCTATGTATAAGGATTTATTTACACATGGATATTTATATATATTAAAAATACAAATTAAGATGTTAGAAAGCAGGAGGGGAAGCTGCCCCTGTGCACTGTAATATCATGTGAGGTTTGGGGGGCATCCAGGACTGGGACAAGGGGTGGGCAGGAGGGGAAGCTGCCCTGGGTGCTGTGATATCATGTGAGGTTTGGGGGCATTCAGGGCTGGAACAAGGAGTGGGCAGGAGGGGAGGCTGCCCTGGGTGCTGTGATATCATGTGAGGTTTGGGGGCATCCAGGGCTGGGACAAGGGGTGGATAGGAGGGACGGCTGCCCTGGGTGCTGTGATATCATGTTAGGTTTGGGGGCATTCAGGGCCAGGACAAGGGGTGGGCAGGAGGGGAGGCTGCCCTGGGCAATGCAATATCATGTGAGGTTTAGGGGCATCCAGGGACAGGACAAGGGGTGGGCAGGATGGGCGGCTGCCCTGGGCACTGTGATATCATGTGAGGTTTGAGGGCATCAAGGGCAGGGACAAGGGGTGGGCAGGAGGGACGGCTGTCCTGGACGCAATCATTTATTGCAGGGATGGGGGCACCCTCAACCTAACCCTAAGGGAGGGGGGGCGCAGTCTGGCATCTTTGCCCTGGGCACTGGATGGCCTTGTCCCGGCACTGCTACATGGGGATCAGTCTTACAATACCAGTGAGTGGACCACAACTGCTGTAGGCCAGTTGCCTTTACGGTTAAGATTAATTGAGTTCTTACTGTGAACAAATTTTTACAATTCACACTTCACATGGATGAAAAAATGCCAACAATACCAAATTAAATTAATATTTTGAGCAAAAAGATACTTTTTGGTCGCCATGATTGAAAATAAAATGACTGCTATTCCTCCGCTCCTTGAATAAACAGAACACTTTAAGAAATGTAGTCAGATCAACTCCAGACAAGCTCAGTAGCTCTGGCAAGTTGGCTCCCATACTGCATAGATTCTTATAATGGGCACCCAACAGTAGCTCAACCATAGAGATACAGAAAGGAGTACCAAAACTGGATAAGAGTCCAAGACCATTTTAATTGTTGGGAAAAAAAAAGTCATACAAAAACAGCCAACACATTTCAGGAGCAACACCAGTCCCCCTTCATCAAGGCTCCTTATATAAGAACCAGTACTGAACTTCCCACATCAAGCAACAATTTGTATGTCACATGGGGGCAGTGCCACCAGGTGACATTGCCAGGTGGCCCACCCCTTACCTATATAATAACTGTCAAATGGCAAAGCAAAGCCTGCAGTCAGCGGTTTAACCTTCGACCTTCGACTCGAGTTTTTTTTTTGGGGGGGGGGGTCCAGCGGTGGTGGCGGGTGCTGTGATTGATGGGACATTGTTTTTTTCTTTTTTGTTTTTTTAAAGGAATTGTCAAAAACGGTGTGTGTGATTTAATTTCTTTTCGACACTTTTTATCATGATTAAGTGAATATGATTTCGTGAAACGCGTCAACTATGTTTTGTCTCTTGTCTCTGAATTTTGTCTATTATGGATTTTTTTTTTGATTCATCAATGAATTATCACATTTTTTCAAGTTGGAGTGCAGTCCTCTACTTCTAAAGTTTATCAATGGACTATGAGTGTGGTTGTCATAGCAATTGTTGCATTAATAACTACAAATTCCTCTGCCATGGTGGCAGATGGGACTTGTAGTTCATTCATTCACAGATCTCTATGAAAGAATGATGGAGCTGTGTGGGTGGATCACAGCACTCCTGCCAAAAATTCAGCAGTGACTGGAGAGAAGAACCACCATAGGCTGTTGGGGGTGGGGGGGTATGCTAGTTTGTGGGTAGGGAGGTCCGCTTGCAACCATGATACATGTTATACCCTAAATATGAGTGTAATATGGTGAAATTAGCTTTTAGATTCGGAACACTGCAAACTGCCATTAGCGAAAGTTGTGATTTTGAGTAAAACAATGGCGCAATCTGATTTTGCTTTTTAGTTAATAGCAATTTACTACACTCACCTGTCACAGTCACTGTTAATGTTTTTACTTTATAATTATAAGATGTAGGTCCTTCAAATCGAAAGAAATACATTCCAGAATCTCCTTTCTTGGCATCTTTTATTGTCAGGGTACAGTCCCCCTGATCTGTATCTCCTGTTATATGGAAGTTCCTCTTGGTCCCTTCAGTATTGGAATTATTAGTGGCTGTCACAATCACACCATTATTTATGTTTATCCAATATCCTCTGGAATTTGTGAATGAACGTTGGTTTGCAGCCCAGAAGGCACACGAGATAATGACACAGCACCGCTCTTGGACGGTGACTCTCGTATTCACTTGGATAAAGTACTGACACTGAATATCTGCAAAAAAAAAAAAAAAGGATTGTGTTTTTTTATTGTGGGCATTCACACACCAGAATAAAAAGTAAAGGCTTCACTCCTTTTATAGTCATATTTTTGCAAAAGATAAAAAGAGAATGTACTGTTAAAACAAGTATAATATGTACTTGATTGTCAGGAATACTACCCAGCTGTCAAGACCACCAAACATGGAAACTAGGGATCGACCGATTATCGGCAACACCGATATATCAGTGGCCGATATGCACTTTCCCCGATATATCGGAATAGGCCTTTGTATTTACTGATATTGCCGATATTTCGGGAAAGTGCTGTACCAGAGTAATGCCTGCAGCTAGAGGCATTACCCCGGTACCGGCGTCCATAGCGACGGTCGGCTGTCTTGTAATGACAACCGATGCGGCTGAGAAGCCGCTCATCTGTCATTCCAAGGAGCGGGAGGGGACGTCCCTCCCCTCCCGCCGCCTTCCGTGGCTCCCATCCCACCAGGAGACCCGGGCATCTTACCTGCAGGGCCTCCAAAGAGAAGACACCGCATTCGGCTCTGACCGGGTCTCAGTTTTTTTTTATTCGGCAGCACCGAGTACCCGGAAGTGATGTCATGACATGACATCACTTCCGAGTACTGGCGGCGCCGAATTCATAAAATTTACAGCATTCAAACTTGGCTTTTTGAATGCTTTTAAGGGCAGAGGAGGGGTTTGGGGTCTTTTAGACCCCCAGATCCCTCCACCACAGTACCTGTAGACATTAAAAAAAAAAAAAAATCCAAAATATCGGTATTGGCGTTAAAATAACGATATCGGTCAATCAGTAATGGAAACCCATGGGGATTTCAAGTTGTCCAAACCCACAGAGGCAACCAAAACTCCTCTGAAAAGCACCTGAACAATCTTCTTTCGAATGATCATTCACTAGATGTATACATCAATTCCTAAAGATGTTCAAAAAAGGAGCAGAAAAAAAAAAATACATTTCTTAATTGGCGTGCCTTGGTACTGTCCTTACCTGCATCCTTGGTAGTCCCACATCCTTTCCACCTCTAAAAATTAACTGTAGTCCTCCATCATTTTTTAGTGCCAAATGCTTTGTGTTCAAAATTATATATCTTACAAAAACATAGTGCTGACAAAATGGATTTACCACATCTATATCAGAATAACTTGAAATACATTATTAGACACTATTAGAATAAACTGTCAATCTAAAATATGAAATTTTGCTGTGAGAAGTTTTTATTGAGTTTTTAAAAATGTATATCAATAAGAAATTGTGTTTAAAATAGACAAAAAACAAGCTTAAATTTCTTTCCTTTTATGAGTCAATAAGGGAGGTTTGAGGGTACTGCTAGAAGTTCTTTGAAACATATAAATATAAATTATATAAAATAATAATTGAATACACTTAAAATAATATAAATGAGTTTCCTCATTACACAAACAGTATATAATAATAATAATAATAATAATAATAATATTAATAATAATAATAACAGTATATTATTAACCATTTTAGCCCCAGCCACTGTGCTGCTACTGCGGCACAGTGGCTCGTTCCCGTCCAGTAGACCTACATCGCTGGACTCCTCCCCTGTAGGCGGCGCTCGCGCGCCGCCGGAGGCGCGCTCCCGCTGTTTTCAGTCACAGCGGGAGTCGGGCCAGGGGAGGAGCAGCGGCGATCGCCGCCGCACTTCCCCGATCGTCGGGGAATCCAGTTTGGAGATCCGCCTGCCTGTGTAAACAGAGCGGGCGGATCTCCTAAGTGACAGGTACTGACAGATCGGAGTGTTCAGCATAGCTGAACCCTGGATCTGTCCTTCTGTCACTCAGTCACCCCCCCCCCCCCACACGTCAGTAAGCACCAGGCATATATTAACCCCTCCCTCTCCAATAAAATTAACCCCTTCACTGCCAGTGTCATTTTTACAGTAACAGTGCATATATACAGCACTGATTACTGCAGTAATGTCACTGGTACCCCCAAAAGTGTCACAAATGTCAGTCAAGGGTCCGATCTGTCCGCCGCAATGTCACAGTCCCGCAAAAAAAATCGCAGATCGCCGCCATTACGCGTTAAAAAAAAACACCAAAAATGACAGAAATCTTTCCCGTAGTTAGTAAACGCAATAACTTTTGCGCAAACCAATCAAAATACGCTTATTGTGATTTTTTTTTTACCAAACATAGGTAGCAGAAAACAAATTGGCCAAAAATTTTAAAAAAATTTGATTTTTACATTTTTTGGGGGGGGGGGGGGATTTCATATAAAAAAATGTTAAAAATATTGTTATTTTTTCAAAATAAACGCTCTTTTTTTATTTATAGCGCAAAAAGTAAAAATCGCACAGGTGATCAAATACCACCAAAGGAAAGCTCTGTTTGTGGGAAAAAAAGGACGTAAATTTTGTTTGGGTACGGCGTCACACAACCGCGCAATTGTCAGTTAAAGTCGCACAGCACCGAATCGCAAAAAGTGGCCTGGACGTAAGACAGCAAAATCCTCTGGTGGTAAAGTGGTTAATGTTGTAAATTATAAAAATAACAAAAAAGGGTAAAACATCACTTCATGGAGGGGTGACAGTGATCGGTTCTGATTATTTGCTTTTTTGGACACTGAAGGGGAAAGGAAGGGAAGGGGAGGGGAAAAAGAAACACAATCCCTCATAACTAAAACTATGTTTTTTTGTTTTTTTTTGTGGGTCTGTGGCAAGCACATGGGGTTAAAGAGATAGTAGAGAAGGTAGAGGCAATAGAGAGGTTCCGTTATAAAGAGAACCTTATTCTTTTACTGGAACAACTACAAAAAAGAAATAATAATAATAATAATAATAATAATAGAAATAATAATGATAATAATAGTAATAAAAATACTAATATTATTAATAACATTTTGATATTACTCCTTGCTTCATGTCAAGCACCAGAAGCTTATTGCATTTAGCTTTACATCCTCAGTGAGAATGCTCCATCTTACTCTTTATTCTCCTCTTTAGTGTTAACTGGCCCCTTCCAACTTTTCCTTGAAGAAGTGAACCTTATGTTTCCTTTCAGCAGTGCTGGGAGATTCTTACAAACACCGGGGTTGATGTATTAAAGGCAAATTGACTGTTCTGAAAGGCAATTTTCACTTAGCTTTGTGAATTTTGTAAATATTCCCCATGCAAAGAATACCCAATCACACAAAAGGAAAATGAAACAAAAAAATTTATTTTTGCTTGCATGTAATTGGAAGATGGATGTCAGCAGAGCTCCACCTGTTTCACTAAGCAAGGAGAAAATTTCCTTGCAAAGTGCACAGCCTATTTATCATTAGTAAATAAGCTCCATTGCCTAATTTTGCCACATATTAGGCTGACCACTGGCATAGGTCCTCATAAATCACATTAGCTTAAAAAAAAAAAAAAAAAAAAAAAGATTCTGTGTTGGGTAATCTCTGTGTATTCAACTCTCTTTTGTTGTCAAATGTCAGGTTAGGTTTACCGCAAAAAGCCCAGCCCAAGCATTGTACAGAAATAAGTGGTGAATAAATTAAAAAATAAAGGATCATTCATATAAAAATGACAAATGTTAAAATATACTCAGCATAAATACAGTGAATGTTGCTTAGACCAGTTTCTCCATAAAACAATGGGAAATCTAGTCTTTGGGGGAATGGAGGCGAAATAAATTGAATTGGGTAACGTAGACAGTCCAACTTACCTTTGCAAAGCTCAAAGATAATGACGATAGATGCACAAACCAAAATATTAGAACCCATTTCCAACCTCATCCTGACTCTGAGCTGAAATCAGGCTGTGTATGTCATGCTGTAAAGTAAACAAAATGCATAAAAATGTAAAACAAATACATTTTAAATAGTAAATTTTTAGATAAATAAGTATAAGGTAAATAAGAACAAAATACATACTGTATTGTTTAAATATATTCAAACACCAATGTCCACAGGATGGTGAATTGCTCTCAGAAGGACAGAACATCCAACCAACATTAACTAAAAAGGTTACTTATGACATTTCTATGCATTTTTGGAACAGTAAATTTCATGGCAAAGGACATAGGATTGTTGTTTTAAGATCACTGACACACAATAATTCAGAAGAAGAACAGTGGCAATAATGGTTGCTCTCAAGGGGGTTAATTTACTAAAGGCAAACAGGCTGTTTACTTTGCAGGGAAAGTTAAACTATGCAAGGAAATTTGCCCCAAAGTTTAGTGAAGTTCTGCTGACTTCCACATCCAATCATGTGCAGATAAAAATGTGTTTTTAATTTTCCTTACACGTGCTTAAGTATTCTTTGCAATGCAATACTTCACCACATTCTGTCATGACCTGGATCACTTATGGTGGCACTGTGGTTCTCAGAGTGGAAGGTTGTAGTTCTGGTTTCCACTCTCAGTAAACCCCAGTAATCAGTCTTTACCTGTTGTTGGCTACTGGAAGGGTATTTAGTCCCTCCTCTACTAGTGCCTCTTGCTTCAGTGTTTTTCCTGCTACCCAGATTTATGCTTACTGGGTTATCTCCTGAATCGTGTTCCTGCCTTATCTTGGTCCTTCCCTCCATCCTGTACCCTGTACCCTGCTGCCTCATATATGCTCCCCTTGTTCCTGATCCCAGTCCTAGTTCTCCCTTCCTATGAACAAAGAGAAGAGGCGCCTCTAAGTGTAGACTTTTAAAACATTTATTGGTGTGTAATAAAACACTCACATAGGTTCAGGATAACAGGTACAGGTAGGCACCCTCCTGGGGGTTGTCCCGGGTGGGGGTGTACATCAGCCAGTAGACACTGCCATCGGAAGGAAGCGTGTCCCCTCTTCACCATTGCCGGCAATAGCGGTGGATGGAGCAGGAGTGGGATTGAGGCTTGAGATTCCCACTTCTGCTCCATCCACCGCTATTGCCGGCAATGGTGAAGAGGGGACACGCTTCCTTCCGATGGTGGCGTATACTGGCTGATGTACACCCAAACCCGGGAAACCCCCAGGAGAGTGCCTACCACCAATAAATGTTTTAAAAGTCTTCACTTAGAGGCGCCTCTTCTCTTTGTTCATTCCTAGCCCTGTTGGAACCCTTGGCTTATTGGTTCACTAGATGGCTGCCCTATATGCTGGACTTCCTCCCAATACATAGACTTTCATGGACTTTTTAAATAAACTGTGCAGCAGATGGGCCTGATATAATTGTTTTTCCTAGTTCCCCCTTCCTGACTGTTCCTTGCACCTTCAGTTTACCTGGTTGACCCATGCTTCCCTTTTGTCAGTATATATGTTATTATAGTTAGTTTGCTAATTAGGTTTTCTGTCACTTAGTTGGTTTGCTAATTAGGTATTTTGCCACCTAGTTATGTTCTACTTATAGCTGTCATGTTTGCTGTATATTTTGTTTGCTGGTGTTTTGATGGATCATGTTTCACATTTAATAAACTTACTTGAATCATTCACAGTATGGTTTCTGTTTCCTAAGGGCAGCTACCCAGACTTGGTCATTGGGGAACAAAAGCAGTCAGCTGGAAAATTCCATTAATCAATCCTTACAGAATTGAATATAGATAGAAAGTTTCTCCATCCAGCCTATAGAGAAAAGATCCCACATGCACAGTATGCTTACCATTGGTTTGGTGAAGGATGGAAGTATCACTTGGACTGGCCATAGACTGCATCACTTCAACAAGGTTGCCTGTTCATGTGAGGTCTGTAACGGGGGCAATAAATAACATGGAGTGTGAAAAGAGGGCAGTTGGGATAAAATTTTGTATTTTAAAATTTTTTATAAGTATAGTTATCTTTTAATAATACATACACTACATTATTAAAGCGGAAGTTTGAATAAAAGCTTTATACATAAAAACTCACCTCCACAACTATTAATGTAACTAAATGGAAATAGACGTATGAGTGCTGCCAGCATTGCTGCAGAGGTTGAAGGGGTGGATTGGATGGTCATTGTATGAAGCAATCGCGTGGTAAAGGGCCACTGTCATTGGCCCTTTGCCACAATCCGTGAAGCGCATGGTCCCTGGGATTCGGCGAGCATGGACACTTACATGTGTGCACCCCAAGGGACGCACGGGAAGCACGATTCTGGGAGGACATCATTGTATGCCGTCCCAGAGAAAAACGACCGCGCTGTAACCGTCATTCGGATATGGCACGGCCAGCAAGTGGTCAAGCATCTATATCTGCTTCCCCCCTCTGGCCAATGTACATAAACAGCCAGGAGGGAGCTTCACTGTTCTGAGTGGATGCACCTATACCGCGATCCTGGGATGGCTGTGATTACAGGACACAGCCAAGACAGGATTGGGCTATAGGCACTGTGATTGGCGCTCCCGATCACGTGATGGCTGTGTCCAATCAGTTCTGGTGTAGAACAGAAACCAAGGGTGTTCTGCCCATCACTAGCAATTAGGTATTTTATTTGTGGATGCCCAGAGTTGCTACATTGGATAGTGCACTTTGCCCTTTTTATTGTTTTGGTAAATATTCCAATAATATTTAATGTAAATTCACTGCACATTGTCTTAAATAGAAGTTTTAAAAGTGGTTGTTGTTCGTGAACCATGAATATGAAAAAAAAGATACAGATATGGTGTTAACATCATCGTGGCCTTCATAAACACAAGTGTTCATAAAAAAAATATATACTTTCCTTTACCCCCCTTTTTTCTTTTTTTTTTTTTTGCTTTGCTTTGACACCTCCCACAGAGGAGGGCACCATCAATGCATTCAGAAAAAAAAAATTAAACAAAAAAATGTGCTCTGTTTTTATTTTGCAGATTAAGATTAAGGTGATTTTTAATCTCAGTACAGAATTTTGTAACAAAAATATTGAGGCAATCACAAATAAGAGATTTTATATCTGGGGGAGTTATATACACTAACTGTATATCGAATACACATTGTTTCGTTATGTCCATTGCAACATTTTTTGACAGTTTAAACATTACAAACGGCTGCAAAACAAAATGGAAAGGTAATTCATAATTACTTTAAAGTGTAACTGTGGGCACAATTAAAAATAAATGAAATATGATGCAGTCTGTCACTAGAATTAACACTGATAGTCTCCCAATGGGGTATCTAGGTTTATATCTGGGCTGCTTCCATGCAAGAAACCAAGAAATTGCCACAGGAACCTAGGGATGTGAAGATAGTATATGCATCTAAAGATTAAAGTGCCACATTATTATTACCATTATTATCATTAGTATTTGCATCTAAAGATTGAAGTGCCATATTATTATTATTATTATTATTATTATTATTATTATTATTATTGTTATTAAAAGTATTATTAGTAGTATCATTAGTAGGCTAAGATTATTATTATTATTATTATTATTAATATTATTATTATTAAAATTATTATTATTATTATTATTATTATTATTATTATTAGGGTCCAAAATAAGGTTTCATTCCAAACATGTAATAGGTGCAGAAGTCAATGTATCATCAGGGCTTCAGGAGTAATAAAAGCAGATAGCATTGACTTTGACTGCAATTTACAATCTGGATATCTGAAACCACTATGTAACTTTGACTGCAATTTACAATCTGGATATCTGAAACCACTATGTAACGTTCAGCAGTTGGTTTTGGCTTCACCTATTACATGACTGGAATAAAACCGTACTTTGGACCCTAATACATTGATGTGGTGTTTTGACTCTTTTTTTTTTATTATTTAGATAATTTTTATTGTAATTTTTACATCATAAAACATTCAAACCAAAGCAAACAAAACAACCCACTCAGGTTCACATACAATGTATCCATTAGGCGACATTAGTTCCATTAGAGGTCTGTATGAGCAAGATTAGTAAAACTGTTGAAACTATGTAGCATATAAACCTGCAGTATAGAACCTGCATACATCACCAGGACCAATTCACTGCAGAAACAATTTACAATATACAGTATATTGTAAAATTTTAACCAATACAGAATCAGACGTGCCATACTATTTGTGTAGTAGGTTTATAAGGAAAACGAGCATCAACTCTATACTAGTTGGCTGAACCAGGGCATTCTACATATCTCAGACAGTAGACACGGCCCGCCATCTAGTTCTTCCCACATATATAAGAGTTTTCTACGCAAAATAAGGGAGGTTGGGGGTCAAGCCTGGGGTCACCAACCCCATATCCCATATCTTCTCAAATTGAGAAGGACAATTTCTTTGTTGATAAATCAGATTATCTCTCTACTCAGGGTATTGTTAACTTGATTTCTCCATTTTGAAAGGGTTGGGGGACTTTGGGACATCCATCTCTGGGTTATTAATTGACAGGCCTGAAATAGTACTCTGATAATAGGGGTGTAACTATTCTCAGGTAAAGATGCTTCCTCCAGCATACTGAGCAAGCATAGGCCTGAATCATGCTTTGATCTTGAGAATTCAAATGCTACCTTCACATCTTGAGGTTCCAGTGGCTGTTCCATGGTGCTCAGAAGCAGCCCACATGTCACTCAGATGCCCCACTGGGACACTAATAGTTTGAATTCATAAAATGAATCTGCTGTTCTAAATCACTCTCCACCCAAGGTTCTAGCACCAAAAATGTACTACTCCAAGCAGCACTAGAAATAATACAACAGTTCTTTTGCTTTTCTGGGTTCCCCCTGTAACAGAACCTCCGACCCACACTGTACGTGCGGTCTCCCATCAGTATATGGCTTCCTTGCAGTCATGAACATATATAGATATTCCAGCCGCCCTACATACAAAACTAGCCTGACAACTTAGCTTGTATGTGTCTGAAAACATCACACAATGGTTAGATAATGAGGTACAGCTGACTCATGGCTAATCCCATCTACAGTGCCTTGCAAAAGTATTCATTAACATGCTAATTAACTCAGCGCACTTAAACCAAACTGGAAGACCAGACTTCCGGCAACAAGGCTTAAACAAAATACAATACACATTTATTAGAAGTCTAAACACAGAGTAAATCAGCATAATTACAAGGTGTGGAAGACAGGTGATTGAGCAGATGATATTCGCATCTGCTAGGAGTCTGACTGTGTGAAGCCTTGTTGGCAAAAGGCAGCTAGGCTTAGACCGCATTCACACTAGTCTGACTTGGACTGTGACTTGTCAGCCTGACAAGTTCCGGTCCGTCACGCTCCCAATGTGCGGTACAGGAGCCGTTCTAATAGGAGCGACACAATTTGCTCCGACTTAGAAAAAGGGTCCTGTACTACTTCGGGGCGACCTGGAGGCGACTTGCATAGACATTCATTTTATGAAGTCCGTGCAAGTCGCGCCGAAGTCGCGCTGCACGCGACTTCACAGGTCGCCCCCTATGTCGGAGCGACCTAGTGTCAACCGGCACTTAGAGTCCCAGAGTATTCATTTATTCTTTGAGGTATATTGTTGACAAATATTACTGTCCCACTTGAAGCAATCCAAACCATTATCTGTCTTTTACTCCCAGTGACGGTGGGTAAAGTCACACCCCCATTACATAATTTAACGACCTGTTAATCCTGGCAGAAGTCCTCGTAAAAATCTCACTATGTTTGATCATGCCTAACATGACTAAATAAGATTGGTTTATTCACAATGCAATCTTTTCCTGGTCAACACCATCCTAAAAAGTAAAGGCTATACTAAGGCCAGTGAGGAGTGAGGGTCAATTCTACAGCCTGGCCATGATACCTGCAAAGATGAACTCAGCATGTGGTGGTGGTTGTGGGTTGGAGGTTTTATGCATTTTTAAATTTTCTCCTTGGCTGCCAGATGAATGGCCATGTATGTACTATTCTGGGTATTTTTTTATGACAGGTACAATACAGTATAAAACAGAGCATTCCATGACATTATTAGTGCTGATGAAATAAGTAAGACAGTTAAGGGTTGATTCATTACAACGAAAGAATGCAAAAATCTGGTGCAGCTCTGCATAGAAACCAATCAGCTTCCAGGTGTCTAAGTTTAACCACTTGCTGACCGCTGCACGGTCAGCCCCTCACAGGCAAAGCAACGTAGCGCTAGCCTGTGAGGCTCTAGGGAGCGAGCGCGCGCCACCGGAGGTGCAGTCCCGCTCCCGCTCGGTCACGGACCCCTCGCGATCGTCCGTTACACCGGGAGAAAGGCAGGCGGCTAATGTAAACAAAGCCGTCTGTCATTCTTCCCTGTGTAAGAATGGAGATCATACGGTTCTGCTATGTAGGACCGTTGATCTCTGTTCTTACACCAGTAGCCACATCCAATCACAGTTAGAATCACGCCCCTAGGGACACACTTAACCCCTCCCTCTCAAAAAAAGTTAACCCCTTCACTGCCAGTGTCATTTTTACAGTAACAGTGCATATGTATAGCACTGATTACTGTAGTAATGTCACTGGTAACCCCAAAAGGGTCAAAAATGTCAGTCAAGGGTCCGATCTGTCCGCCGCAATGTCGCAGTCCCACAAAAAAAATCGCAGATCGCCGCCATAACTCGTTAAAAAAAAAACAACAAAAATGACAAAAATCTTTCCCTTTGTTAGTAAACGCAATAACTTTTGCGCAAACCAATCAAAATACGCTTTTTGTGATTTTTTTTACCAAACATATGTAGCATAAAACAAATTGGCCTAAAATGTTAAAAAATTTTGATTTTTACATTTTTTTGGGGGGGAATTTCAAAGAAAAATTGTGAAAAATATTGTTATTTTTGCAAAATTTATGCTCTTTTTTTGTTTATAGCGCATGATCAAAAAATCGCACAGGTGATCAAATACCACCAAAATAAAGCTCTGTTTGTGGGAAAAAAAGGACGTCAAATTCATTTAGGTACAGCATCGCACGATTACGCAATTGACCATTAAAGTCACGCATTGCCGAATCTCAAAATAGGCCGTGGTCAGGAAGGGAGTAAAATCTTCCGGGGCTTAAGTGGTTAACTGAGCAAGCTGAAGTTAGAAGCTGATTGACAGACAGCTGCACCAGATTTTGCACTCTCCAAGTTTATTAAACGAATCCCTTATGCCCCGTACACACGTGCAGATTGTCGGCCGAAAAGATTCGGCCGACGACCGATCGGCCAATTTTCGGCTTGTTAGTATGATGCTTCCGACAGCTGACAGCGCACTTTCGGCCGAAAAGAATCTGCCGTGCAAGCATTAAAATTTTTGTATGCAGACACCAGAGCGGCCCATTGTTCGCCAGTCAATACAGAATTCGGCCGACAGACAGCAGATTTGCAAGACTGGGCATGCTCAGAAAAGAAAAAACACAGGGAAAGTTAACCATCACGTGACATCACTTCTGCAGTCGGCTGTAGTCGGCGGACAAAATTCTTGTGCAGTCTTTTGCACTTTTCAACAGACACGACAGCCCGGGGACAAAAGACGTCCGATCGTTCGGCCGACGATCTGCACGTGTGTACGAGGCATTAGTCTTTCATACCTGGAATTTGAAGAGTGGGATACCCAAGTTATTTCCAGGCCAGATGTCCCTTATTCAATCCACAATCTCTTGGATTTCCTGGCTGGTATACACGAATCAGAGTGTCACTTTCTCTATACTCCTTCTCTTCTCGAATGTCTAATTGTGACGATGTGTCCTGCTAGCAATTCTCTCCCTTAGTTCTCCTTTTTTAATTTCCTTATTCCGTTCTAGTATGTCAGCATTTCAGAACTGCTCCACCAATCTTTCTTATAAATTACAATTTCACCATAACACATCCTTCCTGCGCTACTCAGAATTACAAACTGGGCTAAAAACAGATATGTTTACAAGTGTATAGATTTTACATTTCCTGTTACAGACTTGTTCAGGTCGGTGACTCTATAGAAGCAGAGGATTGGAATAAAAGTATCAGTTAGTAGAAAGAGAATCCCAATATTACTTGTTAATTAATGTCTATTACCTAAGGATAAGTGAACCAATGAGGACAGCATGCAAGTCAGCCTGGAAAGCTCTAATTTACTGATACTGTTGGCAAGTTTGTAAATAATAAAAAAATGATGGCGCAAAAAACAACCAGTTACCTCAACAGTAATAAGGGCTTAATTCACAGTTCATAAGTCTATACACAGTATTTCACAAAAGTGAGCACACCCCTCAAATTTTTGTAAATATTTTATTATATCTTTTCATGTGACAACACTAAAGAAATGAAACTTTGCAACAATGTAAAGTAGTGAGTGTTCAGCTTGTATAATAGTGTCAATTTTATGTCACATTAAAATAACTCAACACACAGCCATTAATGTCTAAACCGCTGGCAACAAAAGTGAGTACACACCTTAGTGAAAATGTCCAAATTGGGCCCAGTTAGCCATTTTCCCTCCCTGGTGTCATGTGACTCATTAGTGTCACAAGGTCTCAAGTATGAATGAGGAGCAGGTGTGTTAAATTTGGTGTTATCGCTCTCACTCTCTGATACTGTTAACTGGAAGTTCAACATGGCACCTCATGGCAAAGAACTCTCTGTGGAGCTGAAAAATAGAATTGTTGCTCTACATAAAGATGGCCTAGGCTGTAAGAAGATTGCCAAGACCCTGAAAGTGAGCTGCAGCATGGTGGCCAAGACCATACAGCGGTTTAACAGGACAGGTTGCACTCAGAACAGGCCTCGCCATGGTCGACCAAAGAAGTTGAATGCACGTGCTTAGCGTCATATCCAGAGGTTGTCTTTGGGAAACAGATGTATGAGTGCTGCCAACATTGCTGCAGAGGTTGAAGGGGTGAGGGGTCAGCCTGTACCATAGACCAAACGCCGCACACTGCATCAAATTGGTCTGCATGGCTGTCCTCCCAGAAGGAAGCCTCGTCTAAAGATAATGCACAAGAAAGCCCACAAACAGTTTGCTGAAGACAAGCAGACTAAGGACATGGATTACTGGAACCATGTCCTGTGGTCTGATGAGACCAAGATAAACTTATTTGGTTCAGATGGTGTCAAGCGTGTGTGGCGGCAACCAGGTGAGGAGTACAAAGACAAGTGTGTCTTGCCTACAGTCAAGCATGGTGGTGGGAGTGTCATAGTCTGGGGCTGCATGAGTGCACTGGGGAGCTACACCTCATTGAGGGAACCATGAATGCCAACATGTACTGTGACATACTGAAGCAGAGCATGATCACCTCCCTTTGTAGACTGGGCTGCAGGGCAGTATTACCACATGGTTACGACCCCAAACACACCTCCAAGACCACTACTGCCTTGCTACAGAAGCTGAGGGTAAAGGTGATGGAGTGGCCAAGGATGTCTCCAGACCTAAATCCTATTGAGCATCTGTGGGGCATCCTCAAATGGAAGGTAGAGGAGCGCAAGTTCTCTAACATCAACATCTAATGTCGTCATGGAAGAGAACTCCAGGGGCAACCCGTGAAGCTCTGGGGAACTCCATGCCCAAGAGGATTAAGACAGTGTTGGAAAATAATGGTGGCCACACAAAATATTGACACCTTGTGCCCAATTTGGACATTTTAACTTAGGGGTGTACTCACTTTTGTTGCCAGCGGTTTAGACAATAATGGCTGTGAGTTTGAGTTATTTTGAGGGGACAGCAAATTTACACTGTTATACAAGCTGTACACTCACTACTTTACGTTGTAGCAAAGTGTCATTTCTTCAGTGTTGTCACATGAAAAGTTATAATAAAATATTTTAAGAAACATGAGGGGTGTACTCACTTTTGTGAGATACTGTATGTCTTACTAGGAAGATACTCTACTTGCAATTCATTTGCTATATAATGAACTAGCTCTACTAGTTCATTGAACTAGTAAAAGATATCTGTTATAATGTGCATAGGGAGCATAATATCTATTATGAAGTCCTCTCTGCTGGCTTCTGGTCAATAGTGTGAGCTGGATCCAATGGGAATTACTAACATAGGCATCCCAATGGATTGTGCTCACAGTGTTGATTAGAAGTGATAGAAAACAGGCTTTCCATAAATAGCACTAGAAAAAAAAAACAGTTTTAAGAGTCTATATATAAAGAAACCTTTACAAAACTACAAAGAAGTCAGAACCATACCTGAAATTCCAGAACTTAAAACCATAGGTTGTACGTTATCATATCCAAATAATCTATTTTATCTCTCTGTAGATATGAACAGATCGTAGTTCCACCCTGTGCATTTCCTTGTCTCTAAACGTTAATCTTAAGACATTATATTTTCTCATTCCTAATTACAGCCCACTTTCCCTTAGTTCTCCTTTTTATTTCCTCTTTTTCTTCTTATGTGTATTTCATTGACATATCACTACTTTTTAATATTCTCACCAATAACCTCTTTGGTGTTAGTGATTGGAACTGAGTGATTTTTACAGTAAAACCAACAGTTTCCCTTTAGCAGATCACGTTTCCGGTCATGTTGAAAGTTTAAACAAAAAATGCTATTTGTACATACTGTAGTTATATATATATATATATACTAAAGGTTCTCCAAGATATTTATATAATGTAGCAGGTTCTCAAATTACTTTCTTTTCATGATCAAAGGCATTTTTTTTTAGGTTTTTTTCTATAAACTTTTTTTATTTTTAGTAATTGTCTACTTTAAATTTTGAAGCTATGTATACAAGATATGACCCTTAATTACTTCAATACTGAGCAGTTTCACCCCCTTCCTGCCCAGACCAATTTTCAGCTTCAGCACTGTCACACTTTGAGTGACAATTGCGCGGTCATGCAACGCTGCACCCAAATTAAATTTTGATATTTTTTTTTCACACAAATAGAGATTTCTTTTGGTGGTATTTATTTAAGACTGGGTTTTTTATATTTTTTGCTAAAAAAAAGGAAAAAGGCAGAAAATTATGAAAAAAATGTTTTCTTAGTTTCATTAAATTTTGTAAATAAGTAATTTTTCTCCTTCACTGATGTGCGCTGATGAGTCGGCACTGATGGGCACTGATGGGCTGCACTTTTGGGTACCGATGAGGTGTCACTTATGGGCACTGATTAGGTGTCACTGATGAGGAGGCACTAATATGCCGCACTGATGGGCACTAACTGGCGGCACTGATGGGCAGCACTGTTGGGCAGCACAGATGAGCAGGCACTGAAAAACGAATACAAATGCATTCATCAATTATTTATTTTTATTCAGCGTTAACGAATAGTTGGAAAGATCGAAAATATGAAAACAGATGTTAACGACTTGATTACATTCGGATTAATTTGTTTTTTGTTCTTTTGGATATTTGTTTTTTCAGGTTTTAGTTCTTTTGGATTTTTGTTGTTTTGGATTTTCGTTCTTTCGGATTTTTGTTCTTTCTGACAATTTGATTTTGTGCTCATTCATCAACAGAGTCTTTCATTCATTCAGATGCTCTTGACTTAACGAATATGACGATTTTCATCTAAAAACAAATTTGTAATGAAACGAACTGCACATGTCTAGGCATAAATAAAAGCATACACACAATTATAATACAATATGCTCTGTTGCCATAAAAGATACATTTTACAAATTGTTTTGTATAAACAACCATTGAACAATATTGCATTTTCTTCCATTTTTCTCTATGCAGTCTATGTTCTTTCATACACATGTTCACAGTTACACTCCAATCAAAACACACAAAAACGAATACAATGTTTTGTTTAAATATGTTTTATTTTAGTAATTCTTAAAGATTTTTCTATAATTGGTGAAAGAGTTTTTTTAACATATATTTAACCTATGAAATCAAATAATTCATCAATTTGTATGATTTTTTACCAGTTTTAGCAACTACAGCTTAGTTAATTATACTTAAAATAAAAACTCCAGTCTAATTACTTTAAAAAAAAAAATAATCAAAAAGATAACGAGGGTGCTGTGAAGGGTTAAAGGTGTTTTTATGCTGTATATTCTTCTCTATTTCTCATGTAGCTATCCTTGATTCATAGTCATAACATCTTGTTTGTTCAGATATGTCTGACTCTGCAGAAATAGTTTTAAATGAGAATATAAGTCTGTTATGGGAACAGTTTAAACTTGGGTAGTATGCCAAAAATGAGTCATACTGAAGCCAAGCTTCTTATTCCAAAAATAGTTTTTCTGTTGTTCTAACTGTATATATATTTATTTCAGGATATAAAAATAAACTAACATGCTCTGACTCTACTCCCGTGTATGTCTCTGTGTGTTATTCATAGGGAGTCCTTCTAGCCACCCGGTTCAAAAGTCTCTAACATGTTGAATTAAGAATTTCAGCATAATAATCAAGTACAATTTTAAAATGATGCATTTTTTTACATTTCCTGTCCTTTCATATACGTGTTCACAGTTGTACTCCAGACAAATCACACAAGAAGTAACACAATCTTTCTGTTCAAATATGTTTTTATTTCAGTGCTTTTTATTAACTAGAAACCGGTTACCATAAAAGACCAGTAAAAAGAAAAAATAATAGAAATGAAAAAAAAAAAAAAACACAATAGTCTATTTTATTATGTTGTATTTCAGCAGAGAAATTCTTTCAAATTGTTTAAGTGAAAATCAAGAAATCGTTGTCAATTTTTCTTTACACTTTATTATGGTCACTTGATAGTGTGGTAGATGGAATTTGCCTGTCCACTGAGATCCTAAAAGATAAAAGCAGTGTGAAAATAAATGTTTACAGTATATTAAAGGAAAGTTATAGCCTGATTTGAAAAATTAGATTTTTAATTTTGAATAGAGTGTGGCAGAGGCGTAACTAGAATCTTCAGGGCTCCCGGCACAAAAAATCATGAAGGGCACCCCGGACCTCTGGTCCGGACCCTTCCCTTCAAGCCTGGGGCTTTTCCCACTTATCCTGGGTTGCTTTATTATGGTCCCACAGCGGGACCCTTTCACAAGTTCTGCAGTGGGCCCCCTTCCTGCCATCTTAGGGCCTCCCCACAGTGGTGGAATGCCAGGGCCCAGTTGCAGGGGTGATCTTTGCGATTCTGGAAGTTCACCCACTGGTGTCCAGTAGTTTTTATTTTTTAGTATTTTAATTATATTATTTTTTATAATTTTATTTTATTTTTTTACAACGTCACTGACTATGACTCTGTCCATTCAGATGACATATTTACCGACCCCTTCCTGGTTCTCTATTGTGACACATCCCCTGCAGCAGCCACAGGAGAGGGGAGGGTGCACATTGGGGGGGGGGGGGGGGCAGGGGAGCACACAGGGGTCCAGAGACAGCAGAACACAAGTGAACTGGATAGGAGGAGTGGGGGGGGGGCAGCATAAGGAGGAACCAATCTCCTCCATTTTCCTCCTGCAGCTACAGGAGGAAAAAGGAGGACAGTGATTTTTCAACATGCTGCCCCCCCCCCCCCCTATCCAGGTGTACAGGGGAGCCGCAAAGGTCCCCTGAAACATGGGGCCCGGTTGCAATTGCAACCCCTGCAACCTCTGTAGTTACGCCCCTTGAGTGTGGGAAGAGTTAACGTTACTTTCACCGAAAACCGTTCCCAATTTATTTATTTTTTGGCCTGGAGTAACATGGACAGAAAATGAAGGAAAACACCCCTAATGGAGTCACAGACAGAAATTCATTACTATCTGTGACTCCATTAAGGGTGTTTTCCTTCATTTTCTGTCCATGCTACTCCACTACAAAAAAAAAAAATTGGGAACAGTTTTCACTGGGATAGGAAGGCCCGGCCTGGACAGCAACCTTGTCCACTCAATCAAACATATATTTTTGTTTCCTGTGTTACATTGAAGAGATTTCCAAAATTTTCCAACCTATGGCCTTTGGGAGTGAGTTGAGTTTGTTGACTGAAGAAAAATATCAGGTACTCTCGTATTTCTAAGTACATCCTGTACATAACATTCCCTTTCTTAGTTGTGGCTGAGCTGGTGCTTAGTGATTTGCTACTCAGGCACCCAGCATTGCCACATGTGGGTAGATAAAGAGTCACCCCTTGAAGCTTATACAGAGCTAAAACTGGCCATTCACTGTAAATTTCCTCTAGTTTAGCCCATAGGCTGAGCAAGCAAAATCTATCAAATTCTCTATCCATGCTAAACAGCGCAGATAGAGAAATTTCCCCTACCAGCTATTGTATTATTATAGCAAGCACCTACAGCTGTCAGAATACCCGAGCAGTGGTTGCATCTGATTGGCTGCAGCCCCTGTTCAGTCAACAAGTTTAAGCTGGGCTACTTCAATTTTCAGATCCAAGGATGTCAGGCAAAATTGGCAACAGGGTCACCTATGGCTGAAAGTTTGGCTGGTTCATCAGGAACCTGCAGAAATTTGCTCCATGTATGACTAGCTTAAGTCTTCTTGCTCCTGGCATTTAAATTGAACATCAAGGGCACCGATGGAAGGGTAAGTGTGTAGTAGTGATCGACCGATATTGTTTTTTTAGTGCCGATACCGATATTTTAGTCATCAGATATCGGGATTTGCCGATATTTTCAGGCATTTAAAAACATTTTTTTTTCACAGGTACTCTGGTGGAGGGATCTGGGGGTCTAAAAAGACCCCAAACCACTCCTCTGCACTTAAAAGCATTCAAAACGCCAAGTTTGGCTGTTTTGAATGCTCACATTTTTTTAATTTGACGCCCAGTACCCGGAAGTGATGTCATGACATCACTTCTGGGTTTTTAGCATGGAGACCCGATCAGAGCCGAATGTGGCTTTGATCGGGTCTTCTCTTCGGCCGACCTGCAGGTAGGATTCCCAGGTCTCCCGCTGGGACGGGAGACTCGGGCGAGCCGCGGAAGGCGGCGGGAGGGGGGAGACGTCCCCTCCCGCTCCTTGTAATGACAGCCAAGCGGCTTCTCAGCTATGGACGCCGTACCAGGGTGATGCTTCTAGCTGCAGGCATCACTCCAGTACAGCACTTTCCTGAAATATCGGCAATATCGGTAACCTCAGGGTCCTATTCCGATATATCAGGAAAAGTGCATATCGGCCCCCGATATATCGGCATTGCCGATAATCGGTCAATCCCTAGTATGCAGTGTCTGGCCATAATTAAAAGTTACTCTGTTTGGTTAAGAAAACACAACTAGTTTTAACACCTAAAAAACGAATCCATAGCATTAACTTGTAATAATGCCCATGTGATCATACCTGATATACAGATTCGGCTTTCTTTTGATCATCAAGTTCATAAGTATGGCTTCCACTTCCTAGAAATATATAGCAGAATCTTGTAAAACATTCACTCGCTCATTCCCAAATATGGAAAAAAATACTTTAGCCAAATCGCTAAATAGTTTATATAAGTAAATCAATGAAAAGGAAGATAACAAAAAGGGGTTTGACTGCAAAATATGGAGTCCAGTAACCACCTCCTGGTAGCCTATCTGGTGGCATTTTGCAGTGTTAACTGGGATAACAGTGTATTGATATTAACAAAAAAGATACCTAAATCCAGGTACAGGTAAAAGAAAAGGGGTCATCATTGTCAGTAAAGTACAAGGGATCTGTGAGGAGGATAAAAGTTGCCAAGGAAGAGAAATAGTGCATAGAATTAAAGTGATTGCTGATTTGCAACCCATATTTAAAAAAAAATAACAAACATGTTATACTTACTTGCTCTGTGCAGTGGTTTTGCAGAGAACAGCCCCAAACATCCTCTTCTTGGGTCCCCCACCAGTGATCATGGCTGCCCCCCCCCCCGAGTGCCCCCACAGTACGCTTCTTGCTGCGGGGACACTCACGCGCACTTGCTCCCGAGCAGTGGTGTATTTTTGTTTTGTGCTGCCCTAGGCAAGACTATAATCGAGCACCCCACATCTAAATTTGCCCCAACCATCCCTTCTCAAGTGGATATTCGGGGTCTCCTGTGGTTATATGCAGTCTCTGGTGGCTATGTGGGTCTCTGGTTGTGTTGGTGTCACTTGGTGCTGTAAAACATGGTGTTCCCCCCCCCCCCCCGATAGCCTGCCACAGTGACCCCCCCTCCCCCGCTAGTAGAAGAGATAGGAATAAGAAGGAGAGATGAGGGTGATGGAAAAGGAGAGAAATGGAAGAAGGGGAGAGAGGGAGGTGGGAGAGGTGGGGGGAGAGAGGGGAGGGAGGGTGAGAGAGAGAGGAGGTTGAGAGAGAAAAAGGGGTTGAGAGAGGGGGGTTGAGAGAGGGGGTGAGACAGAGGGGGGGGGAGAGAGAGGGGAGGAGGTTAAGAGAGAGGGGGTGAAAGAGAGGGGAATCCCCTATCCCCCCATACTACATTAGAAGACTCTCCCACTCCCGGCCAAAATAAAATTTATACCAGACTTTTACATTCCCTCAGCCCGCTGGCTCCTTTTTGCCAGCTATGTGTAGCGAGGCTGCCAAGACACAATCATAGCTTGGTACTCTGACCTGCTCTACCAATAAAGCTAATTCCAGAATCGGTGGCTGCAGCCGGTGCCGCCTCCTGCTTCTGCTTCACTCCCCTGTCACGAACGGTCAGTCCACGGCCTCCCTTGGTGTCACCCCTCTGATGGGTGTTACTCAGGTGCGGTGCTGCCTCATAGTGATGCCACTGCTTCTTTGCAGTCCTCATAGTGTTCCTTCTGCCTGGCGGTGGTACCACCCCCATGAAAAATGCCATCCAAAGCAAACGCCTTGCTTGCTTACCGTAGATATGCCCTTGCTTCTGAGACCTGCTCTGTAATTTCATAGGCTCAGCTCTGCTCACTGCTCTCTGGCTGTGATTGACAGCAGCAGGGGCCAAAACCATAATGCACTACCTAGGCTTTCAACAATGGCCAGCAGGCTTAGAAGGGCCAATAAAGAGGTTTTGGATATGCCAGACCCCTCTCTAAAAAAAAAAAAAAATAGGAGGGTGCAAAGCAGCCATAATATCACTGTATTAGAAACTGCTAATGGGAGACTATAGGGATAGCTGACAATATGCATGGGGAAGAAACTGGCATGTAGCAAAAAAAGAAAAGCGGCACCTCCAGCAGTAAGGAAAACAATGTTTATTGAAGAATCGTAGGTCCAACACCCGACATACAGGACAACATACTGTTCAGCAGACGCGTTTCACACAAAGTTCTTAATCACAGCTTACAAACAAAAAAGGGATTAGAACATAATAAAATGAACACATACATTAGAAAACGTGCTGACACTGGCAGACACCGGGGTATGGACACCAGGAATCATTGCAGGTTCCATTTAAATAATTTATTAACACATATATATATATATATATATATATATATATATTTTTTTTATTTTTTTTTTTTTAGCTGAAGAAAAAAAGATACAGTAAATTAAATTTGTTCATACTTGTTGGTTTCTTCTCCTTTTGTCTCTTAATGAAGCAATAGAGTCCCAGAGCAATCAGGAGCAAAAAAATAACATTGCCAGATACTATACAAGCAATTATGCTATAACTCATAGATCTGGAAACTAAAGAAAATAGATAAATTAAAATTACATTAAAAAAAGATAGATAGACAGACAGACAGACATCAATTTTATTTGGGTACAGCGTCACACGACCGCGCAATTGTCCGTTAAAGTAACGCAGTGCCGAATTGCAAAATAGGGCCTGATCAGGAAGGAGGTAAAATCTTCCGGGGCTGAAGTGGTTAATGCCACTTTAAGTATTCTAAAACCTACATTGTTGTTATTAATATTATTTTTTTTGGGGGGGGTATCATTTAAAAAGCATGTGTTAAAAACAAGGTTAAAAAATATAGATACATTTAAAAAAAATAAGTAAATAGATACCATATTGCCTCCCAAGAAATATGTATTTTACCCTTTAATAGCTTACTGACTATGCTGAGGGTCTGTTAGTAAATAAACCTCTGTGATCATTTTGCTTGGCTGTCATAGTGATCACATAATCAAGTACCAATCAAAGGTTGGTAATGGACCAACACTGTGCCCCCCTAAAACTAGAGCATTTAAAAGAGAAGTATGGGGTACAGTTTTTTTTTTCAGAATCATGGTACCTAGGGGGGTGCTGCATCTGTCCCCCCACTGCCTCTAACATTGAGAACCTAGCGATCAAACATCACCGATCACTCGGTTCTGTCATTCACCGCCTCTCTGCCCTGCCCTAAATCTGGATAGGAGGGGTGGCGGGGACAGCATGTAGAGAAATCACTGTCCTCCTTTTTCCCCCTGTAGCTGCCGGAGGAAAATGGAGGTGATTGGTTCCGCTGTATGCAGGCCCTGCCACTCCTCCTATCCAGTTCACTTGTGTTCTGCTGCCTCTGGTCCCCTCCCACCACTGTGCTGCCCCCCCCCCCACTGTGTTCCCTTCCCTCTCCAGCCGGCTGATGCAGGGGATGTGTCACAATAGAGAACCAAGAAGAGGTCCGTAAATATGTAATTTACCAGCTCCTTCCTTTTCTGAATGGACAGAGTCATAGTCAGTGACATTGTAAAAAAATAAAAAAAATTATTAAAAATAATACAATTAAAATACCAAAAAATAAAAACTACTGACACCAGTGGGTGAACTTCCAGGATCACCAAAGTCACACTTGGGACCGAGCCCTGGCATTCCACCACCATGGGGAGGCCCCAAGGTGGCAGGAAGGGGGCACACTGCAGAACTTGTGAAAGAGTCCAGCTGCGGGACTGTAATAAAGGGCCCCGCAACGAGAGTAAAGGGCCCCGGGATCAGCGGGAAGAGCCCCAGTCTTGAAGGAAAGAGCCCTGGCCAGGGGTCCGGGGGGCCCTTCATGGTTTCTTGCACCAGGGCCCTGAAGGTTCTAGTTACGCCTCTGACTGGAAGTGATGTCATTGCTTCCGGGTTACTAAATCTGAGACCCGATTAAAGCCAATTTCGGGTCTTTGGCCAGCCGGCGGACATGCTGGCTGGTCGCTCGGGCCTCCCGGTAGAACAGAAGACACAAGCGAGCCGCGGAAGGGGGGTGGTACCCTCCAGGTGCTTGTAATAACAGATGAGCGGCTGGTTGTTATTACAAGAAAGCCAACTGTTGGCTCTAGCTACAGGCATCACCCCGATACAACCACTTGAAGCCGAGGCCACATACTTGCGTTACATCAGCGGGAAGGGGTTAGACTATAGATTGCGGACTGGAACCAGTTAATCTTGAAAAAATTAGGAATTTAATGCATCCGTTAATTTTCAATTGAATGTAGGGCTATATAGTATATGTGATGTATAAAAAAAATGACCAGGTTAGCTACATATTACATTGATCATTTAGAATATGGTTGACCTTCAAAGCTTTTATTCCCATGTTGTGCTAAGTTTCATACACAAGACAAAAATCTTTACCTGCTGGGTTTATCCTAATACTTCTTGCTATTGCTCCAAACTGGTTCCAAGCTAAGCACCTGTATGTGCCAGGGCTGGTCACATTTAGGAATAGTCTTTTGGTATGCGAATATTCAAAAACAGCATCTTCTCTTAACCAGACGGCGGTGGATGGGAAGTAGCTATTTACAATACAATTTAAAGTCACCAATTTCGCTCTGTTTAGAATTAAGGAACCATCTAGTGAACTTCCTTGAGAACAAAGGGAAAATAAAAATATATAAATAAAGAATACAAATGACTTCCGTTGCCTTAATATAGAGTTCTACCAATACTGTGCCGATACTTTCGGGTGAAATACCCACCAATACCGAGTACTGATACCTTTGCAGTGTGCTTTGAACCCATACAAAATGAATGGGCTGAAATTGCAGTGCAAAGATTCACATGTGATTTGAACAGCAATGTGGTGCGATTCATGTCTGACTCACATGCGGTTTCCAGCACCGCTACTGTGTGAACCCAGGCTAAAATGAACAATGTATCGCATCGCAAAGGTATCAGTTTCAGGTATCGGAGAATTTGCACGAGTATCAGTACTTGTGCAAATACACAACATTAGCACTGAGACCAATACGGGTATCGATATTGGTGCAACCCTACCATAATATATAAAGAAAAACATATCTCACATAGACATCTCCTGTGAGAAAAGCTGGACCCTTAAGGCACAACATGAGACATATCGGCAGATAGTTTCCATAAAAATCCAATTTATGGGGGGACGGGGCTTGGCCGCGGAACAGTACGGCCGCATGAACCAGGAGCTTAGGTGGGGATCAGCGACTTTACAGCGGCGCCTCTCACCTGGAACTCCTGGACCAGACAGCAAAGATCCAGGCAAGCACTGGGATGTCTGTGAGCTCCTCAGGTTACACACAGCCGCAGCAGCTCACAGACTATTTCCACGGACATAGCAGCATGGCGGCTTCAGCAGAGAGAGAGGGGAGTGAGATGGAGTCCACTCCCTCCACACAGCACCAGCCTCGGAGCACCTTGGGCACACAGCACTTTGATGCCTCTGCTCAAGATAAGAGCATAGAGGATAAAGGCTCACAGAAAAGACCAGCAAACTCCCCAGCTGCCTCTCCATTATCCATTGGCACTACTTATATGCAGTGTTGCATACCTTTGGCCTGACTGGATACATAGGTGGCGCCATCAAGGCACTCTGTACTCTAACCCATCGGCTAGAGTTCTCACTTCAGGTGTCCTCTCTAACCCTATAACTAATGACACTAGGCAGGGTTGCCCACTCTCCCCAATAATATTTGCGCTTATTATGGAACCCCTTGCCCAAACTATTAGTTTGCACCAACACATATCTGGAATCAAGATTGGGGATGTGGAATACAAAATAAGCTTATATGCAGATGATGTAGTCCCTTCCCTTTCTGATCCATTGACCTCTTTGCAGTCCCTCTCTTCAGTACTAAATGACTTTAGTCAGATCTCCTTATACAAAGTAAACATCTCCAAGTCCCATATGTTACCTTTTGCACTCAATGAATCCCTTAAAAAAGCAATCTCTAAATCCTCAGGTTTCCCCTGGGCCCCTCATTCCATATTTAAATACCTAGGCATCCTCCTTACCTCTCCAAGTGCCTCTATACATCAATTAAACGATGATGCTGCAATCCTATCCTTGAAACGACAAATTATTAACTATTGTACCGCACACCTATCCTGGGCTGGTAGAGCGGCAGTGGTCAAAATGTCATTACTTCCCACTATTTTTCAATCCACTATTTACCATTTTATCTGGGATGACAGGAAACCCAGATTCAAATCCTCAATCCTCTACAGACCTAAATCTGAAGCAGGAATGGGAGTTCCAAACCTAAAGGCTTATTACCAAGCAGTGATCCTGGACAATTAAAATACTGGTTGGCCCCATCACCGGATCATGTATGGTGTTTCATTGAGAGGTCACTGGTGGGCTCGTCAACTCCAAGGTACACTTGGAGCTATGCTACTGGGATTTCAACCCCAAGGGTCACCTTACCTAACTATTAGATCTGCCTTAACCATCTGGCAGAATTTTCACCCCCAGCTCCTGAAATCACACACATCGGACATGTGCCTCCCACTCACTTCCTTGGAACCTTTGTCGCCAGACCTGTCTCTTTTGCAATGGAAGATGACTGGATTATACACACTTGGATGCCTACTTGAACCTTACACATCACGCTCTTTCCAAGACTTGCAACTTTCTTTTGGATTGCACAAGACGGACTTTTACAAATTCCTTAGAACTCATTCCATTCTCTCTACCCTCCTCAAAGTAAAATATCACATTCCCACGGATATTATATCCTTGTTTAACACCAACACTCCGAACATCAAAGGCATTTCATTTCTTTATTGGACTATTAACCACAATCTCTTCTCCAGTAAAACACCCTCTATGGAAATTTGGGAATCTGAACCCTCACAACAATGCCCCATAGGTGGCATGTTTTAAAGATGAAAACAAACATTGCCTCATAGTGTAATATATCCAATGGTTTATTAAAAAGATAAGTCCAAAATACTCACATATAATCAATAAAAACAGGCAAAACATATAACAGAAACCTTAAGGATTTCCAACCAACAAGATGGCCATCTTGTTACCATTTCACCTAAGTTTTATCTGCAACACACTTTGGGTGTCCCTTAAGGATTTATGGACTTTTATCTTTTGATTGTGTCTTTTGCTCGCAGATTTTCTAGTGTCTGCAAGCTTTTTTGACTCTCTTAGTATGTCTTTATGCCCACATTTGTATATGATAACCACTATGAAAACAGTTTAGGGTTAATTTAATAAAGGAGTAGAGCATATTCACTTTCAAAGTAAATTTTCAAAGAGTGAACTTGCTTTACTCCTAGTAAACCAAGATCACTGTGTTTTAAAATATAATTCAAAAAAGAAAGATTTTTAATTGAAATTACACATAATACCGTTTAATGTGGCAATTGTGACTTCTGGTCTCTGCGGAAGATCTAGTATAAAGGAAAAAAAAAAAAAAAAAATTAATTAAAAAAAAAAGTATATATGTATATTGTGGGTGTCTTACAACTATAATTATGTCATTATTTTGATCATTTAAACAGAGAGTTCCAATGTTTACCCAATTCACTGGGGAAATAGAGGTCACTCTGCTAGCTGTGTGCAAGTAAACTGAATAGAAATTCCTCCAAGCTCAAAAACGTGCCAAAGTAAGCTAATAATGGACAAAAACAAAGAACTATTTTACTAGCTCACTCACCTAGGGTAAACACTGTTGACCTGGTAAAAATTTCTGGTTTTCTACTAACCCTGCACATTGGCTCAAGAACGGTGTAACAGTTTGAAGTTTCACCAACTGGGCGGACTATCAGGGCTGTCTTTAAAGCGGACAGCTGCCCCAGGCCCAGTCATTGTTTTAGGGCCCAAAGCAGCTGAGTTGCCCCTTGACCCTGCGCTGCCAGCAAATAGTTGATAACTTAAGTAAATTTGGCTATCACTCAGGAGATGAAGGTGGAATTGAATTTTGGGGGCGCTGGTGATTGGTTAGGTGTTATGTCTGCAGCCTGGGGGGCGCTGGTGATTGGTTAGGTGTTATGTCTGCAGCCTTTGCGGTGATTGGCCAGCTCGGTAAGGTAAACCTTGTCTGGGGAGAATGCATGTCGGTCCTGGGCACAATCACTCCAACCCTCTCTCCTTCACCATGTTCAACAAACCACAGACCATCTGCCCTCTGAAGAACTTCTTTGCTGAAAGGATTGAGCGGGGTGTACCTAGTATTCGCCAGACATCCTCTGGAGATTATCAAGGTGAGATCTCTGGGTGGGGGAGCAATGTAGGGATCTGTGAAGGGAGAGAAAGGGGTCCTGTGTAATGATGGGGGTAGTATGGATGGGAGGTCCTGTGTAATGATGAGAGTAGTATGGTAGAGTGGGTCCTTTGTAATGATGAGGGTAGTATGGTAGAGTGGGTCCTTTGTAATGATGAGGGTAGTATGGGGAAGAGGTCTGATGTAATGATGGGGGTAGTATGAGGGAGGAGGTTCTGTGTAATGTGAGAGGAAAATTGCATTGAGGGAAGCCCAAGAAAATGTTTGCACAGGGTCCAATCAATACTGAAGATGGCCCCTGGGCACTATATTATTTTAAAGTTAGTAATCAGACTGAAAACTTAAAGGGACACTTTCATAAGAAAATTTAGGGGTTTGCATTGCTAAACACTCATTTTAAGAATGTAAGCTCTCTAAGCTGTTGAACTAGACCTGTTATAATGATAAGGTTTAAAAGCATAAAAACCAGAAGAAAACTAACTGCACTCCAAGAACTCCTATGCTATAAAAGCTTTATTATTCTTGGCTAACAACAGGATGGCCACCTAAAACCTCCTCCTTACTTTTTACCAAAAGTAAGCTGTATTGTTCCAGATGAACAACACAATGCCCACCTAAGACCTTCTCTGATACCTTTTTACTAAAAGAAGAACTTAAGTATAGGGAATCATAGAGGTTGGAAGTGATGGATAGTTATTTACAGCACATTTGTTCTAGGTCTAGCACTCAAAAGTACTTACCAGGCAAGTAGCGTTTTCTAAAGGACTTTATAACCAGTACCTGTTTCAGCTTTGATATCCATAAAGGTTTCATTGGTCCCATATTTGTTTGAAGCAAAACATCTGTAAATGTCGGCCTCAGTTATGTTGACAGCAGACCAATTCATCCCTTTGGCGATAGTGTTATCTTGTGCTATATGATTTCTCTTCCTCCAAACAACACTAGCTGGTGGATTGGCCTCCGCCGAGCAGTTAAGAATCAAAAACTCCTTCTCACTAATAACTATAGTGTCATTGAAATCAACTTTTCTTCCTAAAAAATAAAAATAAAATAAGTGTGTATTAAAAGGCAACATAGGAACAGCGTGGGTTGAACTGGGTGAGAATAAAGTACCAACCCAGTAAAAATGCTGCATTGGGAAAAGTATTCAAACATACAATTCAAATTTTCATTGTCTTTAGACCAATAGAGAATATTTCTATAATTTAAGAAATATACATTGCATGTTTTGAAGAGTTTTTCATAAGTACACATAACAAATACATATATCATACCAGTAGATGAAGAAATTGTGATCTCCATGTTTGCAGGGGGATCTATAAAAAAAAAAAATAAATACAGTAGGAAAGTTACAAATACATATATAGCCCAGTGCTTGTTAAAATATAATAATAAATAATATACTGTATGTATAAATATATATATATATATATATATATATATATATATATATATATATATATATATATATATATATATATACATATATAGTATATCAAAAAAAAATTAGTACACCCCTCACATTTTTGTAAATGTGACAACACCAAAGAAATTACACTTTGCTATAATGTAAAGTAATGAGTGTACAGCTTGTATAACAGTGTAAATTTGCTGTCCCCTCAAAATAGCCAAAAACACAGCCAATATTGTCTAAACCACTGGAAACAAAAGTGAATACACCCCTAAGTGAAAATGTCCAAATTGGGCCCAATCAGCCTTTTCCTTCCCCGATGTCATGCGACTCATTAGTGTTACAAGGTCTCAGGTGTGAATGGGGAGCAGGTGTGTTAAATTTGGTGTTATCGCTCTCACTCTCTCATACTGGTCACTGGAAGTTCAACAATGCACCTCATGGCAAAGAACTCTCTGAGGATCTGAAAAAAAAACAATTGTTGCTCTACATAAAGATGGCCTAGGCTATAAGAAGATTGCCAAGACCCTGAAACTGAGCTGTGGCACGGTGTCCAAGACCATATAGTGGTTTAACAGGACAGGTTCCACTCAGAACAGGCCTCGCTATGGTTAACCAAGGAGGTTGAGTGCACCTGCTCAGCGTCATATCCAGAGGTTGTCTTTGGGAAATATACAGTACGTATGAGTGCTGCCAGCATTGCTGCAGAGGTTGAAGGTGTGGGGGGTCAGCCTGTCAGTGCTCAGACCATACGCTGCACACTGCATCAAATTGATCTGCATCTTTAGAAGCCTCTTCTAAAGATGATGCACAAGAAAGCTCACAAACAGTTTGCTGAAGACAAGCAGACTAAGAACATGGATTACTGGAACCATGTCCCGTGGTCTGATGAGACCAAGATAAACTTATTTGGTTCAGATGATGTCAAGCATGTGTGGTGGCAACCAGGTGAGGAGTACAAAGACAAGTGTGTGTTGCCTGCAGTCAAGCATGGTGGTGCGAGTGTCATGGTCTGCGGCTCCATGAGTGCTGTCAGCAATGGGGAGCTACAGTTCATTGAGGGAACCATGAATGCCAACATGTACTGTGACATACTGAAGTAGAGCATGATCCCCTCCCTTCAGAAACTGGGCCGCAGGGCAGTATTCCAACATGATAACAACCCCAAACACACCTCCAAGATGACCACTGCCTTGCTAAAGAAGGTGAAGGTGATGGACTGGTCAAGCATGTCTCCAGACCTAAACCCTATTGAGCATCTGTGGGGCATCCTCAAATGCAAGATTTCTAAAATCCACCAGCTCTGTGATGTCATCATGGAGAAGTAGAAAAGGACTCCAGTGGCAAACTGTGAAGCTCTGGTAAACTCCATGCCCAAGGGGGTTAAGGCAGTGCTGGAAAATAATGGTGGCCACACAAAATACTAACACGTTGGGCCCAATTTCAACATTTAAACTTAGGGGTGTACTCACTTTTGTTGCAAGCGGTTTAGACTTTATTGGCTGTATTTTTAGTTATTTTGAGGGGACAGCAAATTTACACTGTTATACAAGCTGTAAACTCACTACTTTACAAAGTGTTATTCTTTTATATTCTTTTTCTTTATAAATATATATATATATATATATATATATATATATATATATATATATATATATATATATATATATATATATATATATAAATACACAGTATCTCACAAAAGTGAGTACACCCCTCCCATTTTTGTAAATATTTAAATATAACTTTTCATGTGACAACACTGAAGAAATGACACTTTGCTACAATGTAAAGTAGTGAGTGTACAGCTTGTATAACATGTATTGTAAATTTGCTGTCCCATTAAAATAACTCAACATCATTTGGGGTGCCGGGACCTGGGGGGTCACCTCCACGACATTCTATCCATAAATCAATTCATTGCTGCGGGGGGAACCATAATTGCTTCTTTTTCACTGTTCTTCCTTTACGCTACCCCATGATGCTGTTCATTCATGTACAATGTTATTTATACTGCACACTGTGGTTCGATGCGGTAATTTCTTCTCAATTTATAATTTGTTACGATTTGTAATCTGTTTACACGATTTTGTCCTGTTATCTTAAGAAATTTAATGAAAAACTAATGAACATAAAATAACTCAACACACAGCAATTCATGTCTAACCCACTGGCAACAAAAGTGAGTGAGTGAAGGCCAGTCTCCGCTCTTATTCATCCCAAAGGTATTCTATCAGGTTGAGTTCAGGACTCTTTGCAGGCCAGTCAAGTTCCTCCACCCCAAACTCGCTCATCCATGTCTTTATGGACCTTGCTTTGTGCACTGGTGCGCAGTCATGTTGGCACAGGAAGGGGGCATCCCCAAACTGTTCTCACAAAGTTGGGAGCATGAAATTGTCAAAAATGTCTTGGTATGCTGATGCCTTACGAGTTCCCTTCACTGGTAATAAGAGGCCAAGCCCAACCCCTGAAAAACAACCCCACACCATAATCCCCCCTCCACCAAATTATTTGGACCAGTGCACAAAGCAAGGTCCATAAAGACATGGATGAGCGAGTTTGGGATGGAGGAACTTGACTTGTCTGACCTCAACCCATAGAACACTTTTGGGATGAATTAGAGCGGAGAATGCGAGCCAGGCTTTCTCGTCCAATATCAGTGCCTGACCTTACAAATGTACTTCTAGAAGAATGGTCAAACATTTCCATAGACAAATTGCTAAACCTCGTGGACAGCCTTCTCATTAGAGTTGAAGCTGTTATAGCTGCAAAGGGTGGGCCAACTCAATATTGAACCCTACACACTAAGACTGGGATGCCATTAAAGTTCACATGCGTGTAAAGGCAGGCGTCCCAATACTTTTGGTAATATAGTGTATATGTGTATATGTGTATATATATATATATATATATATATATATATATATATATATATTGCCCATAAATCGATTAAAATCAAAGCTCTAAAAACTGAAAGGGAACAGTGATAACACAGTATATACTAAAAAAGTCAAACAGTATAAAGAGTAATATGTACATATTAAGGATTCAGAGGTAGATACATACAGCTAATACTGAGGTTGTGCTGTGCAGTAATTATCTTCCCAGATAAAGTGGTCACTTCACAGGTAACAGATTTCTGATGGTCATTCTGAGTTGGCGTAAATGAGAAACCAGCTTGCGTCTTCCATGTCCTAACAACATTACTCTTTTTCCATTGTATACGAGTAATCCTATGGCAATTTCCAGGAGGTACACACCCCAACTTCACAGCCTTCCCTGCAATCAACTCATCTGGCATCCAGATCTTAGGCTTCTCCTTGAGATCTGTCAGAGTAGTTGGATATAGTTTTTTCATATACAGGGATGGAGACCATAGCATGACCTGCTTGTCTCATGTAAAGTCCCAAATACTTTATGAAATAGGGATGGAGGCACTGAGCTATACAGGCAAACTGCCTCATATAAAGTCCCAATCTGTGTTTTACACTGCATCCGCCAAGGGATTGGAGGTGTATGCTTCTCAGCTGGTCGTTTTTCAGTTTGTACCATCTTAAGAACATTGCTATTAGAGCATTGAGATACCATACCAGTCGTGGAAGGAAGTGGGTGGGGGAAGTTTGGGCTGCTCCCTCCCACCTGCTTCCTATCCACCCATTAGCAACCATGTGCTCCCAGAGTGGAGACACTTACATTTAAAAGTGTTAGGGACTGCAGATATAACAGGGTGCCGTGTCGTGGCTCTGCAGCTTACATATGCGTTTGCAAATGCGTGTCAACTAAACCCCTGTTCTTTATGTATATTGAGACAGGTCTACTCGGTTGGTGGCAGACTGGAGGGTGAGTACATCAGACTAGGGGCTGGCTGGCTTCCATGCACCTCTTTTAATCCTTTTCAATTCGTTTTTTCCGATACAGGGATGGAGACGCTGGGCATACCTGCCGGTGTCTCATTTAAAGTCCCACATAGCCCACATTGTCTATATATATATATATATATATATATATATTGCCCATAAATCGATTAAAATCAAAGCTCTAAAAAGTGAAAGGGAACAGTGATAACACAGTATATACTAAAAAAGTCAAACAGTATAAAGAGTAATATGTACATATTAAGGATTCAGAGGTAGATACATACAGCTAATACTGAGGTTGTGCTGTGCAGTAATTATCTTTCCAGATAAAGTGGTCACTTCACAGGTAACAGATTTCTGATGGTCATTCTGAGTTGGAGTAAATGAGAAACCAGCTTGCGTATTCCATGTCCCAAAAACATTACTCTTTTTCCATTGTATACGAGAAATCCTATGGCAATTTCCAGGAGGTACACACCCCAACGTCACAGCCTTCCCTGCAATCAACTCATCTGGCATCCAGATCGTAGGCTTCTCCTTGAGATCTGTCAGAGTAGTTGGATATAGAAGGTAAAATATGACATCAACAACATTTTTAAAGTGGAGCAAATAGAGACACAAAGACTAGCCTACTGGCCTTGCAGGGTTTTGGTGTTCTGTTTTTATGTTCTCCCAGCATTTGTGTTAAGGAAAGATGGAATCAGGGAAATTTAAGATCTACCATATGCATTTTTCCCTCTGGCCGTCTGTTCAGCAAACTTTACTGTACAGCTCTGCCCAAAGCCAGAAAGCCTTTCTACCTAAAATGCCTTCACCAGGTTCTCTCTTCCAATGCGAAGATAAGGTCATCTAGAGCCATGGGCGAACATACCAAATTGCTCAAGCACAAATCCTCTTCCCCCCCACTCCAATTCCCCCCTCACGGCATAAATTCCCCCAATCCCCCATGCTAGCACAAATCCCCTCCAATCATCCCTACTAGCACAGCCCCTCCCCCTCCTACCATATTACCCTTTTCTAGCACAAATTCCCCAAATCCCCCTCCTAGCACAAATCATTCTCTCCTCCCATCCCCCCTTCCAATATAGATCTCTTCAAATCATCACTCCCCAAATTTCCCCTCCTAGAACAGGTCTTACCCTCTGTCATCCCCCCAAATTCCCCCTCCCAACACAAATTCTTTCCCCCCATACTCCTTGTGGTGCCCCCACCTCACATGATACTACAGTGCCCAGGGCAGCAGCCCCTCATGCCAACCCATTGTCCCGACCCTGCTCTCTGCACAGGCAGGAGCATGGTCAGGAAACAAGCCAGGTCTGGAACTGATAGCTGAAGCAGGAGCCAATGGAGCAGACAGAAGCGGAGGTCAGGGGAGGACAAGCTGAGGTCAGTACAGGTGGAGTTAAGAGAACAGTCAGGGCAAGCTGTGTCAGCAACTGGAATTGGGATACAGAATCACAGGAACACAGGATGCACAGAAAGCTGAAGACAAAGCAGCACTGATCCTGAGCACTGGGCCAGTTTAAATAGGCCGTTTGTCACCAACATCTGTCAGAAGTGCACATGAGCGCCGGCGCACATGGATATGCGCGCTTGTGTATGCGCATGACAATTCGCATTAGCAAGCGTCCAATTTATGCGCGCACGAAAGGGAACATGAATTAACTTGTGCACAGAAATTCATCCAGAGGAGCCATCTTGTCTATTGGCATGCCCTTCTTTACAGCTACTGTGTGCATGCAAAGAATGAAGAGAACCTAGCGAGGACGCTTTCTGGAGCAAGGCAGTTTGGCTCCTTTTTTTTTGCACATTAAGAAAATATAAAGAGCTGCAAAAGTAATAGCACCTTATACATGTTTAAAAAGGCAGAACTCAAATATAGATGTGCGTATTTTCCTTTTTAATGTGTTTTATTGTACTGTAATATTTTTCTTTACATTTAACAATAAAATCCACAAAAAGGGTAGCAATATAGAACAAAGAACTACCCAACAAGTGCTCTTATGCTGTAAAATACTGTCAGTCCTTAACAAATACAGAAGGGAAAATAATTGTTTGATTCACTGCATATTTTGTAAGTTTGCCCACTTACAAAGAAATGAAGGGTCCATCATTTTTATCAAAGGAGTATTTTAAATGATAGAGACAAAATATCAAACACAAATCCAGAAAAAACACATAAAACAAATGCTATAAATTAAGTAGCAGTTCAGTGAGTAAAATAAGTATTTCATCCCCAAGCAAAACATGACTAAGGACATGGTGGAGAAACCCTTGTTGGCAAGCACAGAAGTAAGACGTTTCTTGTAGCTGGTGACCAGGTTTACACACATCTCAGGAGGGATTTAAGTCCACCCTTCTTTACAGATCTTCTCTAAATCCTTAAGGTTTCCTGGCTGTCTCTCGACAACCCAAAGTTTCAGCTCCCTCCAAAAAAATGTTCTATAGGATCAAGGTCTGGAGACTGACTAGGCCATTCCATGGCCTTAATGCGCTTCTCTTTGAGCCACTCCTTTGTTGCCTTTGTGGTATGTTTTGGGTCATTGTTATGCTGGAAGACCCATCCACGATCCATCTTCAGTGTTCTTGTTGAGGGAAGAAGGTTCTCACCCAAGATTTTGCAATACATCGCCCCGTTCATTGGCCCCTGAATGTGGCAAATTCAGCCTGTACCTTTAGCAGAGAAACAGCCCCAAAGCATCATGTTTCCACCTCCGTGCTTTACTGTAGGGATGGTGTTCTTAGGGTCAAAGTAAGCATTTTTCTTCCTCCAAATATGGCGAGTTAAGTTCATGACAAAGAGCTCAATTTTGGTCTCATCTGACCACAGCACTTTCTCCCAATCCTTTCCTGAATCAATTGGATGTTCATTGGCATGACAGTACATGTGCCTTCTTGAGAAGGGGGAGACTCGCAGTGTTTGGAGGAAGAAAAATGCTGATTATGACACCAAGAACACCATCCCTACAGTCAAGCAAGGAGGAGGAAAAATTAAGGATTTAGAGAAGATCTGTAAAGAAGAGTGGATCAAAATCCCTAATGAGATGTGTGCAAACCTGGTCACCAACTACAAGAAACGTCTTACCTCTGTGTTTGCCAACAAGGGTTTCTCCACCAAGTACTAAGTTATGTTTGGCTTGGGGATCAAATACTTATTTTTCTCACGAAACTGCAACTTTATTTATAACATTTGCATCCTATGTTTTTTTCTGGAATGTTTGGTTAACATTTTGTCTCTAACATTTAAAATACACCTATGATAAAAAATGATAGACCCTAAATTTCTTTGTAAGTGGGCAAACTTACAAAAAATCTTAAGGGGATCGAATAATTTCCCCACTGTAAGAGTATTAATTAAACCTACCTGCCCTCGTTGTAAGATTCATAATGGTATGCTTATTCATATGTTATAGAAATGCCCCAAACTTACCCGATACTGGAAAACAATAATATTAACTATTAATAATACATGAAATATTACTCTCCCTAATGAACCAAATAGGATTGTTAGGTTTCTCGAATGGGAAGCATTATTCTTCAAATATACAGACGGCAATACTTGGAGTGCTTTTTTTTAGCTTTCTCCTTCTCCCCCCAGTCATTCCGAGTGGGTTGAGGAGGTTAACATAACACTACTTCGTGAATATCTTACTTACAAACATAGAGGCAGTCTTAAAAAATGTAATCGTATTTGGGAACAATGGCTAGCTGGCCCGGGGTTGGCCCCGGTACAGATGACCGCTATTAGGCACACCTCCTTAAGTTTATAAAACTGTTGACTCTCAGAGACCCTAAAAGGTGGACCAATGTAATGTGTTAGGAGAAAACTATATTGATTTTCGAGTATATACCGATCTTGGCAGAGGTGTTTTTTTTGTTTTTTTTTTGGGGGGGGGGGGGGGAGGGTCGTGTTAAGAATGTAGTTTGTTAGGATGTAAAATGGAAAAAATTGTTATATACTGGAATATATGCATGTGATGAGATGAAGGTATTTTTGTACATTTGTACAGCGATAAATAATGATCACATATGTATGTATTGATGGATGTACATAGATTTGTTGCTATACTGGTATATATATATATATATATATATATATATATATATATATATAAAACACAGAATAGTGCAGCGCTATTAAAAATATGGTGCAAACCATACAAGTGTAAATGCAACAATGAAGTGTAAAAATATAAACGAGTAGTAAAGTGAACAAAAAAGGTCCATAAATTGATATTCGTGACTTTCAATCAAAAAAGTCCCAGAATGGTGATGTCAGACTGAAGGCTTAAATCCCAAGGAAAGACAGAAATACACCCGTGATGTCTATATTGAAGTGGCCGCTTACCAGAGATATAGGGCCTCCAACCTAATGGAATGGCCATACACACTTGGGTAGCAATCAGATGAATCAGATCTTTCGTAGACCAAGGAACCAGATGTATCCCACTGTATCTTATATCAGCTCCAAATATAATGTCATGGGTGTATGGGGAGAAAAGAAGTATACATAGCGTAATCCCGCAATGGTTGAATAAAAGGATTTATTAAGGAAGCACTTACATTGTGAATCTTTATAGAAGGCACATCAAAGACGCAGAGCAAAAAATGGTGGCGTCCCGCGTGTGTAGAGGAGCCGGCGTCTAGGGGGCGTGACAGTCGTTCGTCCGGTACCGCCCGGCTGGTTTCGTCACACTTGACGTCGTCTGGGGCATATATATATATATATATATATATATATATATATATATATATATATATATGTGTGTGTGTTTGTAGTGTTAATTTTTTCTTTAATAAAAATTATCTGATTGAAAAAAAAAACCTACCTGTCACCTGTACTGATACAGAAGAATTCACATAGTCCACCTGGCTTGCTGGAGGCTCTTTAAATCTGAAAAAATAACTACCAGAATCTTCTTTCTTGGCACCGATTATGGCCAGCGTGCAGTCTCCATTATTTGGGTTTCCTGTTATTGAGAAGTTTGGTTTTCCTCCAGTATAGGATGAATTGCTAGAGGCCACGGGAACATTTTTATTTGTGATCCAAAGTCCTGTGGCATTTCTGAATGTTCTCTTATAGTTAGCGGTAAAACCACAAGGTATGGTGGTACATAATCCCTCCTGAACTGTAGCAGATTGACGTACTTGTATAGTATTTTTATCGGAAGACTGACACTTCATTCCTGTAAAGATATTGCATGAATATTTATTGACCAGCATGTTGGCACATGTAACAAAATCATTTTTTTTAAGAAAGCCACCTATTCAAATCACGTCTACCTCCAAGATTGTTAAATGGCACAGCTCTCTGACAAAGATCCTTATTGAGTAATGGACTGAAATATTCTGAATTGTACTACAAATACTGAATTTACCTGTTGCAATCAAGGGCAGTAAAACAAATCTGTTTTTTTTTTTTTTTTTTAGAGGTTCTCCAGGTAAAAGAAAAAATGTTTTGTTAATTCAGAGAGAAGGCAGCTCAGAGGGATAAACATTTTTGATTGGAGATTGATTGTACTGATTCAGTAGGGCCATAACACTACTTTTAAAAAGAAAGCAAGGATCCTTCTTTAAAACATGTATGCAGGGGCAGGTTCTTCTGCTCAGTCTGTGGCTGCTTGTTAACCGCTTCACGCCGACGTAACACGTACTTGGAGAAGAGACGATTGAGGGGGGATATGATATCAATGTACAAATACTGTACTGGCGACCCTAGCATAAGGAACAAACTATTCAGAGAAAGGGACTACAATAAGACACGTGGCCACTCACTAAAACTAGAGGAAAGGCGGTTTAACCTTAAAGTACATAGGGGGTTCTTCACTGTCAGAGCAGTAAGGATGTAGAATTCTATTCCACAAACAGTCGTATCAGCAGGGAGCATCGATAGTTTCAAAAAACTATTAGATGGGCACCTTAAAGACCACAACATAGAGGGGTATACAATGTACAGTTAACAGCAAGCACACACACACATCATAGGTTTAACTGGATGGACTGATGTCTTTTTCAACCTCACTAATACAGCCCAGAACAACAGTGAGCATTTTGCTTTTTTTTCCCCAGCACAAAGAGAGAAACACATAGATATATGCGGCCACACTCCTAAACCTTGTGGACAGCCTTCCCAGAAGAGTTGAAGCTGTTATAGCTGCAAAGGGTGGGCCAACTCAAGATTGAACCCTACAGACTAAGACTGGGATGCCTTGAAAGTTCATGTGCCTGTAAAGGTAGGCGTCCCAATACTTTTGGCAATATCGTGTATATGCGGCCTCACTGCACTGAGATTTTGTATGTGGGGCCGCATATATCTATGTGTTTCTCTCTTTGTGCTGGGGAAAAAAAAGCAAAATGCTCACTGTTGTTCTGGGCTGTACTATGGGAAAAACAAATAACATACACATATGTGGTATTGTTGTTACATAGTTACATAGTTAGTGAGGTTGAAAAAAGACATCCGTCCATCCAGTTCAACCTATGATGTGTGTGTGTTTGCTGTTAACCATACATTGTATACCCCTGTATGTTGTGGTCTTTAAGGTGCCCATCTAATAGTTTTTTGAAACTATCAATGCTCCCTGCTGATACGACTGCTTGTGGAAGAGAATTCCACATCCTTACTGCTCTTACAGTGAAGAACCCCTTACGCACTTTAAGGTTAAAGCGCCTTTCCTCTAGTTTTAGTGAGTGGCCACGTGTCTTATTGTATCTCCTTTCACTGAATAGTTTGTTTCTTATGCTAGGGTCACCAGTACAGTATTTGTACATTGATATCATATCCCCCCTCAATCGTCTCTTCTCCAGAGAGAATAAGTTCAGTGCTTGTAGTCTTTCCTCATAGCTGATGTCCTCCATTCCCCTAATTATTTTTGTTGCCCTTCTCTGGACTCTTTCCAGTTCCAGCACATCCTTCCTGAGGACCGGTGCCCAGAACTGGACAGCATACTCCAGATGTGGCCGGACCAGAGTCTTGTAGAGTGTGAGAATAATCTCTTTATTTCTGGAGTGAATCCCCTTTTTTATGCATCCCAGTATTCTGTTGGCTTTGCTTGCAGCGGCTTGGCATTGCATGCCACTGCCCAGCCTGTTGTCTACCAGTACCCCCAGGTCCTTTTCCATCCTAGACTCACCCAGAGGTCCCCCCCCCCTAGTGAGTAGCTTGCTTTATGGTTTCTGGCCCCCAAGTGCATTACTTTCCATTTTTCAACATTAAACCTCATCTGCCATGTAGTTGCCCACCCCATTATTTTGTTCAGGTCCGCTTGTACGGTTTCCACATCCTGCATAGAAGATATTGGCATGCTTAGTTTAGTATCATCCGCAAATACTGAGATTGTACTAGATATCCCCTCCTCTAGATCATTTATGAATAAATTAAACAGGATTGGTCCCAAGACAGAACCCTGGGGGACCCCGCTTTCCACACCCGCCCAATCCGAGTACTCCCCATTAATCACCACCCTCTGGACTCTCCCCTGGAGCCAGTTCTCTATCCAGGTAGTCACCTTATGGTCCATACCTACCTTCCTTAGTTTGTACAGTAAGCGTTTGTGGGGAACGGTGTCAAAGGCCTTTGCAAAGTCCAGATACACCACATCCACAGGCTTACCTTTATCTAGGTGGCAGCTCACTTCATCATAGAAGGTTAATAGATTGGTTTGGCAAGAACGATTTTTCATGAATCCATGCTGATTACTACTAATAATACCGTTTTCATTACTAAAGTCTTGTATGTGGTCCCTTAACATCCCCTCCAAAATCTTGCAGACTACAGATGTTAGGCTGACCGGCCTATAGTTACCCGGGATATATTTCTGCCCCTTTTTAAATATTGGTACCACGTTGGCTTTTTTTCAAACAGCTGGCACAATACCCGTCTGTAAACTGTCCTTAGAGATCAATAATAATGGTCTGGCAATCACCGGGCTGAGCTCTTTAAGAACCCTCGGGTGCTAACCATCCGGTCCCGGTGATTTATTTATGTTAAGTTTCTCTAGTTTAGTTCTAAGTCTATCTTCTGTTAGCCACGGCGGCACTTCCTGCGGTGTGATTCTTTTTTGAAGACTGAAGAGAAGCAATTATTTAACACTTCCGCCTTTTCTCTGTCCTCAGTGGCCATATTTCCTCTGTCATCTTTTATGGGGCCAATGTGTTCTGGCCTTTCCTACTGTTTATATACTTAAAGAATTTATTGGGGTTCTTTTTACTCTCCTCCGCTATATGTCTCTCGTGTTCTATTTTAGCCGCCCTGATTTCGTCTTTACATTTCTTATTGCACTCTTTGTAATACTTGAATGCTGCCAATGACCCCTCAGCCTTGTATTTTTTGAAGGCCTTTTCTTTAGCACTAATATGCATTTTTATGTTGAAGTTTAGCCACCCAGGGTTTAGTTTAGCTCTTTTAAATGTATTTCCCTTTGGAATGCACTGGCCAATCCCCTTGTTAAGTATGCTCTTGAAGCACTGCCTTGTGATCCTCAGGAGCAAGAGAATTTATTTTAGGTTTGTTCTTTGGTGGTGGGTTATGGTAGCAATAAGAAATATACAGCTGAATTTTAAAAAATTATTCATGTTACTATTTTCTGCCAGTTTTTCTGTTAGAATTTTCTCTTCCTGATTCACCTGTGGGTGTGAATTCTTCCCATACACTGTGAGGCAGCTAATTGGAGGAAAGGCACACATCACCTCTCCATATAGGCAGAAACAGGAAGAAACAATGCAGAGCTGTGCTATGAATAGACCATCTCTCTGCTAATCTATTTCTATGCATCCACCCCGACACAAAATTCGGCCTGGTTTTATCTCAGTTGACGGAGAACTTGTCAGACGTTCTCATGCTAATAACAGAAGAACGGAGCAGGAGAAAGCCATGGGATTTAGGGCTTTGAGGAGAGATAAGTAAACTCTACAGATAGAAGTGCCCAGGTCAAATTTCATGAATGGGGTTTAGATCCACTTTAAGTAATTCCAAAACGGATGTCTCAGTTTTAAATGGCCATTGGAGGTTTTACTTATGCACCATCCTTTATACCGCCTTAGTGATCACAGTATACTTATTGTAAGTTTTTGGGGACTACTTATAAGAAAACAAAATTAATGTAAATGTCTAAGCATTGGCAAGCCTTTGCAAATAATCTCTGTATTGTGTTTATTATGTTTATTTTCTATGATCATCAGCTCCATCTAGTGGCCATAATGCATTTTTTTTCCGAGTGAGATGATATTAGGAAAATACCACATTGTGGCCTCTAGAAGGTGCTGATGATTATAGGAAATAAACACATTAGTCACATAATGGGGATTATTTGCATCAGCTGTGCAAATGCTTGGACATAAAAACATTTTTTTTTTTTTTTTTATAAATCATTTGCCCTTGCTATTGAAATTCAGACTTACCCTTCCAAGGAAGGAGTAGTGAGTATAACATGAGAAGCATCCCCAATCTATAGCCTTCATGCAGCTTCATCTTGACTCTGAGCTCATATAGAATGGAAATCACGATACCTGTGAAATATTAACATATCCAGTAGAAAATGTACACCAGAGTAATAAAAAGTGTATGCTTCATCCAGGGCCGCTGATAGGGGGGGACCACCAGTCCTCCTATAGGAGGCCCGGGCACACAGGGGGGCCCCAACAGCATGGGGAATCAGTGCAGTTGGGAGGAGGGGCAATTACAGAAACAAGCAACAGCTGAAAGCCTGTGTCTCCCTCTACTGCCAGCTTTCAGCTGCTGCAGAGAGAGACACAGACGCAGGGCATCATTCCCCGACATCGATCCCCCTCCCTGCTCTGCCTGCTTCTTCTGGTCCCCTCCTCCACCTGTGCCCCCCTTTCATTGTGCTGCCCCCCTCCCTCCTTTCCTCCCTGTCCAGTAAAAAGATAACAAATTGTAAAAAAAAAAAAAAAAAAATAATAATTAAACATAGTAAGACATAATTTAAATAATTGAAAAATAAAATAATTGTAAAAAATGTTAACATTAAAAAAAAAAAATATACTTTTATTAAATTTCATTTATACTATTTTTTTTTTTTAAATGTAATCAAATTAATAAAAAAAATGGCTAATTCACACAGGTTCTCAGTTATGTTTGTGTCCGCTAATAATAATTGTAGTGTATTTTTAGTAAAAATATTATCTTGATAAATTTGTGAAGGGGCCGCCAGGTAGGCTGTACGGGGCCCAGTGATTTCTAACAGCAGCCCTGGCTTCATCTATCTGTTTGCTGAACATCTATTATTTATACACAAATAGTCTCAAAAATTATTTATACATAGCAGCTGCATTGCGGTGTGTCAACAAAACTTTATGTCATATCATATCATATCATATCATACGGTGTTTCGGATGCTGTGCCAACACACTGCAACATGACTAAAACCGGACCTACACCCTGACCTTTTTTATATACCAATTGCACCACAACACATGTTATAACTACAGTATGTGTGCTCACACCCAGGCCAGGACAAGGGATGGGCAGGAGGGGCGCAATGGTTTACTGGGTATAGGATCGTCTAAGCTTGCACATCATAAATGGGGGAGGGGGGGGCGCAGTTTGGCATCTTTGCCCTGGGCACTGGATAACCTAGTCCTGGCACTGCTCACACCCAGCAAATCCATGCAAAATATTGCCTTCTAGTACACTTAAATCTTACGACTGACAATCACTGGCTACTGGCAATGCTACTTTGAAAAAATTATAAATACAACTTAGAATTCTATATTTTGTACCTGAATTGTAACGGATTGGAGATTGTAATCGGAAAAAAGTCTTGCTATCCTGTATGGTATGGCCATCCAGTTGTAATCCTGGGCTGGTAATGCTTAAAGGATCAGAAAGCTGTCATTGTATGTCTGGCACTGCAACTCAACATTACTTCATACTTCCGTTACTTAATTTTTTTCTTTGTAACATCCTTTCCAGTATGTAAAATTGGTCAACTATTTAAATAATGTATTGTATCATACCTCCCAAATTACCCAATACCAACTCAGCTGTAATGCATACTAACATTTTTAAACTTGGTATCTAAACCTGTGCCAAGGGGGTAGCCGTAAACCTGGGTGTTCCCCCCCGCTGTGACAGCTTGGGGCCGGACTGGGTGACCGTCTAAGATTCGTCTTTAGCACTCCCAGACAGTCACAACTGATTGCTCCACAAAGGATACATGCAATCAATCATACAGATTACTGTAACAGATAATTATATAGCACTAATCACTTCCTATATTGTACATTCACATCAGTCCATCCTTTAACCACTTCAGCTCCGGCAGGTTTTACCCCCTTAACCACTTCTGGACCTGAAGCTTTTCCCCCTTAATGACCAGGCCATATTTTGTGATTCGGCACTGCGTTAGTTTTACAGACAATTACACGGTCGCTGCACGACGCTGTATCCAAATAAAATTGATATAATTTTTTCCCAACAAATAGAGCTTTCGTTTTTTGTGCTTTAACCACTTAAGGACCGCCCGCCGCAGTTATACTGCGGCAGGAAGCCCCTCCTGCGCAAACCGTTGTAGGTATACGTCGGTCACGCGCTGGCAGCTACGGGGCGAGCGTGCGCTGCCGGCGGCATTCTCCCACCCCCACTCGACAGCAGGGACTCCGATGCACATGGCAGGTGGCTCCGACCTTGCCACCTGACACCCGCGATCGTTCCCCACTGAGAGAGAAGGACGGTCAGCTGTTGTAAACACAGCTGACCGTTCTTCCCTCTGGAATGATCACAAAGCTGCTGTTATACTTCTATATAGGATCACATGTCTCTGTGATCATTTCACGCCCCCGTACAGTTAGAATCACTCCCCTAGGCTCACATTTAACCCCTTGATCACCCACAGTATTATCCCCATCCCTACCAGTGTCATTATTACAGTAACAGTGCATATTTTTAGCACTGATTACTGTAGTAATGTCACTGGTCCCCCCAAAAGTGTTAAAAATGTCAGTTAGGGGTCTGATCTGTCTGCCGCAATGTCGCAGTCCCGCTAAAAATCGCAGATCACCGCCATTACTACTAAAACAATAAAAATGGCATAAATCTTTCCCGTAGATAGTAGACGCGATAACTTTTGTGCAGACAATCAAAATATGCTAATTTAAAAAAAATCGAACTTCTTTATCAATTAGGCTAATTTGTATTCTGCTACATATTTTTGGTAAAAAAAAAAAAAAAAATCCCAAAAAGCATATATTGATGGGTTTGCACAAACGTTATAGCGTTTACAAACCATGGGATAGATTTATGGACTTTAAATTTTTTTTATGTTTTTTTTTAGTAATGGCGGCGATCAGCGATTTGTAGCGGGACTGTGACATTGCAGTGGACAAATCTGACACCCCGTGACACTGTTACTGTATACTGTAAATGACAGGAAATGGTTTAACATCAGGGGCAATCAAGGGGTTAAGTGTTCTCCTAGGAAGTGTTTTCTAACTGTGTGGGGGATGGTCTGACTGCAGGAAGAGAGAGGTCTGTGTTCCTGATAAGTAGGAACACAAGACCTCTCTCTTCCTGTCTGACAGAACAGCGGTCTTCCTTGTGTACATAGGCAGACCACCGTCCTGTCATTCTCCTGAACAGTCGCAGGTGGCCAGGGGCCATCACGGCCGCCAGACCCGCTGATTGGCTCCCGCTGTGTCCAATCACAGCGGGCGCGCGGCTCCAGCAGCTTGCGCGCGCCCCTAGAGCCCTTCTACAAAATCACGTACAGGTATGTGATTTTGCTTTTAAGGGCCACCCTGCCACAGTAAATGTATGTGGGGTGGTCCTTAAGTAGTTAAGGACCTTACAGTCTAATGCAAAAAAAAAAACACAAAGGGGTGCAAGGGGGAATTGGGACTATACGATACCCAGGAAGTAGTAAAAATAGATGAAAATAATGTAGAAGTAAAAGATTACAAAATTTATTGAAGCAATGTAAAAAAAACCTCAAAAGGGGAAATGTATTTTAACAACACTATTAAAATCTAGAGTCACATAGTAATTCCAAATACAAAAGGGGTAAACCCAAAACATGTAAAATAAAGCTGAACTGAATAGAGAAAGAGACTCCAACGCGTTTCGACAAGTTGTCTTCCTCAGGGATAAGGATGTCCACTTGGAAAAGATATCTAAAGAAAATACATGCAAAATAATATCCCAAAATACAAAAAGATATAACAAACATACAAATATTAGCAAACATCATAATGCAGGTATCAATACTCACAATATTTTAGCTAAAATAACAGGTATATTTGTTTATAGACGAGGAGAAAACTGTATCTGTTGCTCACAGCAGTGCCATGCAAGGTCCAATGGATCCCCGAGGCCAGCACAAGGGATAACATGGCAGAAAGAAGAGATAAAGACTCCTAAAAGTGCTTAAAAAATAAAAAAAAATTGCCAAAAGAAAAAAGTAATAAAAAAACTTGAAATTGCAAAAGAATATAATAAAACATCTAAAAACATGTAAATCCTTCCACGTAGTAGGAGGGATCTTAGCTTCTATCCTGAGGTTTACCCAGTTAAGGATAAAATATTTCTGAAAGTGCTAAACATTGGCAGCAAGGCCCATCCAGAAAAATACAGAATTACAGTGGAAAAAAAAAACAAGGAGATTGGTGCAGACAAACCCTACTTGTAACTAAGTTTACAGTCTAATGCTGGATATATACACATCGGGGGATATTTATAAAACATGCATTTCATGAATGTCAGAAATGTTCGTGCAAGCTGAACGCAACTTCACCATATGTTTTCCAATAGATCAATTCCTGTACCATCAGCTTCATCTAGTGGCCAAAATGCAGTATACTTTTTTGAAATGCCTCAATAAGAGAATGTACTACATTTTGGTCACCCAATGGAGCTGATGAAACAGGAATTATTCTTTTAGTAACCACTTTGGCTCTCACACCTGTTTACCCCCCTATGGACCAGACCATATTTTCACATTTGCACTAGCCTGTGGGGTCCAATCGACAATCCCTTCCCATTCAGGGGTATCTGGTAAGAGGGTGGATATCAGTTGCTGGATATAGCAGCAAAGATCAGACGGGAGAACTGTTTCTGACACTCCTCTAAATTGTTCCTGTGTGACCAGTCTTCAAGGTCTGCTAGTTTGGCTTTAAGCGCATCAATGTCCTCCTCTTTTTCATTATAAGCATTGACTAATTCATTGTGTGCCCCCGTAAACGCCCCCATCTTGCGTTCCACATGATCTACACGGTCTACATCTGCATTGATCTGGGCCATGAAGGAGATCATTTCTTTGTGCAGGGAGCTCTTAAAGTGGAGTTCTGGCCTCGGAAAAGTTTTTTAAATAAAAATACAATCGGGACAGTCAGGGCTAGTACATTCCACGATGGATAGCCTCTGAACTGTCCCGGGTCGCACTTACATTTTAGAAGAAATACTTACCTTGAAAATGTCTTGTCCAGCGCTGCCATCTCAGGTGAGGGCAGCTAAAGCCAGCGCGTCCTCTTCTGCATCCTCTTCGGTGACGTCGGAGTCCCAAAATGCCCTGCACCAGCCCCGCTCGTCACTTACGGTGCAGGCGCGGCATCCCTGCACAGCTTCTGGGCATGCAAAGAAGCTGTTTAGCAGGGAATGACATGCCTGCACCGGAAGTGATGAGCAGGGCCAGTACAGGCCCATTGACTTCTGGGAGCGATGACGTTCAGCTCCCAGGAGTCATCGCAAGCCGGATGAGACGGCGCGGGCCGCGGCCACAGAGGGAGGAAGTGAAAGGAAGGGAAGTATGTTTTCTTCTATAATAAGGTAAGTAAACAAAAAAAATAAATTGGGAGTATCCATTTCTTTTTCAGGTTAATGTCCGCAAGCGGATGGCCCAAAGTAATTTTTGAGGCCGTAACTCTGTTTTAAGCGACAATAGCTTCTCCTTCATTGTTGTATCACTAATAGGCTGACCCTGAGTAAGGAATGCCTCCAACGCTTCCACAATCTCCCTTGTGTCATCATTATTCGACATACTATCTTCTTTACTTTGCTCACCTGTGTCATGCAGACAGTGGGAGTGCTTCATCTTAGACTTCTGAGGGCTGGAAAAAGGTGAGCCATTGTTAGAGGATCTAGGGGATTCCACATGGATCCCCTGTGGCTTGCTGGACTTTCCTCCCCTCTTCCCCAATGGGCCGCTGCACATGGATGCAGAGGAGCTGCCAGTGCCATCTTGGAATAGGGAAGCTTCGGGCTGCATGGTCGCTTCCGTGGCCCCAAGGTAGTCTTTCTTTTGCTCATTTTGTGCCCACTGACTGTGCAGAGCTGGCGGGAGAAGTGTTGGTGGTTATCGGTGCCTCTCGTCGATGTGACAGCCTCTCTGTGAGTCAGCGTCCACAGAGCTCAGCTTTACCGTGGCCATCTTCCTCAGCAGCTAGGTCTGCCCCCCCATCCTTCTTACTGATTTAAAATAAAATGGATATATCCTAAACCACATCGTTAAATAAAGTTTTTATTGAAATGTTCAAGGCTTTACAAAACGGAAAAAGGGGTATTACATCATAGAAGTGTAAACATATAGAGAATAACAACATACAGTGCAGGCTGTAAACTCGATAACAGTATATACAAACAAATACCTAAATTACAGAGAACCAGGAGAAAGATATTTATTGGTCCATATGCTCCATATTTGGTAAAATTTTGTAAGGTTGAGGGTATTAATTGCTAGTAGTGTTGAGCGAACACGGACTGTATTATTCGTGTTCGTACCGAATAATTGGATTTTTTGTACCCGAACACGGACACGGACACTTTACTGTATGTTCGGGTAAAAATCCGTGTTCGGTCGTTTTATTTCCGGGTTTTGCATGCTTTGGCGCTCTTTTCATGGCGGGCTTTCAACAGCCAATCAACAATCGTTTAACTGGTGTGCCTTAAGCCATCCCAGCCATGCCTGCAAATGTCTCAGTAGCTGTGATTGGCCGTCTGAAGCATGTGACCAAGTCTTTATAAGTTCGAGGCAGCCGCAGCGGCGTCATTATGCTGCTTAGATTCAGGGACAGAGCACACATCAACGTGCTGGCTGCTGATTAGGGAAAGATAGGCAGGAAAAAACCATTTGTGTCCGGATAGAATTGAGGGACAGGTCGGAGTGTTTAGGCAGGGCGAGTTGTAGGCATTTTAGGGATAGAGTCTGCTGAATTATATAGGGTCAGTGTCTTCTACAAACTACAATCGATATTGCTGTGTGGGGGGTGGGGTCTGCACTCAATCCTGATCTACGATCTCTTCTCAATCCTGTTAGGGACAGAGTCTGCTGAATTTTAGGGAAACTGTGTTCTACAAACTACAATCGATATTGCTGTGTGGTGTGGGATTGGAGATAGGCAGGTGTCAGTGATCCACATCCATTTTTCTGTGTGTGAGCTGCAGTGAACACAATCTTTTTGGGCTGCAGTGAACACAATCTTTTTGGGCTGCAGTGAACACAATCTTTTTGGGCTGCAGTGAACACAATCTTTTTGGGCTGCAGTGAACAAAATCTTTTTGGGGTGCAGTGAACACAATCCTTTTTGGTGTGCAGTGAACACAATCTTTGTGGGGTGCAGTGAACAAAATCCTTTGTGGGGTGCAGTGAACACAATCTTTTTGGGGTGCAGTGAACAAAATCCTTTTTGGGGTGCAGTGAACAACATCCTTTTTGGGGTGCAGTGAACACAATCTTTTTGGGGTGCAGTGAACAAAATCCTTTGTGGGGTGCAGTGAACACAATCTTTTTGGGGTGCAGTGAACACAATCTTTTTGGGGTGGAGTGAACAACATCCTTTTTGGGGTGCAGTGAACAAAATCCTTTTTGGGGTGCAGTGAACAAAATCATTTTTGGGGTGCAGTGAACACAATCTTTTTGGGGTGCAGTGAACACAATCTTTGTGGGGTGCAGTGAACACAATCTTTTTGGGGTGGAGTGAACAACATCCTTTTTGGGGTGCAGTGAACAACATCCTTTTTGGGGTGCAGTGAACACAATCTTTTTGGGGTGCAGTGAACACAATCTTTGTGGGGTACAGTGAACAGAATCTTTGTGGGGTGCAGTGAACACAATCTTTGGGGGGTACAGTGAACACAATCTTTGTGAGGTGCAGTGAACACAATCTTTGTGGGGTGCAGTGAACACAATCATTGTGGGGTGCAGTGAACTCAATCTTTGTGGGGTACAGTGAACACAATCTCATACTGAAGGTTTGAGGGTGCTGCCTGTTCCATACTCCCCCTACTCCTCATCTAGCCTTTTAGGGGTACAAACAATAGTAATTGGGGCCTAGTGTGGTTGTGTACGTGTGATATACATACACTTTTTTGGGATCATATTTTCTATTCCGCTATTTAATCAAAAACCTTTGGGGATCAGTTAAATTGGGGGATAGTCTGTGTTGGTACGTGTGAGAGAGATCCACCTTTCCAAGTTGTTGGGGTTCATCTCATACTTCTGAAGGTTTGAGGGTGCTGCCTGTTCCATACTCCCCCTACTCCTAGCCTTTTAGGGGTACAAACAATAGTAATTGGGGCCTAGTGTGGTTGTGTACGTGTGATATACATACACTTTTTTGGGATCATATTTTCTATTCCGCTATTTAATCAAAAACCTTTGGGGATCAGTTAAATTGGGGGATAGTCTGTGTTGGTACGTGTGAGAGAGATCCACCTTTCCAAGTTGTTGGGGTTCATCTCATACTTCTGAAGGTTTGAGGGTGCTGCCTGTTCCATACTCCCCCTACTCCTAGCCTTTTAGGGGTACAAACAATAGTAATTGGGGCCTAGTGTGGTTGTGTACGTGTGATATACATACACTTTTTTGGGATCATATTTTCTATTCCGCTATTTAATCAAAAACCTTTGGGGATCAGTTAAATTGGGGGATAGTCTGTGTTGGTACGTGTGAGAGAGATCCACCTTTCCAAGTTGTTGGGGTTCATCTCATACTTCTGAAGGTTTGAGGGTGCTGCCTGTTCCATACTCCCCCTACTCCTAGCCTTTTAGGGGTACAAACAATAGTAATTGGGGCCTAGTGTGGTTGTGTACGTGTGATATACATACACTTTTTTGGGATCATATTTTCTATTCCGCTATTTAATCAAAAACCTTTGGGGATCAGTTAAATTGGGGGATAGTCTGTGTTGGTACGTGTGAGAGAGATCCACCTTTCCAAGTTGTTGGGGTTCATCTCATACTTCTGAAGGTTTGAGGGTGCTGCCTGTTCCATACTCCCCCTACTCCTAGCCTTTTAGGGGTACAAACAATAGTAATTGGGGCCTAGTGTGGTTGTGTACGTGTGATATACATACACTTTTTTGGGATCATATTTTCTATTCCGCTATTTAATCAAAAACCTTTGGGGATCAGTTAAATTGGGGGATAGTCTGTGTTGGTACGTGTGAGAGAGATCCACCTTTCCAAGTTGTTGGGGTTCATCTCATACTTCTGAAGGTTTGAGGGTGCTGCCTGTTCCATACTCCCCCTACTCCTAGCCTTTTAGGGGTACAAACAATAGTAATTGGGGCCTAGTGTGGTTGTGTACGTGTGATATACATACACTTTTTTGGGATCATATTTTCTATTCCGCTATTTAATCAAAAACCTTTGGGGATCAGTTAAATTGGGGGATAGTCTGTGTTGGTACGTGTGAGAGAGATCCACCTTTCCAAGTTGTTGGGGTTCATCTCATACTTCTGAAGGTTTGAGGGTGCTGCCTGTTCCATACTCCCCCTACTCCTAGCCTTTTAGGGGTACAAACAATAGTAATTGGGGCCTAGTGTGGTTGTGTACGTGTGATATACATACACTTTTTTGGGATCATATTTTCTATTCCGCTATTTAATCAAAAACCTTTGGGGATCAGTTAAATTGGGGGATAGTCTGTGTTGGTACGTGTGAGAGAGATCCACCTTTCCAAGTTGTTGGGGTTCATCTCATACTTCTGAAGGTTTGAGGGTGCTGCCTGTTCCATACTCCCCCTACTCCTAGCCTTTTAGGGGTACAAACAATAGTAATTGGGGCCTAGTGTGGTTGTGTACGTGTGATATACATACACTTTTTTGGGATCATATTTTCTATTCCGCTATTTAATCAAAAACCTTTGGGGATCAGTTAAATTGGGGGATAGTCTGTGTTGGTACGTGTGAGAGAGATCCACCTTTCCAAGTTGTTGGGGTTCATCTCATACTTCTGAAGGTTTGAGGGTGCTGCCTGTTCCATACTCCCCCTACTCCTAGCCTTTTAGGGGTACAAACAATAGTAATTGGGGCCTAGTGTGGTTGTGTACGTGTGATATACATACACTTTTTTGGGATCATATTTTCTATTCCGCTATTTAATCAAAAACCTTTGGGGATCAGTTAAATTGGGGGATAGTCTGTGTTGGTACGTGTGAGAGAGATCCACCTTTCCAAGTTGTTGGGGTTCATCTCATACTTCTGAAGGTTTGAGGGTGCTGCCTGTTCCATACTCCCCCTACTCCTAGCCTTTTAGGGGTACAAACAATAGTAATTGGGGCCTAGTGTGGTTGTGTACGTGTGATATACATACACTTTTTTGGGATCATATTTTCTATTCCGCTATTTAATCAAAAACCTTTGGGGATCAGTTAAATTGGGGGATAGTCTGTGTTGGTACGTGTGAGAGAGATCCACCTTTCCAAGTTGTTGGGGTTCATCTCATACTTCTGAAGGTTTGAGGGTGCTGCCTGTTCCATACTCCCCCTACTCCTAGCCTTTTAGGGGTACAAACAATAGTAATTGGGGCCTAGTGTGGTTGTGTACGTGTGATATACATACACTTTTTTGGGATCATATTTTCTATTCCGCTATTTAATCAAAAACCTTTGGGGATCAGTTAAATTGGGGGATAGTCTGTGTTGGTACGTGTGAGAGAGATCCACCTTTCCAAGTTGTTGGGGTTCATCTCATACTTCTGAAGGTTTGAGGGTGCTGCCTGTTCCATACTCCCCCTACTCCTAGCCTTTTAGGGGTACAAACAATAGTAATTGGGGCCTAGTGTGGTTGTGTACGTGTGATATACATACACTTTTTTGGGATCATATTTTCTATTCCGCTATTTAATCAAAAACCTTTGGGGATCAGTTAAATTGGGGGATAGTCTGTGTTGGTACGTGTGAGAGAGATCCACCTTTCCAAGTTGTTGGGGTTCATCTCATACTTCTGAAGGTTTGAGGGTGCTGCCTGTTCCATACTCCCCCTACTCCTAGCCTTTTAGGGGTACAAACAATAGTAATTGGGGCCTAGTGTGGTTGTGTACGTGTGATATACATACACTTTTTTGGGATCATATTTTCTATTCCGCTATTTAATCAAAAACCTTTGGGGATCAGTTAAATTGGGGGATAGTCTGTGTTGGTACATGTGAGAGAGATCCACCTTTCCAAGTTGTTGGGGTTCATCTCATACTTCTGAAGGTTTGAGGGT